>NC_092429.1:12284018-12591796 GCF_036169615.1 Heliangelus exortis | reverse complement strand
TTATGATGTTAATCCAGAAGTCCTTTTTATGGAGGTCAGACTAAAGCAATGTTTCTTCATTTTCTCACCTGCTTTGGTATTTATCAGCAGAGGCATAGAGAAAAAGTTCTGACAAACCTGTAAGCAACAATAAAAGCTCTGTGTGCAGATCAGAAGCCAAGTCCATAGCCTGGCAAATATCTCCATAAAATCAGGGGCTATTCTTTTCTCTCAACGGGGCACATCTCCCACTGATGTCAGGCATATGGTTAATTTGCTAAAATAAAGCCAGCTTGGCTTCTTTCTCTTTTGTTGTCAGGATGGCAGACACTCCAAAAGAAAATGCTGTTCTTCATTTTTCTGGAGAAATGACACTAATAATATAGGGAGAAATACTTTGCAAATCTGTCAGGTAACAATATCTGAGTATAGAAGACATGGTAAAATACTGGCCAAAGCCAGAGTCTTTACTCATTTATCTATTTTTATACTAAATAAAGAGAGGCTTAAGTGGTTTCATGACAAGCAGAGGAGACTGGGAAAAGTGAAAACACACCCTGTTAGAAGGATGGAAATACAAAATCTTGTATATACAAAGGAAAAATCAAGATGACATCAGACAACAAAAAATTCCAGTTCCAGCACATCTGGACTGGAGGCAGAATGATTGATTTCTGAAAGAACACACTGAGGCAAATCAGCATAACTTCACTGCTGCAAGCATTTCTGGTTTTGAAAGGTTTTCTACTCCTACCACCACCAAACCAGTGCAGCTGTAAGAAAGCAAGGGTGGTTCAGAGTATTCATGAGGTGATCATTGTTTCCTATGAGTTGTTACCTTTTCTTCTGGGAGTAGCCTGTGCACCAGAAGGGTGACCAGGTTGGGAAACAATGAGACCAACATCCCAGAAGGTTGTTCCTTACCTGGGAGAAGCATCTGCAGCCCACCACAGAAGTAGGAATGTCAGGGTGTTGCAGGAGGCACTGTTCAATCTTCCCCCTGCACAAATGCAAATTAATTACTTCACTCTCCAAGTAGTAATATAATTTGTTCTTCTCTAAATCCCAGCCTGGCCATTATAGTAGAGAATAAAGGATGTAGTTATGTGGAGTGGTTTTATTGGCAAACTAGATTTTGTGGGGCTGTTGTGGTGCAGGAAGGCTCAATTCTATCTCAGCTAGGGAAATCTGCATTTCATGTTAAATTTCCAATTCATAAACTGCTTCTCCTTTTGTGATGTAATTTACAAAAAAATACACTTGGACATAAAATGCACAGTTTGTGGTATTCTCAATATAATTGGACCAATTAAGAATTGCCTAGAAGCTTCTCTCTGAGTCAGGAATGTTACTGACCTGAATTCTCTCACTCGATATCACAAGCAGTCTGTCACACTCCTGAAAGTGGTGAGAAACTTCAGCCATTCCTGCCTGGTAGCATTTTGTACTCAGCTCACGCAGGTACACATTACTATGCAATAAGCATAACTTATGTCCCCATGTATTTATCCCAGGAGAAAACTGGCTTTTCAATGGCCTTTTTATGTGTATTCTTCTCCTACTTTATCCACTGCTTTGCCCCTATCTCTATCTTTGTAATAATTTTCTAAATAATACTTAAAAATGGGTTTATAAATTGTGACTCACCACCTCTCCCTTCCCTTGACATAAGAGCTCATAACTGCTGCTCTTGTCAAGACCCAGAATCCTCCTCAGATGCATTTAATGCATATAGCATGAGCTCTAGGGAAATAACTATTTATTGCTGCTCCTAATTCCAACAAGAGATTTGATCAAAACCAGATTAATCACTGCCTTAAAATCATTAGACATTATGTAGTACAGAGCTGGCTGAGCTGAACCATGACTCAGCCTGAAAATACTCTATCTGAAAACTAATCACCACCCACCGTATCATCATCTTAAACCAGCAATTCATCTCCATTATCTCAGTGGCTCTTCTGATTGCAACTAGATCAAAACATCTTGCTGAAGTCCAGATTAATTTTACCTCATACTTTTTTGTCCAATTCAGTATGTGGAAAAAGTCGATCAGTAATGTTATCCTGAGTTCAGCAAACCCAGGCTGACTCTGCTGAGATGCTTTCCACTCCATCAGTTCTCATAAATTAATTCCTCTGTGATCCTTTCAAGTTCCTCACCTGGAACAAAAGATAGGTTAAAAGTTTACATGTCCTGGTCACTCATCTTTTCCCTTCTGTTTAAACTCAAGCACTACATTTTGTAGAACATTTGGATAGTGGAGCCTGAAAAATCTGACAGATGCTCCCTGCTAATGTCTCTGCTAATTCCTTGTTCCCAAGGAGCAAAGCCCTTCAGATCCCAAAGTCTTCGTTGGTTAACTTTTCTTAAGTATATGTTTACATTCCTTTTACTAAAGATTAGTTTTATATTTTCCCTTTGGTTTCTTGGATTTTGCTCCCAATTCATCTCTGCTTCTGATTCTTTCCCGTTGACAGTACAAAGAGAAGTATTTACACAGGAATTTTGCCATGCTTAAGTCCTTGTTGGTTGTTTCCCATTCTCTGTTACTCAGAAATCTTATTTAGTCTTTTGTTTTTCTTTCCCCTGGACATTTTTGAAATTCTATTCTTTTTCTTTATTGCTACAACACACAGGAGTTCAGTGTAATTTTAAGCATCTCATTTTCCTCCTTCAGTTCTTGACTGCTAGTGTGTATTTCAGGTGTGTTCAGGGCATTTTTAATCATGTGCTCTCTCCAGAAGTCTTATGCAAATCTGTTCTGTACTTACATACTTCTGAAGGAGAAGGGTTTTAGTTTAAATTCTTCAAATACAAAATCTACAATACAGAATGTTGAATGATAAGAAGTGTGACTTCACATCAGAGCAGAAGTTTTAGCAGGGACTTCCATAGGGCTCAGTGAAATAATTAAGAAAGGAACCATGGAGCATATTATCCCTATGGCAAACTTAAAAACTACTTGTCTTTTGAGGCATTTTGTATGTACTTGTACAGGAACTGAGATAATTTCCAAATAGCTTTATATTTTGATTCTTTTGCCCCACTAATCCTATTGACCAGTACAGGGATAAGTTGGTAGGGTTGAGTGCAGGAATGGCTGCTTTAATTCTCTGATTGGAATTTGGTGAAGTTCTTCCATTTTTTGTTTTCTTCACATTGCTGATTTCTTTTACCTATCTCTTTCTTTATCATTTATTTCACCATAGTGTATTAGGAGGATAGTTGTACTAGGAATTTTATACAAAATACGTGTTAATTTTTTCAAGGATGTTTTGCGTACGCTGTAGGCTGTAATTGTTTTGGAAGATTGCACTGAATTAGAGAAAGTACTTATATTCAGAGTGAGATGATACTGTGCCCTCCAGGACTCCCTAGAAGTACATTTATATCATGCCTTGACAAAGACTGCCTACATAACCTTAGTATGTCCCCTCATCTCTGTGCTTCAGTTTCCCAGCTACTCAGCCAAGATAGAAAGAGCTCCCTGTCTTTCATCTTTTAGTTTAGATTGTAGCATGCTTATATTTTTTGCTTGATTTTTGCCCAGAACAGTTAGCTTGATTTTAGTGGAATAACTTCAGTGCATAGAAATGGTGTCGAAGGTAGGTGCTTTCCTAGTACGAGATCTCATCAGCTGTTTAAGAGACATACAAAGCTTTAACCAAAATAATTTTAATGCTGTATTAATGATGTTGTCTTCAAAAAAGGTTAAACATTTTTCTAGCTAGTAAACACTAATTACAGCTCTAGAATTGAGTGACATTATGCTCTGAAAAGAAAGTTATCTGGTGATTTTTCTTATACTTTATACCAAAGGCATAAATTTTGAACTTTTTCCCCTTTAAGCTTGATTCCCTTCATTTAGCTGGTAGATCACTGCCCACTTGTTTTCTTTCAGAAGCGTATTGCCTGTTATGAGAAGACAAGTTATTTTTCTCTTAATATACCATAGTGTAAAAACTTTCCCAAAGTAATCAATCTTCAGCCTTAAAGGTTATTTCATTTTAGAGCACAATATACCACAATTTCTTCTGTGTTTGATCCATTTGAGCTATGGAGTTGGGAAGATTATACATGGTTTATACTGCATGGATTTTTAATGTTTTACACATTAGCTTTTAAAAATTACCTTCATATTCCCTATGTCAATTTCTGTGGGTCCCAACATTCAGCACCTGACAAGACCCTTTGCCAAACTCTCCAGATAAAAAGACGATATAGGAATCCTCAGCAGGGGCAAAGACAACCACAGATTAAAAAAACTAGAGTCCAATTGACCATTTTTCTTAAGTCTCATTGCAAGCTTTTTTTTTTTCCTTTTTATGATGGCATGCACAGTATAACTGCCTAGGGGCATGCTTATTATAGACTGTATTTTAAAGCTGATTAAAAATAAATTCTCCATGCCTGTCTGAAACTTATTCCACAGAGAATCTTGTTTCATATCAGAGGAGTAAAAGGATCTGTTGCTTAGTTAACTAGGTTCACCTTTTACCTCAGCACACGTTTAAAAACTCATATCAAATTTCTATTACACTTCATTTGTTACCCAGTCTTTCTACTTTCATCAGAAAAAGCATTATAATGACCGTGACTTTGAAAACTTTTATAACTGATGTGTGTGTGTGTATATATATATACACACACATATATATAATACTTTATTTATACTCCATATAAAAATTAGGCTATCAATTCTGACAGAAAGATCTTGGTACCATAATATTCAGACTTACCTTTGCAATCTCTGTGCAGCACACAGGACCTGGCAAGCTGTCAGGTGGCAGGATGAAGAGGTAAAGCTCAGAATCTGCAAATTCTGGCCGTACATGTGGGAATAGGTTCTGGGCTTTCCAAGAACTTGTAGAGAAAATGAAACTTGGCAGGATCCATGTGGAAATTCAGTTCATCTGTTTTCATTTTACACTGTCTGTCATCTAGTTTTTGATCACTAAATGAAAAAGAAGAATGAAATTCTGCCATATGCATTCTATAAATTTCAATTTAGCTATCAGGTATCCCACCTGCCACAATTTTGCATTTTGCTGCGTTTCAGACAACAGACGTAATCATTTGTTTGCGTTACTGATGTTGGTTTGGGGAAGTTTATTTATGGAAGTATTTGCAGTAAATCTGCTGGTTTCCATTGCAGTATAAACCTACCACTTGAAGTATAGGCAGTTATGTCAGCTTGTATAGGAAACATATTGTAAAATGTTAATTCAATGGCAATATTTATACTCACTACTTCTCTGCTGAAATGCTCTGAGCCCTGAAACTAGCTGCTATGACATTTGGAACAAAGTCACACTGTACACGTTTCAGGCCCAGATTCCCCAAAGTAGAGTGGGTTGATTTATATTCCACATTTCTGGCTTGCCTGTTGCTGCCGAGTGTGGGTTGCCCTGCCAGGACAGATGGGCAGGAAACCTGGCTGCCCACCACCTCCTCACAGGGCTCTTTCCCTGACCATAAAGGTTTTAGAGGGGTGAGGTGAGTGATGGGCTGTTGCATGTGTGGCCATTCAGAAATTTTGTGTTGCTGTGTTTGCTTTTGCCATGAAACATTGTCTGAGGCCAACCCCTCATCACACACCCTTGGGTGCCACATCCCCACCACACCTTTGGACTTTTGTCCCCAAGATGTTGCCAATACCTTCCTGACACCCAAAAATCATCAATGCACCTGCTTGGTGACAAGTCACTGATTATTTACTCATTCTCTTCAAACCTAATTGTTCATACCCTCAAAGGGAGGACTCTGCGTAGGGTAAGTTTATGCTGCCATTAGCCAGCAGAATTAATGGCAGAAAGTTATCTCTCCATGGGCTGTCAAATATATTTATGTTGGCACTTCTTCCCCAATTGTATTCTTTTTCTTCTAGAAAACCATAAAAAAAAAACCTTGAAAAATTCATAAATAAATTAATCTTCTTGCCAAGTATGAGGAGAAAGCTAGAGGTAGGTCAGATTTTGTTGGAAAACACTGATTGGGTGGCAATGAGTTTTTCCTTGGTTCCATTTCAATTTCTCCGAATTGTTTGTGTCAAGAAGAGATGGATGAAAATTTAAATAAAAACTGAAACAGAAGTCAAGATGCTTTGCTCTGATTCAATATCTTGATATTTCAGTACTTTAAATTGAAAGGATTTTTTCTATTTGAGGATTTTTTTCTTTACTACTTTAATTTTTAGACCTACATGTTTTGTTTTCAGGCAGTTCATGCTCACTCATTTTTTTGGAACCATTTCAGGCTTTCTGGAATTGCCGGAAAATCAGGAAAGTTTTGTGCATTTATACACAGAGTACAAACATAAGTCTATTGATTTACCCATTTTATTTCCTCTCTTCATACTCTCTTCTTTAAAGTATAAATCTCTAACTTACAATGTGAGACCAGGTATGCAACAGAAAATGCAAGCATAATCTATTGTATATTATTCCAGTAATAAAAAAGAAGTCATATAGTAGTCATACTAATGAATCCACATCAGGTTGTATACCTGAGTTTTGTTATCTTGGATTACAGGGCCATAACACTTTTTTTTTTTTTTTTTTTAATTTGAAAGTTAGTGAGAAGATTAAAAAATGCATTCTGGTTGAGCTTTAAGATATTCCATGATTTTTAATTGAATTTCATTGCAGGGCTTTGTACTTTCCCTTGGATAGGTAAATATTTTACCAACTTTCCTTTAGTTACAGTAATTTTGAAAAGTTCTGATTCATGCTCTGGTAAATTTTGGTCCAGGATTTGGGAAAAATGTAATTCACTTTGAGGAAATAATGGAGAGGATTCATTGGGTGAAAGTGAACATCTGTAGAGTGACTTACAGGGTACATGATTTTTGCAACTGAGTTATAATGAGAAAGCAGCTGTGGAGGAAATTGTCATGTTGTGTGCTGATAAGCACTGCACTGATGGGCCAGTGTTCTCCTTGTACACATGCACCCATGCACTCCATCATACCTGTCCAAAGGTGAGTGCATCACTCAGTTCAAGATTCAAAAATTTGTTAGATTCTTACAGCAGAATCATCATATTAGTGCTTGGGGTTTTTTTTGGTTGGTTGTTTGGGTTTTTTTGTTGGGTTTTTTTTCCTCTCTTTGAATTCCTGGTATTTCACAAGCTTATGTATAATACATTTTATTGTAATTTCTTTCATGGAACAATGGCAAACCTCTGTACTTCTAAGATATGCAGTGCCAGCCCCACCTCTTTCTCTTGTCTGTATCTGCTGCCTCAACAGTTCAGCTGCTGCCAGCACCCCATTGCCAAACACATTCCAGCTCACCCAGTGAATTAGGCTTTCTTGTAGGCTTTTCATAGAAAATCCACTTAAGTGTTAAAATACACAGGGTATTATACCTTCATCTCTTGAGGAAGCTGAAGCAACATATACCTATTAATAAAAATGTTGAGTCAAATATATCAGGGCATGTGTCTCCTGCTTTTTTAGAAACTGACACATTTAATCAATTAAATTCCAGTGCTCTATTCATAGCTCAAGTTTTTTTATGGTACAAAGATTTGCATTCTAATTAGTGCTCACAAAGAAAGTTCATGTTAACCTGATCAGTAGTATTCCCCCCTCCTTGGTGTCTTTCTTATTCCATTGAGACTGCAGCGATGTGTCAGGAAATGCATCTCTGTTACCTTCTGATTGAACAAAACTCTCTTAGGCCTCCTTTGAAATCTTGAGGGCTTGTCACTTGAGATGTTATTTTTTTAAGCATGAGCAAATCTTGTCAGCCTAAGCTGAGAGATCAGCTGTACTTTATCAGCACTGTGGGATCAAACTTCATATTCGGTATTCAGTATTGGGTGCTCTATGTGAGACAGCACTAGGGGTTACAGTCTGCTTTAGGAAGATCATCTCTGGTGGCAGGGGGGATAACTTTCTTGTTGTTTACAGAATACACTTTAAAAAAGTAACTCAGATGCTTCTATCTGTGTGATACATAAAGTGTGTAATATCTTGCCACACTTGCTGCAAGACGCATCATGACAGCTTCTTAATGCTCCTTGAATCCACACACAACTTTTTAAAGAGAATTAATTGGCATCATTGGTCTTTTGTAATTAATCCTCCTTAAGGCTGAGGTAATGCTGTTTTGCAGCAGGTCTATCACTTATCCAATTACACAGTGATTGCTCTGCTCCCTGGTCTTCCATCTGGACATCTGTAGAGCTCTGGAACTCAAAGAGGTGCATGCACAGTCCCATATGGAGGAGTGTTGCAAAAGCAAACATCTACAAGATGTTGGAGTAAATAAATTCA
The DNA here is from genome assembly GCF_036169615.1 of Heliangelus exortis. NCBI lineage: Eukaryota > Metazoa > Chordata > Aves > Apodiformes > Trochilidae > Heliangelus > Heliangelus exortis. The sequence continues at coordinate 12,583,533 of NC_092429.1, read as the reverse complement.
AGATGGTAATTCTTGCTCATACTCCTAGTGCTGAGTCAAAGTAAAAATGGTCTGAGATAGTGACAGAAGACAGGACAGGACTAAGCTTTGATCAGTGCTCCCAATACTTGCCCAATTGGGAAAGGAGAGTACTTGGCAAGCTGTTCTACCAGTGCACACATACACTGACAAGTTCCTCATAAATCGTAACGCAACAGGCACCCAAGAAAAGGTGGCAGGCTCTCAAGATACCATGAAAAAAACTCACTCTTTCCTCTTACATGCTGAGGACCAGAAGGAGACTTTGTACCATGACCATGAATTACGTGACGTGGCAAAAAAAGTGAGAGGTCTTCATCCACAATTGTTTCTGAGTCCATGCTGTGGAGCTTGTAAGAGCCAGGAATGGAAGCTGGGTCCCAAGACTAAGCCATGGATCAGTGCTGTAGTAGGGAGAAAGCATCAGGGCTGAAACACTGCCTGTCATCCACAATAGATGTGAGCATTGCTGGGCTAATATTTGAATTGCAAACACTTTTAAAGAAATTTTAATAATTTTTAAAGCATACTTAGTACTGTGGGTGCAAAGTGAGATAGGTAGATGTCATTAAGGAGAGCTCATGGCAAAACAAATGCTTTGTTTTAGCATAATCATTTCAAGACAGATTTTATACTTAGAATTTTCCTTCTAACCAAGTCTTCTTCCATTTCTGAAGCTGTAATTTCTCACCCAGTGGCAGCACTGTATATTACAGGCCTACCTGGATCTGCTTAATGCCTAGAGAACATCCGAACTACCCAGTACATTCCCTGCTTGCTGTTGTCTTTCAGTTTAGCCTCTTGCAGTATTGTAGGCAACAAGAGTTGTAAATTTGGGGGAGAAAAAGGGTTTCCATGTGAATGATTTTTGCTTCATATGAGCACCAAATAGCTTATAGGAATCACCACTTTCTGCAGCATAAAATTCTTCATCACTGCCTTTCTTCCCAGGATTGTATCCTAGCTAGCATTCACAGCTCATCAAGTAAAGCAGCAATGTTGCACTTTGTGAAAGCATGTGCAGAGAAATGCCTCAAAAAAAAACCCCAAACCCCACCAAAAACAAAAACAAAAAACCCAAAAGACAACAAAACAACAATAACAAAAAACCCAACCAAACAATACCCCAGTACCTAAAAACCTCATAAACTGCTTTTCCTTTATCCTACAGATTTCCTTCTCCTGAAATTATAATGCTACTTTTCCAAAACTGCAAAGCCAAATCCATCTGACTGTGAGTGCCAATACAAGACATTATCCTGTTTATATTAAAGATTGCTGTGAGTAATGTTTCTTCCAGGCTGTTCTCATGGCTGTTCAGAAATGGAACTGGAAAAACACAGCTTAGTTATGGCAGAAGCATCATAGCAGTGTAGCAGAAAAGTCTCAGGCCTCCTGACAGTTGTAGGAGGCATCTCATAAAGCACAGTGAGAAAAATCACAGAGCTGACATGCAAAAGTTTGCACTGAGTTTCTGGCTAAAATTGCCAACTATGGAGTCAAACAAAAAAGACCTGCAAATGAGATGGTTAACATGGGAATTTCAATAAATCAGATTTAGGAGTGGTGTAGAAGCCCTTACTTCTGTTTAACATAGTCTAGCACTGACTTCTTTTCATCATGTTAAAATCCTTATGTAGACAAGCCTAATGTACTAGAAAAACATCAAGATAGTTTAAGTTTTAGAAGACTTTATCTTCATCCAGAGTAGTTTAAATCAGCTTCTTTTTGCCTTGTATACATTACATTGGAAAGCAAGAAATATTAAACATTTCTTATTTCATATAGCATCTTGAGCCCACACATGAATATATATTTTAATGAAATGCTTAAAACATCTTTTTCTTATAATGCAGAGCAGTGTGAAAACCATGAGAAAAGAATAAATTGCAAGCATGCATAGCAACCACGTGTCCATTTAAAATCTGCAGTAGCTAAGCCTGAAGGGGGAGTTAAGGGTGTATATGTGGAAGCAGTAACCCTAGAAATTGTATTATTCAGGCTTAAGTCCCACCATTATAATTATTTTAATTTTTTTTTTTTTATATGTTGTTGAGTAATAGTTGGTCCACGTCCTGGCTGTTACCAGAGGAACTGCTTGTGCAGCAGTTGTACTGGGTAACCTCTAATACAGTTGGGGTCACTTAATTAAGCAATTTGGAAGTTTACTTAAGGTGACATTTAAAACTGAGATTTCAAGTACATTATTCTACTATGTTCACTCTTGCTATTGTTCAGTAAAATGCTGTATTCAAGGAAATCCATGAAATTACAATTCAGAGACTGTGATAAGAATGGATTAGTTTTGTACCATTTTTAGCTCTCATTACAATTTTTGTTGGAAGACTAAGTCTACAGATTGAGTATAAAGTATCTCAGGCTTTAAATTCAGTGATAAGTCATTGTTAGGACAGAGAATATAGTGATAACACAGCCAGAAGATTAATCCACTCTGATGACAGCCTTGCAAGTCTATGAGGAACAGAACACAGAGTAAGATTTATCCATCGCATTGACAGGGATAGTAAGGAGGACAGGAAATAGAACAAATGAGTCCATTTGCATGACAACCTAAGACTATAATCACATGGTTCCACTCAAATCCTACAGTAATGGATCATAAAGAAAAAAGCATAAACGAGGCACATAATTCAAAACTATATTGTACTCATCAACCTTTCCAGTGTCTGTAAAAAACATAATCAGGGAGGAAAAAATAATTTCAGTCCACTAAATTACACTGTAAATGCAGAGAGGATACAACAGAATTGTTCAAACAAAGTTATTCATGTGGCTTTCATAAGTTTGAATAAATTCATTCTGCTCTATATTCACAAAGATGAAACGATCAAACTAGATTCCCAGCTTACATAAAGCAGCATAGTTCCCTTGACTTCACTGAGCTCAAAATCTTCTCAATATCTCCAAGGAAACCCTCTTCTTGATAGGGAGGCTTTGAAAATACTGAAATAAAGATAATTTGAGATACCTAGGGGAGAATTTTAAAGAATGGAGATTGGCAAACACTGTGAAATATAGAATAGCAAATGCACATGTGCATCTTCCACATCTCTATAGCTGTCTGAAATACACTGGAACTTCTCACTCACGTCCATTTTTGTGCCCAGATGTTTACAGGATCGTGGCTTTAAGCATGTAGGGAACAGATTTGTGACCTAAGTTCAGCACACCATCAGCTAAAATAAAGCAAGTGTGATAAGTGTTAGGGTTACACTGTATTTAAGAGTATATCATGTGTATACTATAAATCTACAGTTGTTTTAGTCTTTTAAGTAGTTAAAACAATGCAAACTGAGTCATAGACACCAAGTAAATATGATGTAATTGTTGGAAAGCTCTTGAATGCTTTGTCTAAAGGTCAGAATCAGAATTATATTCATTTAGTCATGAACCTTTGCAGTTTCTCATCTAAACAATGGAATCTCATTTTAATTTCCTTTTACTCTAAATACAGGCATTTCTCTGACGGAAGTTGCATATGAATATCTGCACGTCTCCTTTCCTGAAATGTTATGAAAAAAGCTGTATCATACAATGTAATCAGCTCTGACTATACCACACATATAGCAGCAGTATGTTTTGAAAATATTTAAAACAGTTAATCTGAAAATCTGAATTAATAGCAAAGATTTCAACGTGCCAGTTCAAGAATTACATTAACAGAATCTCTCTATTTCAGTTCTTTTAAAGAACAAGTTCTGTAGCCATACACGAGCAAAATTTCCACTAACTTGAGCTTACAGGCAAGAATTTATTCAGGAACTGCCTGCCATATCTGGATATTCATGGGGAGAACTACATATGGCAGAGGCAAATACATATTTCTTGCTGCTTTTTGAGTGTTGCAGACTATATTCCATTCTGGTTTTGTCATTTTACTAATACGGAGAACGGACTTTAAAAAAATGTGGGCTGATCATCCTAAAGGCCAAATGTTCCTCTGTGAGTGTGTGTGTGAGAACTTTGACATTGTGTTCATGCAGAACTTAATGTGGAGCAGAGATTTGAATTTACTGAAGTGACTGAAGAAGCTTCTTGTCCTAATATGCGCACTTAACACAGTAGCAACACCACTTAAAAATAATAAGGAATAAAGGATGGGGGGAATCAAATTAAGCTGCCCACAAGCTACGTCCATTCAACCTCTTCTTGGTGTATGGAAGTCCTATCATTTTAATCTCTCTGCTGTAACATGGTTTCTCATCCATTGTGTCACAGTATTGAAAACTCCTTGCCTTATTGACAGGCTTTACTTCTCTCTTTTCCCTTTCTAGCATCTGTGTGGATTTAAAAGATAACCTTGATCTAGGTTAGCACTGCTGTGCGACACAAAACAGAAGTGGTGACAGACTGGACTGGTTTTTAACTGCTATTATAAAATACCTCCTTCTTTTATGATCTTGATTTATGACATATTTTATGATGTTGTTTTAGAACTACACGGTGTCATGTTTAAAAAGAAGGTGTGCCTCATATTCACAGTTGCTGTGTATTGGTGAGGGAATCTGTTCCTTCTTGAAATGGCTGAGATTGACAAGGTCCCTCAAAGTCCCGTTGTCTCCTGGGGCTTAGTCTGGGTGTGCAGCTACAGGGGGGAGCAGAGATGTTGTGGCCAGCAGCCTGTTTGTGAGAACTGTGGATGGTTCAGCTGAACCATACCAGGTAGCACCTGTACAATCAAACCTGCTGAGGGTCCATAATCGCCTCCTAGATGGGGCTGAACCAGAATGCCAGGATGCGTGGAACAGCAAATCCATAAGCCAAAACAGTTGGAAATATGGGATTGGTCAGGAGCCAGTGCAGATGGTGATGGAGGGCTGGTAGGACTGCACGTCTGCTTGGCATTGGTTGGGCACTGGTACAGATGGTGAATGGGATGTATCAAAAATATAGTTCTCTCCTTACTTGTCTTGTGTCAGATTGTCTCTGCATGAAAAAGGAGGAGGTCTTTCAAAACACACGCTTAGCTTCTGGGACTCTGTCCTCTCTACTGATAATCTTTCTAGCCCTGAAATGTGGGATTTGCCTAGAAATATGAAGGTTGAATTTTGTTGGGGGGATTGTTTGAATGTGGGAGTAAAATGTGAATTTCTTGCATGCATTTGCACTAGTAAATGTTTAGCACTCAACTGTTTGCAGAAAGTGGACAAAGACAAAATGGAATTTGCTTTTAAATTCAAATGAATATTCATGAATAATTTCATCCACTATTTGCTCACCACTCATATTTTATGATATGGGAAATGAGATGAATAACAAGGTGCTGAAATTTGCTGACTATACAAAATTGTTTAAGTTAATATAAAGCAAGGAGCAAAGTAAGGAATTTCAGGAGGATCTAATAAAACCTGAGCGGCTGAACAACAAGATATCAGATGAAGTTCAATGCAGATAAGTACAAGATAATGGACATTGGAAGAAATTTTTTGAACTATTTGTACATATTAATGGGGCATGAATTAGCTCTAACCTCTCTGGGTAGAATGGATATCCAGCAGCAGTGAGGAAGGAAAAAAGGCTGCAAGCCAATCCTGGGGAATGATGAGTCCAGATCAGAAGGATGTACTTCAGCCATACTCAGGGCTAATGTAATACAGAAATAGGGATCTCTAGACCTAAGTGCAGGAGTCCACAGTGGGGAAAAATATTCCTAGATTTACTTATTTATAATGAATTTTTCATATTGTGGATGGAATGACACCAGTTTAAGCCAAAAGGCTACTCAGAAAGGATATAAACAAACAACTGTAGAGGAAAGGGTAGACACATGAAAAGTGGTCTAAAGGATGCAAGCTAAACATACAGCTTACTTGTATAGTCAAAAGAGCTTCAGCATCATACAAAATAATATGCAATTTATGCAACTCCATCACAGGCATATTTTGAATTTCTTCAAGGCATGCCACAATAGAGCAGTGAACATTAGAGTGAAAATAGAAGGGTTTATGAATGAGTAATTAGGTTTAAATTAAGATGCCAAGCTTTTCATTGAAGCAACTGAGATAAATTGTTACAGTGGTGGTGTATAGCAGAGGATCAAACCAGCATACTACAGACTTTAATTTTAAACAACTTCAACAGGACTTGCCAGAGCTCAGCCACTGGTGCCCTAACTCCACAGGAACCTGAGCCTCTAGCATGAAGAGCTGAGTAAGAATATGCCTTTAAGTCACTGCCCCAGGCAGCAACAAAGCTCGAACTTTCCTATAGCTGCTATGAACTCTCTGCTGTGTGCTACTGGGGTCCAGATGAAACTCTTTCTGGAGTCAGTCCACATGAATAAGAGGGTTTACCACGTGACTGGGATACAAGAATCAGATCGCGGAGATGCCTGAGGACCTGTCCCTCCCATTCATTCTCCTCTTCTTTCTGTCCATGTTGCCCCTAAGTGGAGGGACCTCTCCTGTGCTCTGTGGGCTGCTGCCAATTTTTCCTCAAACTTTACATAGCTTCCTAGTTCTTGAAACCTTGAGTGAAGGAGATTATATCACAGAGAAAGAATATTACAGAGTTTGTAGTGAAACGAGGCAACCAGGTGCCACTAATTGCCAGGTAGTGAGCATGAGCTTGTGTTAAGCCCACCTGTGCCTGATTAGGGCGGGCCCCTACTGCGTGTGAGCAGGATTAGGGGGCCAATAAAAGGTGAGGCTCAAACTCACAAGCTTGGCTCACTCCTGAGGAAGCCAGCAGAGAGGCTGGCTGCTTTTGGAGCGATAGCACTGATCCAGGCTGGTCAGCCCTGAGGGCAATAGACTCAGAGCACTATTCGTGAGTTTCTGCTGGAACACCTGGTTGGACCTGGGAGCGCCGTACCCTAAAAGAGGTTCGTCTTGCAACAAGAGTTATTACTTTCTTGGCCCATGCATCACAGAGAAGCTTCTGCCTTGGAAGGGTTAATGAAAAAAGTCAATGGTGATACCTGTTTCAGTGCAGGTGTTTTGTTTTGACTTAGAGCACTCTTGGCAGTTTATAGGGTGAACCTTCTGCTGGAAGTCCTAAATGACTGTCCAAAATTTTCCTCTTCTGAGGATTATTTTGTTCCCTTTCAGCGTCCTCAAACATTTTTCTTTCTCTGAGAGTTCTCAGATAGGAAATTCATGCACAGATTCCTGTGGAGTCACTGGGAGAGAGGAGGAAGGGTGAGGCAGGAAGGCAGCTGCAGAAGGTGAGGCAGGAATGAGAGCAGGGTAAAGAAGACTCTAGCTGTGGGCAGGACAGTGAGGAAGAGGGCAGTGCACAAAAGAAGCTTAGAGCAGTTGCCTCCAGTAGATGTTAACCAGGAAATTTGTAACTTTGAGCTACCAAGAGGATGGAAAAGCTTAATTCCAGCATTGTGTGTTCCTCACCTGACCACAGTCCTCTCTCTGTGCATGTACTAGCTCATCACACCTCCTCTGCTCTCTTTGGGCCTACATCTTAGCAAGGTACAACCTCACAGCAGCTGGAGGTTCCTTGGAAGAACAGGATCCTTCGTACCACTATTTCCATACATCTACCCTTTCCTCTAGAGTAGGCTACTCAGGACTTTGTTGTTCCTCAAGAGACGTGAAAGTTAATTCAATAAGGATTCAAATCTATTTAACAATTTAACAATTTTTCAGCTTGTTATCTGAGAAGAAAGAATCCAGAATGGTTTTGTGGAAGGTAAACCAAAGGTTGTGAAAGTAAACACGTGGACAGTTTAGGTACAGTGACAAACACTACTTCAAGTCTAAGGCTGGTGGCTGATATATTAGCACTGCACTGTAAACACCTTTCATGTCTAATGCTCTGTTATAAAATGGGTGTGGACTAAAAACAACAGATAATCTGGCATTTCATTGCTGTAATTGTTCATGGGGTTCATTCTATTTATCCTGCAGAGATGGGACTGTCATTAGCATTACCCTAGCATGACCAGTCCCATGGAAACAGAATTACTTTACCCCTTTTTTACCTGTGAGAATCCTTATACTCAGACAGTACATCTCTTCTGTATTACAGCAGCTGTGGAAACAGAGCCCAGTTTCAGGGCAGCTAATCTGGCTTTGAGGAACATTGTATTGACTTTAAATTCCCTCATTTCATGACTTCATCCTAGGTAAAGCAAGGAGCAGAAAGAAACTATCTCTGAACACTGAAATATGCAATTTCCTTCAGATGGGCATAGCTACACAGATTTAGTAGAATGTGTGCATGCATATGTTTATGTGTGTTTGTGTGTTTATTGCTTTAGAATTGCCTAGAGTTACATCATCCCAAGAGATATATTCAGCCCTGGATGCTCAGATGGATTATGATGTTTGCCCATAAAATGATAGGGTTTCGTGAGGCACTCAGACAGGAAGGTGAGGTGAGGCAGTTATAAACCAGATGCTAACACTGCTTTTGGGCTAGAGTCCTCTGGTAGGCTGCTCTGTGATAGGCTAGTCTGCATTCAGAAAATGTTTTCCGTGGATTTTTTATTTGAAAATAATTATAACCAACCATGGAAATTAATTATTTTGATCTGACATTTAAGTACATTTTCAGTTGTATCCAGATTTTATTAACTGGAAAAAAAAAACAAACTATAATTGCTCCAGTGACTAAGATAAATGAGACGTTTCTGAAGTAGTATAAAGACTATATAAATTCCTGAGGTGATAGGATTTGGTTTAAAACCAATAAATTAATTTTATATTTAAAAAAAAAAAAAAAAAAAAAACCAACGGCAAGCAAAGCATAAAAGCATAGAGAAAAAGCTTTATCCAAGGCATATGTGCATCCTCAGTCTGTTTTACATCCCATCTTCCTATTTTTGGCACCAAACTTGGTGATTTAAATGGACAGTCATTTGTCAAAATAAGCAAAGGCTGAAAGTAAAGATCATGGATCATGATAATCTTTTTATTATTGGCATTAAATATTTATTAACCCAATTCAGTAACAGAAACATATATGTGTTTATGTACTAGAGATAAATGTGGGAGTGTGTACATGTAACACACGTGGCTGTTCTGTGCATGCAGAGTGAATTCCAGTGGAGCACCCTGTTGTTGGGTCAGACGTGCCAGTCTGAGGATGATGAAAATATGTACAACTCAACAACGAGGAGGCTGAAGATGAATGAACTCTCTTCTTGAGAGTTCAGGATGCCTCAGTCTGATACTCTTACCATCCCCTCTCAGGATGATCCACAGTGGTCTGAAAGCTGGGTCCCCAACCTATGGTAGATTCATTTCTAAGATGCCCATCAGATAATATTTTTGGCTCTTGCAAAGTATGTACAGGTGTAGTTAATTTGTAATTTAAGAAAGAAATATATATCCTGATATATCACACTTGTTTTTCCCCATTGTAATATAAAACTGCACATGTGGTGAGACTTTTTGGTATATATCCAGCTAGGAGTCCATGCTTAATCACAACAAAGGAATAAATATCTTTAATACATTAGCTCATGTTCATTTAAGGGAAACACACCTAATACTAAATCTGTTCAGTTTTTGCTCCTTTGTTGGTACTACAGGCAGTTTCTGGAATGAAATCAGTTGGTTTATATTTATGCATATTTATCTTTTGAAAGCTACCTGAGACTGAGCACTAGGAAGACTTCCATCCCTCATAAGCTGTGGGTATTAGTTTCATAGTATTGTCTGCACAATCAGCATCCCAACTGCCTTTAAACCACTGTGAATAAACACATATCTTCACCATGCAAAGCTTTGAGAGTATCCAGTAATTTCTAAGAGCAGTCTGATGTATGCCTATCAGTTCACCAGCAAAAAAAACCAACTTGAGAACTCTACAGTCACACATAAGATACTGCAATCACAGTGATCAGTAATCAAAAATGTGTGGTTTGAAGCCAAGTATGTTAACCTGTGTATATTCATGTACTTATGCACTCACAGCTCAGTCTTGCAAAGATATATGATCCCCTTTATAATACGAACAACACATTTAAGTACAGATTTGGAGCTTTGTTTCCCATGAGTAAGAATGGAAAAGATGTCTTTTGGAGTGTTTCCACAAGCCATTTATTTTTAATGCTTCTTTATTCAAGGAAAAGAGAAATGAGTTCTGCAGTTCTGACATTCCACATTCTTGTACCTTTTTGTTTGGTTTAGATATATTCTCCTGTCTTCCAGAAATATGCATGTTTGAGTGTGCCCCTCCTTTCTGCCTATTAGAGACAGACACCCATCAATACTTCAGTTTTATGACACCTTGATGATTTTTCTCAGCATATTTGAAAATTTTGACAGCACAAATTTCAAAGTGTCTACTTTCTCATGTCTTCACCTTCTCATCTCCTCTTGTTCAACTCCTTATCCCTGTATGCCAATAGATATTATCAGAAAATCCTCCTGGTTTAATCTCAAAAATGACTCAGAAATCTCCCCTTTCCTTTTCATTCTCCCCATAAAATCGTTGTCAAGTCCATCCTTCTCCACATCCATGCCTACTGCGACCTTGCTGTCTTCAGCTTCTAACTGACACTCACATTAGCCAGTTTTCAAAGTAGTCTAATGCAAAAGTAATCCACTGCTCCCAGTATTGAGATCTCATTAAGATATTCCTAAATCCCTCTTCTTCACTGTCTCCCCATTGCCTTTTAAATCTGATCGAAGCTCCTTTTATCACCCAGAGTTCCTCCTGGCCTAACCTCCCTTCTCCTGTCCTTGCTCTGTTCTTCTACATCTTTCTTCTTTATGTGCTCCCTCCTCACCCACTGTCAGTGTGAGTGTAACCCATTTGCCAGTTAGACCTATGCACTGCCTTTGAAGTTGTCCACTTTGTCTGTGAGTCAAGTAAGTGGTTCAGCAATACAGTTTCAGATGGAAAGTAGCCTGATGTGCCTGGCATGGTCTCGTTGATAAGTCTGAACTACTGACTACTGAAATCCAATTTAGGATGTTCTTTTCCAGCAAAAAGGAAAGAAGACACTTGCCTTCTTCTAGTGAGATTTTTTTTTTTTCTGAGTCACCCACAATTTATCCTGTGTTCTTGCATGGGAAAAAAAATCAGGATTTACTATAAATTTAATATCACTATGATTCATTAATTGCTCTCAAAACAGTCTATTAAACACCCCTTGCAGAAAGCTGGTGTCCAGATGAAATTGAAATCTCTTACTTTTCAGAAGTATGTTTCCAGCTCTGAAGATCTGAATTTTAGGTTGTAACTTCTTGCTTTCTCCACTTGCTTACTATTAAACATTTCATAGTTTGATTTCAGGAAGTAAAGAGACAGGGCAATGAGATGTTATTTATGCATTATAGTCTTTCCAAATCCAGCCCTTATAAGTTCACTTAAATTCAGCAGCAGGAGCTGTAAGTTGTTCCAGACAAGCCAAGTTTACAGTACAACACATCAGCATGAAGGACATGCAGATCAAAGCTCCCCTCGGCTCATCTGACTTTCTGTTCCTCTGTGTCTCTGTGCATTAGGTTACAGGAAAACTTAACAAAACAAACTATCTCCTAGTCCTTTCCTCTCTTCCTCTTTAAGTCCTTCCCCCCTCACAAAGTGAAACAGGAGAAAAACAGTCTTCCTACACCTGGATCCTTTGTTCATTATTCAGGGGTTCATTGGAAATTAACATCCGGTTACTGGAGCTTCCTCTCTCTTTCCCAAGGTGCTGCAGAAGTACTTAGTGCCAACCAGACACCTACGTGCTATTTCAACATGCCTCACACCTCCCTGGCCTGAGCAGAGCTTAACTTGTTGAACTCCAGCCAGCAGCAGTCATGAAGCTGGAAAATGTTGGTGAGCAAATAGTTTCTTAGAAGTTTAGGAAAAATGTTGCCATATCCACAGATGACTCCTAGGAACAAGCTGGTGCCTTTGTATTGTTCCCTTCCAAACTTCAAAACTTTATAGTCAGACATGACATATTTTGCCTCAGTGACTTTCCACACACCCATGGCTATGTTAGTTCAGAAATATTCTGTGTTCTTCCAGCAGCATGGCTGTTTGTGCGTGTCCTTCTGCTTCCATCTATAAAGACAGGAACACATCAGTGCTTCAGTTTTACAATGAGTCATCACCTCCAGAAAGCTGGGAAATGATGATATGCACATCATCCATAACAAGATTAGAGAAACTATTACCATGTCCATGCATAATATAAGGACGTGCTGAAGTATTACAGATTAGGAAGCTGTAATGAGGATAGAGCTGCTCTCACGTTTAACAGAAAGACATGCGAAATGCTCTACCAGATCAGCTCTATTGAGTATGTCCAATTACACAACACTGTTTCAGTCTCACAAACCCATAGAAATTTAGGGTCCTCTGGCTCCTGAGCTCCCCAGCCATACAATTGCCTTCCTGCCTCTTTCCTCCCTGCATATACGTCTTTGTTTTCCTCACAAAGCAGAGGTTGGTGGATTTCCTGTACCTCCTCACAGGCCATTATCCTTAAAGCAACATTGCTTGGCTACAGTAAGGATTTGCCTCAAAACTGAAGAAAGCATCAGGAAGAACGACTGCAGTCAGCCAAGGCTGTCTCTAAAAAAATAGATTTTGAAGCTCACAAATACTCTGCTCTTCAGGAAAAGGTGGAAGGAAGCATGTAGATGGTTACTTCTGAGCTTGTAAACCCTTAGCTTGTTACTAATCTCCACCTTTTCCTCACCCTCCCTGATTTGCTCCACCATTTCTGCTGCTCCTTAACTCCTTCTGCCGGCAGGCTGCAGCTCACCCCTTCCATCTTCATCCTCCCCCTGCCCCAGGCACCCTCCTCAGCAGTTCCTTTAACCCATGCTCCTCTAACCTGCTCACTCCTGGACCTTCTCTGATATCCCCTGCAAGACCCAGATTCCTGCGTCTCTTTTAATTTTTTGCTTATTCCTCTCTCATTTGTTCCCTATTTGCCGGAAGACCAGATCCTCCACCCCTCCTGACTCTCCCTGTCCTGCTTGTGAGTCTCAGGACGTTTTGGAAATTTGAAGCTCAGGACAAAGAGCAATTTCAGGGCAGTACCAGGACGGCACTTTCCTGATAGGCATGAGTGCACATTTTGCACATGGTCATACATTTTAAGGCAGGGAGGTTTTTTCTGTGACACAGGGACTCGGCACCGCACAGCAACAGCAACACCAATGAAACTGCTTCCATTCCTAGGTAGGTGAAATCTCCTTCCCTAGGGAGTGAGGGGCAGGTGGGAAGGGAGTGGGGTCTGGCAAGGAGACCTGTGGCAACAGTGATGGGGGCTGCAGAGAAATGAATCTGTTGCAGATGGAGGGAAGCTGCTGGGTACGTGGGACTGAAAGTCCTCATAGCTTCAGTCCTCATAGCTTGCTACTGGATTTAGTAACTGCAGGGTTAGCATCATCCTAAAACCAAGCACCACAAGTACCAGTCTTTATCTCACTGTTGCTTTTGTTATGTAAAAAAGTAAAAATACTGTGGTTTTCTGTGAGTTCCGTTGGGTTTTTTTCCCCTCCCTCCATCCGCCTCAGAGATTTTTAGTTTTCACATGTTACAAATAGTAAAAAAGTCCTACAGGCTTCTCTTCTAATCTCTGTAAGATGGTCTCCTCTATCACAAACAGAGGGAAAATATAGAACTTGGTGATACCTAAATTGATTTGCATAATATACAATTGTGCATAATTTCTAGTCTTTCTAATTTTTCATGATGTTTTAATTTGTCCAAGAAAACAGTGAGTGAAATCTCACTTCAGTAAGATTTTCTGAAGCAATGAAACCTGTAATTGTAACGCTAGGCTAGAAAATATCCAGAATCATATTTGGGTAGGAAAAAGCAGAGCTATGGGGGAAGAGAACATCTAAAAAGGGCTTTGCGTTCTGCAGCTTTTATTTTGTCCTGTAAACATTTCATAAAGTACGAAGTCAAAACTTACTTTCCCTTCTGAATTAAATGACTCATTTCTAACCTGTTACAGGGTGTGTATAATTATTCAGTCAGCCATTAATTTTCTCAAAGGCAGAGATTCTTTTGTTTTCTTTGTGTTGAAAATCCTATGCAGTCATAGAGCAGGAAAGTAGCTACACTGTTTGGTGATCATTCAGTGGATGGAAAAAAAGAAGATAATGCTTTCAAAACATGGGAACAGTATTCTAAGAGATTAAATAATCTGGAGAATTTTTTAAGTCCTAATTCTATAATGTGGTAAATACTGTGACATGTCAGTTTAATCTCTCAGCCTATGCATGTGTTAGCTACAGAAATATGGAAGTGCTTATAAAAATGTAAAATCCTATAAGGGAACACTCTTTGGTATTTTTAATTCGACGTGTATCGGGCAGTTTGGGTTACACTGAATACATAACAAATAAACGTGCTTTTCTGGAAAGAACTAGAGCACCTTTAAAACATTTCAAAGGTTTCACCCAGATCAACAAGCACCTTCTACATTATTTACTAATTATACACTAGGTGCATACCAGCTCTTAGCCCACAGTGTCTGCCGTTTCTAGCCACTGGGTAGTTTTACCAAAACAGTCCCCATAGTTGGTGGCCCTTGCCTCATCCTGCAATACAGGTGATTCTGTCATGATGTTATGTTTACTGGAATACACCGATTTTATGGGTTCCTTTTGTATGATTTTAGAGTTCAGAATGAAGGTTTTAGAATAAAAATCTGATTTTTTTTTTTTTTTTTTTCCAGTTCTTATTTCCAGTCTGCTGGACTATGGTTGTACTTCTGTGAGCTGCAATGTGACATGCCACAAAGATGCCAGGTGTGAAGTCCAGAGTGGGATAATAGGCTGCTATTGCTCCCAAGGATATACAGGAGATGGCATCGAGTTCTGTTCTGGTAAGCATGTTTTACCTACATGCATTTCTATTAAGTGCTTGCTTGAAAAACTTTCTCAAAAGTCCATTTGCTCAAGGATTCAATTTTATGTCACTACATCTTACACTAATATATTCTCAAAGCCAAAAACTTCAGCAGTTTTAGAAAATTCTTCAGTTTTTCTTCAACCTTTTATTTTAATATAGCATACCATGCATTCCAGCTGAGTACGACATGTTTTCCAGCTTCAGTTAGATCCTTCCCTTTTCCATGACAGCTGATGATGTATCTTCTTTGATTTGGCTTCAGCAATTTCCCTTGTGACTCAGGAATTCTGAAGGTTGCTCCTCTCCAACTCTCACATCTCATCCATGCACACATAGCACTCGACCTCTCTTACCAGAACTGATCATGATCAAATATCAGAGGTCCTGGGCTAATCTGAAAGACTGAGAAGGGATGTGTGCCACAGAGACGTGCTCATATGTGAAGCCAATATTAATTTTTCCATTACAGTTGCTTGCAAGGGAAATATTTCAGAAATCCCACAGAGGGCTCTGCCTCTGGATACCTTTAGCGTCCTTTCAAAGAAAAGAATTATTTTCCCTGCCTTCACTATTGAGTTGTCTTTCGTTAGCTCTAGTGCTATTTTTGCTGTTAGATATGGCTATGCTCAGCTGCAGGCAAGCTGAAGTTCATATGAATATTGTCAGTTTTCATTGTATCAAGAAGTAGTTATGAATATTGACCATCTTTTTGGTCAGTTGGGGGGATTTTTAGCAGTAACAGAGAAACTTTGTTTTGGTCTGAGCGCAGGTAAACTGCCCACCCTTAGCTTGAATTTTTTTAGTTTCTTTGCCATGAATGTGTGGACTTTTTTCCTATGAAAACTGTCTGCCCTCTTATAAGCTGGGATGCTTAGAGAGAAAAATAGCTGGCTAAAATAATAAACAATAAGAAATCACGGAAATTGTAGAATAATTTAGTTTGGAAGAGACCACCGAAGGTTATCTGGCCCAGCTCCCCACTTGGAGCAGATCCAACTTAGAGAAGGGACCTTGTGCAGGCAAGTTGTTAATATCTCCAAGGGTGAAAATCACCCATCTCTCTGGGCCCCTCTTCAAGTGGTTCACTGCCATAATATTGTAAACATTTTTTTGATACCTAGTCATGATTTCTCTAGTTGCAGTTTGAAACTGCTGCCTCTTGTGTGCACTTACTACTGTACATTTTTAATAATAGTTTAGTTTTATCTCCTCTATAAACCCCTGTGACCCCCACTTAGGTAGCTGTAGACAACAATCTGTTTTCCCCTTTGCCTTCTCTTCTTAAGGCTGAACAAACACTGTTCTCTCAGTCTCTTCTTGGCATCACATCTTATGTAATCACTGAACTTATTTCTTGCCCTAAATAGAGGTTAGTCATTATTTTTCTATTGAACTGGTCAAATGAAAATAAGAAGAAATGGCCTTCACCACACTAGTATTGTATTTGCACTAATTCACTTTTAGTACCATGAGTAAGCTGCTTGATTTAGAAGTTAAGTGCACATTATGTCTGCAGAGTCAAAGGCCTACACTTGTGAATAATGCAAAGAAGAAAAACAAGTCAATTTTTAGTGATGCTACCAGGAACAAATCAGACCAGCATTTATTTATCTACTATGATTTGGTATCCACTACCTTGCCTGTACTTTTCTAGAAAGTTGTGATAATGTATCATTAATTAAATTTACAGTAAAGATACTTTTTTTACTTTACTGACAATACTGATGTTCTTAAATCCATCCATAATAGATGGTCCCATTCTGGTGTTATTAGATCCATTTGTGTGAGGAAGGATTTATTTTACCTTCCATGTTCTTTTTTCTCATACAGTACCTTTTCTTCACTTTCTCTTTTGCTTATATTTTCTTAGGGAAATCTATATCCAAATTCATTAAAACATTTATAGTTAATCTAAAGAAAATTTGATACTGTGAAATATACATCCACACTTGTGTATCGATTTATTGTTTAGTAAGAATTATACTAATGTCACAGTTTGGAAACAGTCTTTAAAATAAAATCATCAGTATCGGCCCAAGAAAACCAGCTACTAGATGTATTTGTGGTGCTTTTCTGTTCTATGGCAATGGTTTGAAGCAAGTCTCATTGCAGGAGACCAATGTTTTCTCTGGTTAAACACCTCAACAACCACCAAAGTCCCTTACCCTCCAGCTAAGCCATGAAGCAGAACTATGTGGCTGTTGCCTAGGAAAGGGAGACACCATTTCTCTAGGGCAGCTTGTTACATGGTTCATTATTAATATTGCACAATAGTCCTCTAATAGCATAAACAAGTAACCTGATTTTAATTGGGAAGCCTCTAAAAGGATTAGAAATATAGGCTAAACCCTATCATAGTTTAAGGCTACAAAAATGTAAAGAAAAGCCTCAGTGAAGAAAGAAAAGCCTCATTTTTCTTTAGTGAATAATCTTAGGTTTTAACTACAATAGTGCAGTTACCTTTGAAGGAGATCATCAATTATGTGCTAATACAGGCCTTTGCAAAAGAATATATACAGTATGTTATGTTTACATGTTTGCCCTTTTAGTTAGATAACTTGTGAGAGTTGTAATTACTGTCAACAACACTAATAATTTTGCATAGCATAGAACTAAGTTCTTTATTGTGCTTATCCTGGTAGACAATTAAACTAGATCACTGGTATAAACAATTAAAAGTCTTATAAAAATGTTGAACAGCAAAGAGTGCTAGTTTTCACGTTAGTCCTCTTAAGCATGTATAACTAGAAAACTGTCCCTTTTTGTTTATAGGTACATTCTCACCTCTTAAATACTCATGAAAGTTATTTCTTTGCTTGCTCTGTCTTTCAGTGTGATACACTTAGACATTTTCCCTGGAGTTTACTATGCTGCAAAAGGCAATAATGCCCTGTTACATTTATTTCCAGCACCGTTATTGATGAATCATGAATCACTGATGTCAGCATACCTTAGGAATGGGGTTTGTTAGTTTTTACTTTGCTCCCTTTGCCAGCTGGCTAAATGACTGCAGAGAGCTCAAGATTATTGGATTTGCTGTGTATAGATAAAGACATATAGATATGAATTTAATTTCCTGGTGTCAAAGTCATGGCTTTTAAAATAATTATCCTCTTACAATCTTTCCCACAAGGTTTCAACCACTTTAAATTAGGTCATGTTTTGGACCTTCCAAATGCATACTTTGGCTAGTCTAATAAAAAGCTAATTCTCTTCATAATCTCATTGTCTTCTGTAAGAATATGTGCAGGAATGCACACACTCAGGAGAATAACTGATTGCAAGATCTGGCCTCTTTTATATATTGAAATTATAACTAGCATGGCAATAAATTCCTTCTGTACATTGTCTTCCAGAAAGCCATAAATGAGTCACCTTGCCAAGCTTTACACCTCAGAGGTACAAAATACTACCCTACTTACTTCTTCTTTTGTATTTATATTCCTTCTTTTATTTAGTATAAGGTGGGAAGGAACAGCCTCTGAAAATAAAACTATTTGCCTTTTCAGATGCCATTCTTAGGCAGATGTGTATTCTGGTTGGAATGCACGAGGCATTGATTTCAAATTATCATGCACCTAATTGAAGTAGCACAGCTAGAACTCAGCATAAAAATAAAAGTATATCCAGATAAGACTGATTTATAGACCAGTTAACTTCCTCTTGTGCAAAAATAACATGGATTTTTTTACAGATAAATAGCATATACTTGCAACTTGTGTATATCCATTTCTTTAAATAGAAAGAGTCGGCCATATAAATTAGGTGTTGCTCATAATCCCAGCTTTCTTCCAAAAGAAAATTAAAGGAAACATGCAAAATTTCTGATCCTTCATAGAAGCCAACATTTTATTTTTAAAACAGAAGAAAAAATGAGTTGGCATCATCGATGCTTTCCCAAGCAGCTCTGCTGTTTCAATACTGGCTGCTTCTTGATTGCTGACTGCCAATTTGCTGCTTTGCTGGCACACTGCAGGAAATTAAAGTAAACAGTGTGATTACAGTGTTTACTTTAACTTTGTAAAATACGGAAGGAAAATGAAGCAGTGCTGTTTGTTCCAAGAGGGTACAGGCAAGCAGGAAAGGTCTGAACACAATATCCCTCCCAGATATCCCCGCACAATATTCCCTTGTAAACGTCACTTGGAAATTATGCTGCAAAATTAATCAGTCTCACTTGTAAAATGGTTACAGCTCCTTGAGAAATATTGTGTGGGGTCTTAGTCTTTCAAGGAAACTGTATTGAGGCTAGACACTGACTTTCTTTCTGAAGTGTAGTTTACAAGGCTTTATCATCTTCCGGAATAAAAAAAAAAAATACCACTCTAAAGTGATATTTTGAATCAAATAGAGTGTTCTTGTTAGAGCAGGGCAATTTGTGTAAACTCAGCTGATACAAATTGAAAGCCTGCTCAATATCTGGACACAAACATATTTTCTTGTATTACTGAGAGTCATATGACCATCTTTCTGGCTTTTGCCAGCTGCAAAAAGGAGCTTTGCTGTAAGACATCAGCTCCTTGCTCTAAGGTGGTGATGCTCTGTCCCACCACCAACTTTTATTGTGGTCACTGAGTTTGTTTTGATTCACTGGTGTCACCACTGTCATTCTGCAGCTCTGAGGGTATTTTCACCTTTCATATTAACACGACCCTGTAAAACCACTGTGTGCAATAATTTCTTTCTATCTAGAAGTGTCCATCAATAGAGAACAATCTAATCCAAATGTTGGTTCACCAGAGAAGAATTTTTTAACTTTTTTTTTTTTGCCAGCAGGTATGTATCACTGGATGTCACTTCTGTGTTTACCAAATAGTCTGAAATCACTGATACGGAAGATCCAATCCACACACTTCCTAAATTCATTTCACTGCTATCAGATACCACAAGCAATAAAAAGGCAAACTGCAGCTGCTACTAGCATTGCACAGCAGGAGCAAGATATGCCTTAGCCAAACACAAATAACAGGGCTCAACACAGTGGGTGACAGCTTGGAAAACTTGGGATGTGCTATGAGGGAGGCCAAAGCAGACCACTGATTCCCAGCCAGTTGGACACACTCCTCTGCCTCTGGGCTTGTCTCTCACTCCTTCTTACCCTTTTTCCTTTTCTTCCCTCATCCTGTGTGTCCCAGTCTCTGCCACTTTGCCTCCAAATTCTGCTGACTCTTTACATGGTTTCAAGGTGGAGGCTGACTGTGTGAAAGGGCAGAAGTTATCTTTGAGTTCAGAATTCCTGCTTCAGGCTTAGGTGTCTGGCCTTTTGGTGATCCTAAGAAGTGTTAGGAGGCACCATCCTATTTGTTTCATATATAGGTATTACATTTATTTAATTTCACGTCTTCAGAGTTCCTCTCCAGGGAGCAGAAAGTTTTCCTGCCTTCCAGGCCTTCATTGGTCATAACATAGCTGAATGTTATTCAGCTTTTCCTGAAGTGCAGAGATCGATCACAGAGCTGTGCAAATCACATGTTCCAGATTAAACCTGTAGGTAGACCATGGAATTGAAAATACTGGAAAAATTAGTCAGGAAAGTTTAATACTCTGGACTGTCCACTTCCCTGGGAAAGTGTGGACATTAACATACAGGTTAACACAGCAGGTTTCTGGCCAGTTGGGAACTTACATCTTTATATATGGCTTTTGGCTTTTCATGTGTAAGATTTTACACTTTTCTGTGCATTTGGATTGTATGTACACGAGATGTAGACTTCTGGGGAATAAATAGCTGTTGTATGGTTGCCTTCAAGCCGCAAAGGATGAAGCTATGTTTATGCTCCTGAAAATTGCCATTACCTTTTCTAGCATTTAGTCAAAACTGTTTTTGTAGAGTTGTCTTTAGTTTTTATGACTGATTTTGCTTATTGTAACTAGCTGGTATTGAATGTATATTTTAGTTGAAGCTTTTAAGAGTAGATTGGGAATTTGAAAGGGGAGGGTGTGTTACAACAGTGTCTGGATGCATAAGAACATCAGTCAGATGGAGAGCAGTGCAAGATGTTTGAGGTAACAATGCAGTGGAGTCTGTCTTAGTCCAACTGTCTTATGTCTGTAAACGGCTGAGTCCATAAAATTTTGACTCAAAGCATTTTATACATTCAAAGTCCCAAATGCAGCTTTCTCACTCATTTGAAAAATCCCTGTTTCTTACTTGAAAGAGATAGAGAGAAATCTTCAGAGGGTTACCTCTCCTTCCTACTGCCAGAAAGCACAGCTCACCTGGGCCAGAGGTACAGCCAGCTATAATAATTTCTAAGATTGACCTTCATTTTAACAAGCCTTGGGCCAAGCCCTTGATAGACTTGTAGCATTCATAATGTGAGAAAGAAAAAACCAAACAAAAAACCCCCTCCCCCCAAAAAAAACCAGGCAGCTCTATTGTTTTTTCCATGCTTTTTGCTTACATTTTCTTGAAATGGTAATTTGAGCATGACAGATACAGTAATGCATGTTTGAATGGGCCAGGAAGAAACAAAAGTTCCTATTTTTTTATCTAATAATATCCAGTTTTTCTTAAAGTAGTCCTGTTTGCATCTAAAAATGTATGTAGATGATGTGGTAGAAAAGTTGATTGTCTCTCTCAAAAATGGACCCAAACTTTCAAGCTGATCAACTGCACATGGATGGTTCTTATTTGTTTAATACAAACTGTGTTTTAACCCTTGCCAAATACTGCTAATTTCCCTTCTTGAGAAAATACTCTTTTCATCCCACTTTATGGTCCTAAGAATCAATCAATATGTTGCATGTTTAGAGGATGTGGGAAAATTCATTTAAGGAGCTTTAAAGTTATTATCTCTGAGTATGCTTACTTTGTGTCTGCTAGAGACATGATTCACTTCCTGTATCTCTAGCATGTGAAGTGATCCCAAAAGGTCCAACAGAAGCAATACAAGGATGGAAGGTATTTACAGAGCATATATACTCATACAAGTGTAATGAATGCACACAAATGCACACATGTATAAGTAGATATATGCATAGAAAGTAGTCTTTTCTATAAAAAGAAAATTAAGCCAATCTCAACATTTTTTTACTTGTTCTGTGGTTGTATATTTCAAATTAGCTTTTGTTAAGGAAATACCGGGATTTATTGGAAATAAATTGTTTCTGTAAATTCCACTTCCGTGAGACATATTCTGTACCTAGGTCTGCACACTGTAAAGCCTGCTACAGCTATCGGATTCTATGGTTGCCTTTGAGGCTATGAAGTTAGTGTTACTCATGTAACAAGGAAAGTATCCTAAGGATTTACACACGTAAGAGAAGAGGATGTAATTTCTGTGCAGCTACATTGATTTCCATATAATATTCCAGCAACCTGGCATACTGATTTTACTTTTGTCTCTGTTCAATAACTCAGAGTTCAATAGTAGAAAGGTGGTCTCTTAAGGATTGTTTTTTCCTATTTTTTTGTTGTTTATTTTCCTCTTCCAGAATCAGCCACCCAGGAGTGGTGAAGTTGTCTGTAACCTCATTTGAAATGTGTAATTTATTTAGGATGATATGCTGGTGCACAATTTTTCCATGTATGACTGTGAAAAATTGCCAACTGAGCTGTTGGCAGACAGAATATCAAACCCTGCTCAGACCTATGTCTATGAAACAGTTTAAGAAGGTAATTGACACTTTGGGCTTCTATTTGCCAAAGAAAGAGATAATGACATTCTCTAGGATTAGAATCTGACCAAACATTGTGCTCTAAATATAGAGCACAAAGGCAGGTGATGTTTGTGAAAATGCTGCTCGGCAGCAGAAGGAGGAGGGGGCTGAAGAACTCCGATTTTGAACTGTATATTTTTTAGGTACACAGATTTAATTTAGAGATTATGGCTTGAAAATGAAATTTACAGTATGAGTGTTTTTTGGCGATAAGAAATTGATTTCGTGACCTTGGTACACACTTAATTGAAATATCTGGTACTGTGTTTTGCTGAGGTTAAAGGAAGCCATATATGCCTGGAACCGCATTCTTCCTTCACCTTGAACTGCGCAGTTAATCACGACCACAATCACTGGCAGGAAGGAAGCTGCTGCTGCTGGGGTACAAGGAAGCTGAATAATCTCTGTTCATTGTCTAATGGATAGGTTGTTGTGTGATTACTTCAGGCAAAATTTAAGAGATTCATGGTAACTTCAAAATGGAGACTTCTGGTGGAATTAACATTCCATGAGCATCAGGGGCCAGAGCTTCACCTGCTGCTGCGCAGCCACCGCAGCAGAGGTGAGGGGGCTTCTCCTTTGATCTGCCCACTGCACGTGTGGCTGCTCATTTAGGGCAGAGAGAGCTCTGGCCTCTGCTCTCTGCCACTGTGCCAGGAACTGATCCAAGGAAAAGGCTCCCTGGTTGTGCTCTCCTGCACACTGCTCCAGCAGCGGGGAGGAGAGAGCAGCACTTTGGCTGCTCTGCCCTTGGACATTTATTGCTGTGCATCTTCCTGCTTGAAAGGACAGTTGTAGTGTTTAGGAACAGCAGCTATGCCCTGAGGGACTCTGCTGGTGGGATTTTTATTTAATATGTAGGCTTTATTTAACTGGGTTTCTGCCTTAGCTTAGACTTGTACAACTGTGACAGCCTAAAGTTGTCTATAAACCAGTGTGGCATGGTGTCCCATTATTTTGCTTATTACTTAATGTTATCCATTTGTTAGGTTGGCACAAGATCATGTTTTTCAAAAAGGAAAATGGAAGCTCCTGAAAGGCCTTGACAATAAATGGTTGTTTGTTCAAAAACAGCCGAGTCCAATCTTTGTTTATGTTAGTAGGCTGCTTGTAATGATGTTGTGATAAAGAAAAATAGCTATTCAGGATATGCTTTGGCTTTTATGTTTTATTTGTAATGAAAGCTATGCACATAGGCAGCAATCTACATAAGTTACAGGGAGGGAGATCATAAGCATAGGTGGTGACTTGCATGTTTATATATTTAATGTTTATTTGCAGCAAGGTTCCTGAATCTCGATTTTAAAGAATTAAATTGGAATGAGGAATTACAGTTTTCATTCCCAGAAAGTTACTGAAGGAAGACAGAGAAAAGGTAAATTTGTACAGAGCACTGCTTCTCTCCAGCCCCATCCATGCAGAGGAGCTGCAGGTCCTTTCCCAGAAATGTTGCCTTATCTTCTCCTGTCCAGTCCCAGGCTGGGAAAGAGTCCAGTGCTCATGTTGTAAGGGGTTATGGGTATCCCCAAAAAGCTCAAATGGGCTGAGGGCAGCACAGCCTTGGCTCACAGCTTGTGTCAGGAATGTCTTGTGGGGCAGGGAGTTGTTGCAGCCATGATGTCTGTACCCCATGAAGGTCTTCATCACTGATCTCTCTAAAATCAGAGACCCTAAAAAAATCCCAGAGAAACTTCAGGATGTTGGTGTGAACTGAAAGAGAAGTTCAGCCAAGCTCTGTGGGTCTAAATAAGAGCTCTGAGCCTTTGAATGGTTTTTGTGATGATGGGAAAGTGGTAGGTAGAAAATAATACTACAGTGAAGGCTTTGCCCTACTTTTTGTCTTGAATGAATAATTTGGGTGGGTAGTACTGATCCTGAGGAAGGTCTACCTTTTCAAAATCAGCCTGTAGGAAGTTCAGAATGGAGTTCAGTGAAAGCTGAAGATGCTTAGGTGAACATGTTTGGGCCCTTTGTACCTATCCAAAACTTTTCATTATTTTGAGCTGTGATGAAGCATGCATCAATTCATAAATCTGACCTGCTGTGCAATAGAAAAATCTCAATATTTCTGTCCCATTGTTTAAGGGCTGTCTGGTGCATACAGAAAGAATTTCATCTTAACTACCACAGAGAAAATGGGAATGGCAAATAGCCTTCAAAAGTGTATTGACTTGAAAACAGACATAGGGAGAAGTTTATAAAACTTAACACAGCTTTTCATCTGGGCTAATCAAGATAGCAACTATGCAGGATAGTGGTTATAAACAATGCAAAGCTGCAATCTGCCTGCTTTTGGGGGGGATTTTCATGCAAATCTTGATACATAGATTTAACAAAACTTTCACCATATTCAGCTTTACAGTTAAAATTTAGCAATTCTTAGTCAAGCTGTCTAAGAAATGAGGTTGCTTCAGAGGTGAATCATACAGCATCACAGCACTCACAGGAGAAACTAGATCCACAGTCTGAGGTGCGTTGGGAGGCAGTGGTGGCTACAGCAGTGCTCAGCTCCATTTGTATCATTTTGCACACAAGGTCTGAGGTTTAGATGAATGTCAAAGGAGAGGCTGGGATAATATTTACACAGCTGTTAGTTACAAAGAAAAGAACTGTTAGCTGAACTTTTTGTACATCCTCTTGAATAAACAGGTAGTATGCTAATACCACCAAATGCTGGTTGTTGGGAGGGGAGGGATGTGCTAAAAGGTCTCTGAGCTGTATTCTGTCTTCCAGAGAAAGTTATTTCACCTTTAATTAGCTATAAAGTGCTCTTGAATTATTACTCAAGTTTATGCCTTTCATTGATGAACACTCAGAAAACTTTAAATCTGACAATGGCACATTACCCTCAAAGAATGCCATACAGACAGTGCCATTCAACTTGTAGCCAGTATTCGATCTAATAAGGGTTCTGTGCTGCAATATGGACATTGAGTGCTGCAATAACACTACAAGTGTGAGGCTATTGCTGCTTTCACTAGCAGTGTGGTAAAAATAATAGCTTCCTCTACCTGATGCCTTTCTTCTTCTTGCAATAAGCTATGGCAAGAGCACAGATGAATACAGTGTAATGTATTTTGTTATAATTTCCTGTAGAAGAGGTGATGCTCATGACTTTCCTCCAACAGAGAGGTGAATTGTGATTGACTCTTGCAAGCCTCAATGACTGTAGGACACAAAGCCACAGCTAGGGGTGGATTTGCCAAAGAAATATTTGCTGAGCACTTTTGAACTGTCTGGCTCTATCCTAGGTGCCTTAAGGAGGACTGAGTTGTTTCAAAAGAATAATCCCAGTTGTGGGTGCCGAGCAATTGAAAATCTCTCCCTGAAGTGCTTTTTTTTTCCTATCATCTCTTGGCAGTTTTGGATTTTGATTGATTTATTACTTCACTTTTAACCGCAAAGACCCTTTAATTAGGGAGGGAAAGTATGTGAATGAGCTGGAGCTGCTGGTGGTAACAGCTCCTTGCCGTCGGAGATTCAGTAATTAAATAAGTAGATAATATCCTCCTTATTGAGAAGATTTAGAAAATCATAAGGACTTTGCATTATTACAGTGTTTAACATCTGCAAATGGAGGGAAAAAAAACCCCATAATGGCAATTTTCATTATCTGCAGTGCATGCGGAGGGCTCTTTTTCTTTCTTTGAACAGCCAAACACTAAACAATTTCTAAATCCCTTCTTGTTACTTATGTTTTCTTCCTGGTGGTTAAAAACCCCATAAAGCAGAAATTGAAGACTTGCTATTAAAATACTTGCTGACAGCTCCATTCAAAACATTCTTTCAAATAGTGCTATCACATCATGATTCATCTGCTGTTCTGATATAGTTGCTTTAACAACAAGTTCCTTCCTTCTTGGTTAGGGCCCATCTCTTTTCATCAGAAATTTCAGAAAATTTAGACACTTTATTGAAGCTCTGCTGTAAACAGGTCTTTCTCTGGTGTGGTACTGTTTGTCTGACAGAATGCATATAACCGCTTTTAAAAAAGCACAGTAGGAGGCTCATTGGGGATGGAAAATGAGAGATGGTCACAACATGAAAAAGAAAACCCAGCCTTTCTCACCTCGTCACCTGGAGTGTATGGGTACAAGCATCTTGTGCAGTTAGCATAATGAGTCAGGATTTCTGGCAGAGCAGAATGACCCCAAGTCCCTTGGTACCCAGGTGGCACCCAGTGCCCTGCTGGCTGCGGAGCTCCCAGGCAGAGCCCCTCTCCTCTGCCCTGACTCTGCCAGGGCCAGGGCTTCACCTGCTGTGGTGCAGCAGCTCCACCAATTACCCACCAGCTGAACACCAAACCCAGGAGCATCCTGGGGATTAAGTGGCCCCCAGTGGAGCAGGGTGAATTTCACTCTTGAAGTTAGAATTATTTACAGTCGCTTTAACAGGACAACAGCTGCTCTTTGCCTAGAGATGAGCCAACAGCATTGAAAGAATTTGGATCTGAATTGCAGATGGATGGATTTCAATTTGATTCAAGTAGCTGGACTGCATGATGCTGTACTGCAAACTCTCAAAGTCAGAGCTTGAGAGAAAAATCATTAATTTGGAAGCTGATACTCTGAAATACTTTTATGAAGCAGTATATTTCTATAGCAGACACAGATCAATTTAAAAGTAGTAATCAGGGGCCATGTGCTACGTGTTCACGGACAGAAAATGTAGAGAATACAGCCAGAGCCAGACACTTAGCATTCAGAGTAGCACTGAGGATATTGCCTCTATGGAAAATAGTGTGGTTCAGAATTAAAGTATTGTGACTTTGTGAGATAATGACAGTGCTGTGCAGATATAAGGATGCTGCCAGATAGCTGCCAGAAACAAGCTCGACATAACTTTTCTGGGCAAATCTGGATTTAACTTCTCGACAAATTTTGGTAGAAGGAAATGTGTCCGCAAATATTCCCCAGAAAAAAAAAAGTATTTAATTCTTGAGAAAAAAGGCAAAATTACAATATAATAAAACTCATTGAAATTACTTTTTATCATCTTTGAAAGGCATTCACTAAATTCAAAGTAACTACACCAGTTTTCATCAAATGAGATTCATGCCCAGGGATTTTTCCCTTGCCAGTCCTAAGAATTTTATGAGATGTAACATACCCTTAAAAATAAAGCATCCACAGACCACTGTTTTATGTCATGCAAGTAATAGCATTGTACAAAACCAAAATTCATATTTACTTGGATAGCAAAACAACTAAACTTCTCCTGAAAATTTTTAACCTTGATCCCTTAGTAGTCTCTTTGGGGATACTTATATGAAAAAATAGTGGCCACTGGCAGTGATAGATATTTCAAAAGGCTGATTCATTTCATCTCTCAAGGCAGTCATCGACGGACTCTTCTCTGTACCATGCCAAGTGTCTGAAATTAGATCCTCAAGCATTCAGGATTTGTACTTGGAGCCAGACATGATTTTCACTCCCTTGCTGAAGTTGTCCTCTGTCATAACTTGAAGCAAACTGAAGGCATTGGGTGTGAATTACTTACACCCTCATTTTTCTCAAGTTGATTTTTCTCAAGTTTCTGTATCAATCTTTGCCAGGCAGGAAGGAGAGTAAAGTATAATGAAATCTTTAATGGGTTGCTTTATTAGCTGTGCTAAGGTTTTCCATGGGACTGATATTGAAGTGTACACATCTTCAGTATTGTCTTCCATGAAATAAAAAAAAAAAATATTTTTTTAAAAGTTTTTAAAAAGCTGGAAGTTTTGCATAAGTAATCTGATGCAAAAAGTTACAATGTCAACTCATAGGTACAAAAAAATCAACCCAGAAGGGTAATTTTACTCTGGATTGAGTAATGAAAAAAAAATTTAACCTTGAATTTATGTTTCCCTAGCCAGCAAAGACAGCAAACTCAAAACATAAAATGGTAGGAGGCCAGGTCTCAGCAGTTGCAGGTCTTGTGAAATATTTTGTCTGCTTCAAGTATTCATAAACTATTTTATATGAGATGTTCCTATCTATTTTGCTTGGCTTCATATTGAGTAATATGATGTCATCATAAGAAGCAAAATTTTATGTCTCGTTAGACCTACAGTCTAATTAGATTTTTCTACTCCTTGGGCTATAAACTAATAGGGAAATTTTCTTTATAAATACACACGTATATAGACCACACTGTCAATTACATTTAAAATGTGTTAAAACCATCTGAATTCCTTTAATTTATGTAAAGGTCCAAAAACTTAATTAAAAAAAATTAGATCTAGATCCTGTTCATCATAAAAAATGTGTTCTATTGATGGATAATAAATAAATAAAAAAATATATTGAAGTTAAGCACTCTGCACATAATTTCACTGAAGTACATCAGGACAATGGAATAGCTTCACTGTTTTTTTCTATAGCACATAGAGCACAGCAATTGAAAACAAAATATTTTTTTTTATTATTCTGTTATGGTAGAATTATTAGGCAGCTGCTCCAGATACCTAGAGAATTTATTTTTACTTTGACACCTCTAAAGAGATTCAATCTGGAGGGCTGAGTTGCTTGTGGAGAGTGAAATCCCTCTAAGAGCTTATTGCCTGTGTGACTTTTTTTCTAATTCTCTCTTCATGTTAATATTTTGAGTAAGTAACATGTACAAAGAAAATGTTAAGATTTTTACCACTGATTTCTCCTCAGAAAACTGACATAATACAGTGGCATTACATTGCTGTATGCTACTCTGTGGCATACAACCAGGCAAAATCTTAGAAAATCCCAAATGTTGAAATTTACTGAGGCTAGAAAATGAGTGAAGCCTTTTCTGGGATCTTTCAGAGAAAGTTTATAATTAAGAATTAATATCCTATCTGGTTTTGTTATTATTTCTCTATTTCTACAGATTTCACAGATCAGATATAAACTGCTTTTGGCTGGTCTGTTACGTGGGCTCCCATTATTATCAGTTGAGACATAAAACCCTCCCGCATATATATGTATAGGTAGATCTGATCACTGACTTCCCATTCCCATCTTTTCTGCTCTCCCTCTGTATAATATCTCTTTCCTGACTGGTGTTAACAGCATCTAGTAATTTAGCATCATCTGTGAATTTAATTCTCAGGCTATTCATCTCTTTTTCCAGAGCATCAATAAATATGTAAAATAAAACTGGGCTTAATACCAGCTCCTGTGGCAACCCAACTGGATACCTCTTCACAGCTCAGTGCAGTGCTGTTTGTCATGACTCATTATCCTTTGTTTACATTCCTTCAGCCAGTTTTCAATCCACATGACAGCACTCTTGTCCAAGACATTATAAATTATTTTTCTAATACGATTTTGTGAGCTACTGTAGCGAATGCTATACTACAGCTCAGATAAATTGCAGCTACTGTTTCCTCTGCACACAAACCCAGAAAATGGTGAAGAAGCATTTAGATTTGCCTGCCATTATATGTTCTTTGAAAATACAAACTGTTTACTGGTCACGGTTCTTCTGTTGTTCCAGATTATTTTTACACTTATAATACTTATTCTGTTGTTTTAGAAGATATGGGGAGCGTTCGTATAAGAAGATAACAGCAGGTTGCTCTTCCTCTCTTTCCCTTTTTCATGGACAACTTTCAGCAATTGCTGAGGTTCACACCTAGGGTTTTAAGGCAAAGGGGGACATTTATCCCAAATGCACCTTCAGCAACAGGGTGACACATGTGAGGAGAATCCCCAGAGGAATGGCAGGGAGATGGGATGATCTATAGTCCAGTCCATACAGTCAGAGAGAAAGAACAGAAAGGCATGGCATGGCTGTTGGAGGACTGCCATGATGGTCTGAACAGAAAAAAGAAGCAGGGTAAGACAAAGAATCTCAAAAGTGGGAGTCAGTTCAGTGGGGGGTATTCTGCACCTGCTGGCTCTAGGGGAGCATCTCTAAGCTGTCATTCATTCCATGATTTTGTCAGGTGCTGTTCAAACCAGGACATGTGCCTTGTTCTATTTCATAGTAATGCTTTTGCTGCTGTTTGCATCTCATGCCACTTGAGGCTTTAGAATACAATAATCCAGTTTCTTTGTATGAATTCAGTTGTAGGCGTCATGATAGTGCACTGTGCAGTCTATATCTGTTGCCCATTTCTTCTCACACCAACTGGGAATTGTGGATTACTGTGGGCAGGAGATTTTGCTCTCAGAACCCCATGTTTGGGGTTTGTCCCTTAGTCAAAACACAAATACATGGACAGACCTTTCACTGGCTTTACCAGAAGCTGTTCTTAACTGAGAACTGCAGGATCACACCAAGGATCAAATCCCCTTTGTGGAAGGATTACATTTCCTGCCAAATATGTGACATGGTTCAGTTTCAAGCACATACCAAATAAATCTGTGACAAGACAGACATTTAACAGTGGCTTAGTATCCAGGACTGTCATGGGAGACAGCTCTCAGTGTCTGATCCAGCAAGATCTGGTCTATATCGTCATGACCTTGGGATCCAACTCTCTGAAATAATTCCTAGGGATGATGCCTAAAGAAATTTTAGTACTAATTTACACACATGTAGATTTATACAGTTAAATTATATTGGGAGATGACCCCTGAGAAGCTACTTCTAAAGAAACTGGTTTTCTTTTCTGCCAGCTCTTGTTACCCTTCTGCAAATCTTTACTGTCTTCTCTGTGTCGCTTGTCTGTGCTTATCCTTAGACTTTAAAATTCGTTCATCAAAGAGATAACAGGTTTTTGTGTATCACTAAGGATTATCCTATGAAAACAATGCTACTGAAAATATGTGATGGCTGACTTGGAAGGAATATGTGGACACTTTGTACATATTACAAAATTTTCAGTCCAGCTCCTGGACAAAAAAAACAAAACCACAACATAAACTTCTCAAGGGATTCCTGTTCCTTGCAGTACTGAGTGCCTGCCCCGGGAGCTCTCAAAGACAAACTTCCTGTACTGGGGACAATCACTGAGGCAGCTGCTGTCACTTTCATCCTGGAAACTCACTGCCAGTGCAGTTAATACCCTGCTCAGACTCAGGAAAGTGTAGGTAATAACGTAATGGGATTTTTCCTTATATGACTATGCAAAAACAAAAGAAGGAAATAAAAAGAAGAAAACCAAAACAAAATAAAAACAAAACCAAAAAGTAGTAGTAGTAATAATAATAAAAAAATAATAATAAACAAATCAACAAAAAATAATAATAAACAATGTTAAAAAAAAGAAAAGGAAGCTTTAAAACAGATATGAAGGTCTTAAAAGATTTTGGAGCACCTTCCTCCTCTGGAATTAAAGAATATTTAAAGCAGACTAACTTGGGGTGTGTCAGCATGGCTATGTGATTCCAGCATGCCAAGATTTCGCCAATTGCTACAATGCTCTCATGAAAAAAATAATAAGGGATAAAGTGTCGTTTATGATTTCTCAGCAGATTAGCTACGTACAGCTTGTAACATAGGCTGGCTCTGTGGAATATCAAGCACAGCAAGAGACCTGTTAGAAAATGAATTACATTATACAGCCAAAGCAATATCATAAATGTCCTGGAGTCTACACTATCTTAATGTTGATTTAAAATCATATATTCATATTACCTTTTTATGTCTAGTAAAGCAATATGATGGAGCTTTTCTTTTGCCAAAGCTGTATTATCCCATTTCTCTGAGTTAGATAAACTGTAACGTGTCTGCCTTACAGATGGGTAAATGTAGCATAAAGAGAGGGAAGCCATTGTTTTCAGTCAAGGATGCCTAAATGTAAGCAATCCCATCTATATTGGCCATCCATACTGGCAGTGGCTCTGAAAATAAGCCTCTTTCCATTCATTTATATGACAGATTATTTTTCTTTAAACAGTTCTTGGATAAAATACATTAAGCATCCCTAGGGCTGAAACCTGATATCACAACTCCCGCATAAAGATGCTACCAGCCCAGCTGGAGAGAGGTGTTCACAGGATCAGGGTGATTGAATTGCTTTTGCCAACTAAGGTAGCTTCAGTAAGAGGGACAGGGATGCATTTCTGCTCAACTACTGCCTGCAGCTGGGTGATTAGGGTGCTTTTCAGGTCCAGAGGAATGTGGGTTTGTTCAGGATGGTTAGACTGTATAGGACTGCCTTTCAGGTCCTGGATAATAAAACACTGCAATGAAGGACATTGCTACTGACTTTCTCCTCTTCTTCTTCCTGTGTTTGAACAAAAATGGTTGCAGCTGGGTTAAGCACAGCAGACTCCCGTATGTATTAGGCATATTATGTTTATACGTCCCCATCCCTTTGGCAGAGTTCCAAGTGAAATTGAGGCATCACTGAAAAATAGACTGGGATGCTTATTGCTGGCAGGACCAAGATGGTCCTGAGCATATCAAGGAGTGCAATACAGGCATTTGTCAAAGCCCTGCTTTTGCTGCCAAAATCCGTTTGTTAAGTTGTGACTAAAGAAGTAAGTAGCCAGAGAGCAAGGAATTAGAATACCTCAGTCAGTAACCAGCCTTTTCCAGCCAGTATTTTGATAAATGTTGTATAAATTATAGCATAGTATAAATTATAGGCATATAAATTACAACTTGTAGCATGGGATATCAAACCTGCTGGGGTTTTTGCCTGCATATATGGCATAGCCAACATACTGTTTCCATCATTTTAATAACCTTTATAGAGCAAGTGGCTGATGCAGTTAATGCTGCTATCATTTTTCCTTGTGTGATTTGCTGCGATGACAGTTCTGTCATTTCATTTTGAGTATTTAAGGCTATTATGAAGCATTTTTAGGCAATGATCTGGTATAGGTATGTTCAAGCATGCCTAAAGCATATAGGGAGTCACTGCCTTTCACACTGCATATTTCTAAATAAGTATATGACATGTTCTGTGTTAATCTGTGGAAAAACTATGGACAAGATCACCAGCTGTGATAAACTGCCTAACTTCATTTAGTTAGATGGAGTTATGCCCTTATATTTCAGATGGGGATCAAGCCCAGCATCTTACAATGGCAAAGATTTCAAAGATGTAAAACATTTCTAAGTTTATTGAAATATGTATTTTGCATTTCAAAGATAAAATACAGAAACCAATATGTCATCAAACCATTTAATTTTCTTCCAAGTTTGAGAGTAAATTGACAAGAGATCAGCAATTGGCAGGAGAACAAATGGAACATATTGAAAGAGACAGTTTGCTAGTATCAAGGGAGCCAGATGTGTCAGTTATACATCTGCTCAAAGTCCTTGTTGCTGTTTTTTCCCCTCCTCTTTTTAACAAATATTACATTATCTAAAGCTTTAATTATTAGATAATTGAATAATCCTTTGTAAGTGACCAAGGACCATGCTGTTCATTGAAGATCCCCTTTTATCACTGTGCTGTGCTTCTGGCATTTGCAGTTAGTTTGTGGAAGTTTCTGATTTTTTTCCTGAACTCATCACACCTGGCACACACCAGATTTCCATTGCAGCTGAGTAGTTTCCTGTGCCCCAGTATTCCAGATGCCAATTTACTACCTCTTTTTTAAACTAGCTATTAAGAGGGAAGGAAGTAGCAACAGCATTGAGGTATCTACTGACAGCCTGCTTCAGGGTATGAGCATGGTGCATGGTGCATGCCACATGGTGGCAATGAGCAGCAGAAGGGAAAAAGAGCAGGCAAGGGTAAGCACTTACATGTTTTTTAAATGCATAAAGCAAGGTGGAACCCTTACATAGCTACTTTCTCTATGGAGCAGGTAGGCAGGCATGAGCTGTCTGTCAGTAGGTGTTATTCAGAGCTGTAAGTCTGAACTGTGGCAGTAGCTGTTGCTTGAGGGAACGTGTCCAGTTAATGAAATGAATAATTATCAGCCCTTGACTTCCCCAGCAACTATTTGCTGGCCCCTATTCTCTTTATTGTTAGTTTATTGAGCAGGAATTTTAACACGTCAATGAAGTTAGGTAGCAAAATTCTATAATTCTGAATATTTTATTAATTTTCAAAAGCTTTGGTGTGTGGTATACCCTGAATGTGTATGATGAATTGGAAAACCAATGAACTTTATGAGCAAAGTGGTAGAAACGCTGGTTTTATAGAAGGTTTTTTGTCAAGCTCTGTATCTGTGAATCAGATTTCGTGTATGGATGTACCCTGCAAAACAGGAAACTGGAAACATGAAAATATGTGATTTTCTTTCAATTTATGTAGTGGGATTTTGTTGCTATGAGTTTGATTCTTGGTTTTACTTTTGTCTTGTACAGGTTTTGACTATTAGAGTTGTTAATGTGACTTCAATAGCGAAAGCTTTAAGTAAAATAAAATTAGTGCTGTGAAAGTACTCATTTCACATAGTGAAGGCATTTTTAAAGCACTGAGCACTGTAGCCTAAAGATGTCCATTGATGCTTTAAATTCCTTGCTAAATTTTTTTCCACAGGAGAATATTTTGCTCTGGGGAAGGGTTTCATCTGTTTGCATCTGTGGGCTGGGCTGGAATAGCTCCCCCTGTGTCTCCAGACCATTTCCAGTTCTCAGAAATGGGCACAACAGCACAGCAATGTGTAACTTCTCTGTGGTATCAAAGGCTACTCAAGGTTAAATCTCCTACCCACTTGAATCCATCACAGAATTTTTCCTTTTTATCTCTTCTCGTTATTGGAGAAAAAAGGTACTTTCTAACTATGCAACTTCCTGCACCATTTTTCATTCAAAGTAAAAACATTCTGGGGAGAAGTACTTGAAAGGAATTTTCAGTTTGTTTCATTTCTTAGGATTCATTATTTGGTTTATGCTTACCCAAACAAGATCAAAGTGCCAAACAAGTCCATATTGCTATCGACGCACATGTGACCTCTAGGAGTCTGGGTCTGTTTGCTTAAATCAAAACAGACAAGGTAGAAGAAAGGATTTTGTGGATGGGGAACTGAGACAAAGGCAGGTTAAGTGATTCCCCAGTCTTCCACCTACAGTCTATAGCAAAGTCAATAAATGAAATTGAAACATGTAAGTCTCTCAAGGTCACATTTTTAAGGGTGCATCCAGCTCACAACCTCTAGTTGTGGACATGGCTTCTGGAGCACAGATGGAGGTGAAAAATGAGGAAAGGAGGCTGCTGGGTAAAGTAATGAGCAGGGTCTGTCTTCCAAGAGAAGATAAACATAAACTGGAGAAATGTAGCAGAACCCATCTTTTTTTCTCAGGGAATTACTAGGGCTGGGAGTTGGGTGAGGGCAGTAATCATAATGGTTGGGGCTGTTAGATTCAACACCAATGAAAATGCCTCAAGTCTCTAGAAGCATATTGTATGTGTAGAACTGTAAAGGTCAACAGAGATGCCTGTATCTGCCAGAACAATTTACACTTACCTACATTGCTGTTTGTTACCAGGGGCAACCTCCTGTTGAGCAGCCACCAAAGATGATATTTCCCATTGGGCTGATGACTTGTAATTTTACTGTTCCCATTATCATCCCAACAGCATTCTCCAGCAGCTAGAGCACAGCTGACATAAAAGATGTGGACATTATTTGTCATGAAGTCCACCAGAGACTCCACAGCACTTCTCCATTCCTAGCCTACATGGAAGTCTTCAGTAGCAGCTGTCAATTGTCAAACTGTTAAATTGTGTCTACAGCACTTTATATAATTATTGCCCAGTGATAGTAAAGCAAGATAAGCTTGGTGTCGAAAAGAAGGCTTTTCCACCTTCAGAGTTTGGTTAACAGGCTTGCTGTTCAGAAATTCAAGAGGAATCTACTCTTTCAGGAAGGATTTAAATAGAAAATTAAATGGGTTTGCATATTTCTCTGCATGACAGATTTTTTGTTAGCCTTCAACATCTGCATGATCTAACCAAGCATGTGAAAGTAAAATATTTATTTCTGAGTGCTGTAATAGCTGTAGTTATTGTGGAGAGGAGTTAAATATAAGCAGTTACCCCAAAATGTTCTTTTAATTCACTAAATATTCTGTGGATTAATAATGCTGTATGTGGAGGCAGGAGAACAGAGATGGTTGAATGATTTTTGGGTGGTTTCTCAATTGGTTGTCCATTCAAAGGAAATTCACTTCTTAGTCATCTTTTCTTTCTCAAGTAAATAAATGTAGATAATAAGCGTGATGACTCCACAATTATGCTGTGATTACAAATAACTGACAGAAATTCCATTTGCTCTTCATCTCTTTCTGATAAAGTGCAGTTAGTACACCTCTTGCCTCTTTATGCAAGATGTTTGTAAGCAGTGGTATTGTGAAGGAGCATAAGCTGCCACTGCAGTTTTTCTTTAAACATGCAGTTGAAAATGACAGCTCTGCTGCAGTGACAGAAAACATCAAAGAAACAAAACACACTATTTTATCTGATGGGGGATAACAATATCTCAGCTAATAAAATGGCTGTCAACCCAGCATGTTGTATAGATAAGGAAGCTGAGGACGTTTGGATGCTCTTTGTTGGTAAGCCAAGTTGCAATTATCCTGTGACAGAGCCCTTCTGGGCTATGATCGATGAAACATTTTGAGGGGGAAAGCGCTTCAATAAGTGAATTTCGGTGGATTTGATGATGACATTGCTCACACAATGGTTAGCAAAAACAAAAACATTTTAAGTAGAACTTTTTTAATCTGCCGGGGATGTCCTTGCCACATTCATTTATTTGTATTGTATGTTGGATATAAACAAGTCTAATTCTGAAGTTCTTGTGTTGACCTTTTCTGGCATTGAGATCAAAGTGCTGTCTGCAGTAAAGATGAGAAGTCTTTAAAGGCTTCAGTGGCTTATCAGAGTAGGGTATGTTTAAACATAAAATAACACAACAATGCAGCCGTTTGCTAAAACCAGCACCAAAAGAAGTTCTAAAGAAATTTGTTGCTCCTCAAGAAGCTTGTAATTATCTTGCAGTTTTATGGCCTAAAAGTAGACCTTCTTTAAAAACATTTTTCCTTCTTTCCTGATTCTTCTCTTACATGGTGGCTCTGCCATTTGCCTGTAGCGGATGTAATATGGGTTCACAAGTTAAGAGGAAAGGCATGTTCTTTCCTTACTTAACTTTTTGGGTGGATTTGAGGACTGGTAAAGTGCTGAACAAGAGTTAGCCCACTGTAAAACACCAACCTTTTTAAAGCATGGTATTACCCTTTTTGCCGCAGTACGTGCTGCTCTTCCATCCTCAACCTGCCCTTTTCTGTGGCTGTAGCTGTTCCCTATTGCAGATCCTTCAGTGGGTCTCTGGAGGAGATCCTGGAGGTTAACTTTACATTGCCTGAGCTGGAGCCAAGGCAGCTGGACTGAAAATGTAAGCTCTAATCCAGTATTTTCATATTTAAGAACTTGACCATTTGAAAATAAATGTCTTAAATAAAAATAAATGTCTTAAAACACTACTTTTCTTAGTGCATAGTCTGTGTTTAGGTTTGACAGGTAAACCTACTCCTCTTTACTGAGTAAACAAACAAAACGTTTAATCTGAGCACACAAAACCTTTCCCAAGAGTATCTTGACTGAGCTAGGACTTCTGGAGTAAAACTAAGGATATCCTATAGAACTGCCTGTGCTGGTACATCCAGAGATCTGGGCAGAGGACAAAAGGCAGTGACTTTTTTTAATGAACAAAACATTTGATACATGATATAATAGTTTTCCTGGATTGAAAATAAAGTAACAGTCTTTATGGTTGCTTTTGTTAAACCAGCTTCTTGTCCAGTTCATAAAAAAAGCTTGCAGTGTTTCTCCACATATCTAATAAATGGTCCAATTTTCAGACCTTAACATGCTTATCCTTAACATGCTGTGGAAATCTACCTAATGGTTCTGAAACTTCAGTCTGTTTAATAATCAAGATGTTTATCTTGATTATGCTTGCTTGAACTCAAATTTAGACCCTTCTTATGAGAGATTTGGATGCTCTCCAAAGCATCTCCCAAAGTTGCTTCAGGAAGGAGGAGGGATATATACTTTTCAATAAATGAAGGGAAGCTATTCTTTTTTGGATGATTTGCTTGAGAAACAAGTTTTTATCATTTCCAACTGAGAAATTTGCAACTGAATACTTAGAAAAATGTTAGTGGAGGTTTCTGTGGTGCCTCTCCCTGTGACATGGCATGGCTGAGATCCCCAGCATGGCAGTTTGTGGAAATCTGTTATGCTTTACATGCCTTTATCCTCTACCTTATGACAGCCCTCCTTTTCTGTTACTTCAACCTCCTTATTATGTAAATTATACCCCTCACTTTAATCAGTGGCAGTGGTGCTTTCTCCATGTTTTGTAATTGGGACTTTGTCTCCAAGTGTCTCCTGTGCTGACACAGTGCAGAACTGGATAAACCAAGGCAAGCAATAGCAAGTGTTGTGGCTGTGCAGAATGATGTTGTATCCTTATTATGCTATTTTAGGCTGTGCTTGAAGGGCTGATGAGCCAGGCTGCAGCACAGCGCTGAGGGAACATCCCTGCCTGCAGTGTGACCACCCTCTGAGCTCCATGCAGCTCTCTGCTGTGGCCTACAGGAACATCCCCAGTTGTAGAAGGTTACACAGCATTTACACAACGCATCTAAACCCTCCTGCTTGTCTACTCCTAGGCATAAAATGCACATAATAACAATTTGTGTGGCAGGTTCCATTAGGGTAGGCAAACTTAAAAGTGTTCTGAGTTCTGACTTGTGCAATGTTTCAAAATTATTCCCTGGTATAAGTATTACTTCTCTCCAAACTGTAGATATGCTTTTAGTGGCTTTTATACTTTTGCCTATGATTACAAACAAGCAGAATATTTCAACCTAGTAGGTAATAACTAGTGAAGAGCAGAGTTGTTGTCATAGTCAGTAAGGGAAGAGTCACTTTAGACTGAACTAGGATGCTGTGTGCTCTCTTAACATTCAAAATTCAGTAAGGAACCTGAGTGGGTTAACTTGTTCTGCTGTTTGATGGGGAGCTAAAGTTTTCCAGATCATATACCTTAGCTCTTTCTGGACCTGTCTTTCTATCAAGACCATCTGGCATGAGGAGGCTACGAGCTCCATCACTTCAAAGAATAGGGCTCAGGAGAGAGAAGAAGGAGGAAATATGGCCTTTAGAACAGTCTGGATTTTGGAAGAAGTTGCTTCAGAAAGGAGGAGGGATATATACTTTTCAAATAAGCAAACTCCACTCAATTGATATTTGGCTGTTAAATGGGAAAATTACTGTGATTGTCCAAAAATCTGCAACCCTTTAACTGACCCTGAGCAGTACTAGAGACCTAACTTCTCCTGAGTTTTATAACCTCTAATTCCACTTGCATCAATATGTTTAGCTTTAATTCACACGAGGAGTAAAAGGGATGAGAACCAAACCCTATCTGTTTTTCTAATGACTTCTGTTATCAGAAATGAACCTCTGGGTCAGTCTCTGAGAAGCTGACTGTCGGTAGTTAAGACATTTTCAGCACAGAGTTAAATACTTAGAGCATTGACAGTAGCTGGAAATACTTCAGTGGTTATTGTTGAAGTCATTAGTCTAGCTGAAGTAATGCTGGCATGTTTTCCCTCTGGGTAGAATTCCTCAGTCTAATTGTCTCCTCCTTGCCAGACCATATTTGATATCTTCAGGTTTGGAGACTGGATTTCCAGTAATTAATGGATTTTCTCGGTTATAGATTGAAATTATTTCCTTTTGTGAATTAGTGTATTATCCAGTAGTGAACCTATTGAATTCTGGAGCATTTAAATGGGATAACTTACAAATAGAGATATTATAAAAAACATACTGTCACCAAGCCATGTGAAAGATATGTTGGCCAGTGTAGAACAGGCTTAGTTCACATGTAATTTTTCACAAGAAGGAAACAGTAGTGATTTTATTTTTTTTTAATTGGTGTTATCTTCTAATGAGCTAAGCTTAATATTGAGTTACAGCAATATAGTGTTAGGTCACTTCATCTAGCTTCTGAATAGCACTGGCTAGCAAATTGCATCCAGCTACTATAACTTGGGTTTGGCAAAAGTACATCACAAACTCAGTGTCTCTGATGCCCAGACTAGACTCCTTAAAGTATGTCCACTCAGAGCAAAATTAGCCTGTGGTTTCAGAAATCAATGAATACTGTTCCACAATGGAAAAAAAAAAATTACTTCTCCTGCAGTTGCTGTTTTATGGTCTTCCATGTTATTTAAGCTATTACTTCTTTGAAGGCAATTTTACATCTTCCTTGTATTCTGCTTTTTAAATCCAAAATGAAACATAACACAAATCTGAAAGCCAAAAGCAAGAAATGTTTTTAATACTGTTTTAGCTATGTTACAAAAAATATTTTTTCAATGGACAAAATTTATTAAAGATAATAAAGTACAAAGGCACCTGTACTTCATAATGTATCACCTATTTTTAAGTATCAGAGCCTAAAGCACAAAAAGGGTCTTCTCCTGATACACTGATAAGCCCAATTGTACTGCTAACATACAGATCAGTCCTTGTTACACAAACCAAGGCTTCCTACTAAAGCTCTTAAACTATCTCGTGTCATGATTTAACAAAAACCTTTTTGGTAGATTTCAGTTCTTCTTTTCCCTCCCAAAAATGCTGCAAAAGTGGTAAATGTAAACTGACAGGTTATGTCTCCAGGGCCAGGAAGGTAGTCTGGCCATGTGAGATTTAGGAACTTGTGTTCATCCTGACTTCCAGGCTTGCGTTTCACTTGCTGCTGGATGGGGTGTTGTTGAACAATCCAGAGAGATTGAGACCTCTGAGTGATTACCCTTGTGAAATGGGCTGGAGGGGATGTCCATTGAGCACTTGTTAGGCATTAGATATGGTCAGAATAATCCTGATATGGTTATACTGTCTTTCTTATGCATTTAAGAACTGTTCAATGTTGTTCAGCTGCAGTTCAAATACCAGGATTTGGTGCATGATAGTGTGCAAACTCTTTGCAGCTACTGGGGAATAATTTCCACTTCAAGAGGGCAGTTTTTAAGGTTTTTTTTCTGTAATATGCAAAAGAAGGTTTGGACTTAGACAAATACTAGAATGTACCATACTAAGTTTACGTATTTTGGTTTTGAAAGTTCTGCAAGCAGTGCTCTCAGTAATGACTATTGGAAATAACAAGAACCAGGTGCATTAGGAATTGAACAACGACTTTATTTCCTATTTTCCTGAGTGCTATTATACAGTAGCTACTGGAGCATTGAGGGAATATATGTACACAGCAAAAATCATGGCATTTATTTGTTTAACCCTTTCCTCAGTTTCTATAATGTAATCACAATTTCAGCCTCACATTCTGATACATCTCTCATGGTGCTGGTTCTCTGCTAGCATTATGGTACATGGAAAATACAATGGGAAGTTTGCAAGACATTATGATGCAGATATTCTCTGGTTGTTTGGCTTGGTGGGTTTTTTTGTTTATTTGAAATACAGTTCTATTTGTAGTGCTGAAGCAGAACTTCTCCTTGGGCTGTTCATTAAGTTCTGCAAAGGGCATAGTCATTCACTGGCAAATCCCCCTCAGTAAGTGTTGTGCATTAACCTCGGGTTGTTTTCCTTTAAGCAAAAATATCTAGATTGTGCCTATGCTGTTTTACTTTTCAATTAAAGGATGAGTTGCAGTGAAAACCAGCAAGTTAAAGTGAAAACTGGAATGATAATGTTGTAACTTAATAACAGGGAGGTTTCCAAAACCCTTCTGCTGGTAGCACTTAGAAAAACATTGACACTTGCACACTGCTGGC
This sequence comes from Heliangelus exortis, assembly GCF_036169615.1. Classification (NCBI taxonomy): domain Eukaryota; kingdom Metazoa; phylum Chordata; class Aves; order Apodiformes; family Trochilidae; genus Heliangelus; species Heliangelus exortis. Next base: position 12,541,434 of record NC_092429.1, on the reverse strand, counting down.
AGTTCAAATCCAACAAATTCCCATTCAGCTGCACTTCACCTTGATTTAATTCTGTGTTTTTGAAGGAGGCAAACCAAGAAAGTGATGATGTGTCTCATAGATTGATTGTGTCTCAGTTAGTTTGATCCTCAAGTGGGAAGCTTGATGCAGAGTGCCTGCCAGGGTGTCGAGGCTGGGTCTTGGTAATTCAATCTATGTAGAGTGAGGGTAAAAGAGCAATGTGGTCTTCATTCTTGACTTCTGCTCTTGTCAGATTTTACCCCTTTGCTTCAGTAAAAACAAAGATGTAGGTTAATGGGAGCCCCTTGGATTTCAGTGATTTTGAGGGCAGGCTCTGGTATGGAAACAGACTTTTCACACACAAACCAAACACAAGCATCTTGTTCCATTCACTTGGAAGTAAATGCAGAAGCAGTCCTGCTGTTTCAGAACCTGCCACAAGACGGAGTGATGGAGCAGGTCAGCTGGGTAAAGACTTCGGGGTTAGTTGGAGATGAACCTGAGCTTGTCCTCTAGTTCTAAGGCTTCAGACCGCCCACTCTAGGGAGGAATTCAGCGACTGGCTTTTAATTTCTGGCTCCCGAGTGTATAACTGTCCCAAACAAAATTATAGTCCTGTGTGAATGAAGGATAAGTCCATATCCTGACAGAAAACAGCATTACTTCTTATCACAGCCTTTGCTCTGTGCTTGTATTGAGTTTGGTAAAGCACATCAGATAATGCTTAATGACAGTGCCTCGTCCAAGCTGTGTTGTGTCTCACTTATCCCCTTTTTCCCATCTTGCTCACCCATCCCATGCTGGTGCCACTGTGGTTTTCAATCGTAAGCAGTAAAGCAGTGATGCATTTCCTGTGGTGTTTTCTGAATAAATATCTTCCCTTTCTGTTTTGTTTTGTTTTGAAATTTGGGGAAGCACTGCCTTGAAGGTTTTATTCTCCCTTAATCAAACTGTTTGCTAAGCTGTTTCCCTTCTGTTTTATCTCTTGCTCGGGACCAAAATGCTTAGATTTGAGTGGTGACGTGTTGCTTGTTCACGTCCTGTCAGTTGGGAGCCTACAGCTGTTTGAGTTCATGGCATGGCTAACTGGGAGCTCTGTGTCACTGGAAAGGAAAATGGGTTTATTGTTTTATCCCCTCCTTTTTAATGTCTATAACTCAGTTTTCCAGAGAATTCATCTGGTCATCACTCGTCACCTCCTAAACCAGTCTCAGAACTCCAGCAGACCATTTTCATCCAGGATTTTTTCCGTTTTACTGCAATTACTTTGCTACTGTGTCTGTCCTTTAGCTTTGCATTTTAGCAGTTCATCAGGCCAGGGGCTCAGCTGGTGAATTAATGCCACTTTCCTAGGTGGAACACAGAAGGGGAACCTGGAGTGCTCCAGGTATAAGGAAGTCACAGTCTGTTTCCCCAAAGAGTGAGTGACAGCTCCTGGTCCCTTGTGTCTAAGCTGTGGTGGGGGTTGTGCTCTTCACCCACACCCCTGACAGGTGCCCCGAGACCTGCTCACCACATCAGCAGGCGATGCCTCACTAGCTCCGAGTTTCATCTCCAACAGAAGGGGTAAATCTTTGTAGCACTCACAGATCTTCCCCTCATGATCCATAAAGTGTCAGCCAGACAATGAATTTGAGGTTTCAGCACCCCAGTTGAAGCTCCCCACTTGCAGCTGCACAGCTCTGAAGCTTTCTTGCTGAGTCTCAGTGCAGCTCCAAGGGGGGGGAGCAGTGGGGGCCCATTGCTGCTGCCTATAAACCCCACCTTTCCAGAGGAGGGAAGGCACTGCTGGGGAAAAGATGGAATGGGGCTACTCAGCCATTTATTCTCTCCTTTCCCTCTGTTTGACTAGCTTGAGCACCCTGTTACTTTTTATTCTGAAATTCCGAAAGATGCTTGTCTGGGTAAATGTTTTGTTTCTAGTCAAGGACTAGTACTTTTAAAGATTACCCCTTTTATTCGTCACATGCAAGAAGCAAATTATGTATTTTTTCTTTTTCTGTAACTCCTCAAATGTTGGAAAGACAGGTTGTTCTGTGTGGCTAAACAAATGAAAATTTAATTACTGGTGCTTAATAATAAATACTCTTAATTTTTATTTGGCAATGTCTGAAAACACTGATATGAGATAAGTGAAGAAGCTCCGGTAACATATAAACTGTTCTGAACCTTTTCCATTCTCTGAAACTCAAGCAGTGAATTTCCTTCTTCTTTTAGACTGTTCTGCCCTTTTTCTTAACCTGGAACTAAGGGAATTTTTGTTGTGAGTCTTTTCAGTTCAGCCAGATGCAAAACAACTGCTGACCCGAAATCATCTGTGTGTACACATAGCCTGTGAAGAGTGCAAGAGAAAATACTTGTTTGCTGAACTAAGGACTTTGAGAAGTCCAGCTAGCTGCAGAGCCATCAAGTTAAAACCAGTTAAACTCCTGTTAAGCTTTAAAAACATCCTGAGAAGGCATTGTGAAAAGCTCCTTGAAGGAGATGGAGAATTATGGAATTTTAGTAAGACAGAGCTTGCAGTGGCAAGTTTTCCTATGCAACAACTGCATGGTCCCCTGCCCCAGTATAGGACAAAGATGAATCGGGCCCATTATGAAAGCAATTCATATTTAAATGAGATTTCCAGCCCAGTTCTGCAGTCTCAAGTGGTTTCTCTAAGCATCTGCTCTTTCATGCTGATTTAGACCAAACTTGAATGCTGAATCTTTGGAGAATCATAAACAAATTGTGCTAAATTACCATTAATGGAAACACATCACAAGGAAGGAAAGGCAAGGTTGTTAATGGTATCGCTGCTCTTAACTCAGGCTGTGATGGCTGTAGACACAGTCCTGCAGCACAGAAGTAATGTATGTAAGATCACCCACTGTTCTGAGACCTCCAGACAAGCTAAGCACAGCAGGGTGAGTAGCACTGGAATTTGTTTTACAGGAAGCCTTTCATTTCCTTGCTTTTGAGGGGTTAAGTGAGGCACTTCAAGTACTGTTGTCCCATGAGGGTTACACTAGGGAAGGGTAGTTTTAGTTTCCCTCAGGGGCTCCGTAGCAGCTTTGGCAGCAGAGCTGCTGTCGAAAGAGAACAGCCGGATGCAATGAATCAGTGTATTCCCCAGCTGCTCCGGCTGCCTTTCCTTCCTATCCAGTGCTGTCCACTTCTCAAACTACTGTGTCGGATGCTGGTCCCCAGCCCTGTGCTACCACTGCTTTTCCTGACAGACAGCTGTGCCCCAGAGGCTTCCAACCTTGGTGTCAAAAGGCCTGGGTTGGGGCAAAACTAATTGTCGATGCTTTAGTTGCTTCTTATGTCACCGGGGGAATGCACTGAATAGAATGTGAATACAAGTTAGTGTGTGATAATGGCCTCAGGAGGAGCTGCTTGTGGTTCTTGTGGTAATATCAAGCACTTTTCAAATTCTTGTAAAACACACCATCACGCCTCTGCTTGTTCAGGTGTGGCTTTGGGAAAACTCAAGCTCTGGTCAGAAGTTCATATTTCATTAAAATCCTTCTCTGAAATGTCAAGGTGTCAAGAGACCTCACCTGCAACTGCCAAATTGCTGCTGCCTTGGGAAGCTTGGTGCCCCTTGTGCCAGCCTGGATGGGTATCCAGGTCAGACCCCACCAAGCACTCTGGTCACAGGACAGAACTGATCCCTGCAAGAGAAAAGAGAAAGAGTGTCTCCAGTGCTCTGCATGTAGCAAAGCCTCAGTAGTCTAACTGGCAGATTTCAATCCCAAACTGAGAATTCCAGCTCTTCTGCAGAAGACACAGGAGCATGGAAGTCAAGGGCTGAGCTTACAGAATGTGCAGTTCTGTGTTTTCTATGTGGTGGGCCCCCAGGTGGCAAGCTTCTTCAGCCATGGGCCATCCCGCCTCTGGAGTGCTCCGGGTGGCTATTACCAAACTCCAAGTTCAACATTGTTGAACATTGACCAGTCAGGTCAATTATCCATTAATAAAGGTCATCAGCCTGAGTAATATCAATTTAATTCAATGCAAGACAGCCCAGAACATACTCTCCACTACAAACTTTCACTTCTACAAATGTCACGTTTTCCATCAATTGGTGAAGACTGATAAATCACTGATTAATTAGGGTGATTTCAACCTTGTTGTTTGAACTGAAAGGAGAAACAGTTTACTTCAAAATTTACAAAAAGGAAGAAAAAAACACTTTTGTGTGGTTGTGAATCAATATGACAAGTTTCAACTCAAAACTAACTCTTCATATTATATGTCATCACATTATCAAAAAGTCTGTCGTGGAGATGTGCTCAGTGCAATGGAAGCCCTTCAAAGCTTATCTAATAAATCTACTGCCATAAGAGTTTTTAATGTAAAATATATAAGCAGTATTATGAAAATCTTATACCTGAAAATGATAATTCAAAGTATTTTCATATGCTTGTCACAATAGTAAAAAAATACGTAATTTTGTAGCTGTAATTCCCCTGGCATTTTCCTATTATAGATTATCATTTTATAATCACCTGGTATTAAAACAGGATATATGACAGGGTAAAACTTGCACTTCAGAAAGCATATGGAATGTGATAGAAGAAATTTCCTCTGTCCTTTATTCCTAAAATCTTACCAGATTCTTCTGGCTTCCAACTGCTTCATGGCCCTAAAATCCACAAATAATCTTTTTTTTTGTGTTTCCTATATTTTAAATTTTTTTTTAAAGAATTGAATGTTCTTTACACAAAAAATGTATTATATCAATGCTAAGCAAACTTCATACAAATTTTACGTAACAGTGAGTGATACTACCTGATGTAAAGATTATTCAGGCATTAAATCCAATTTACAGCCCTTCAAGACTTCCATCAATGTCCAGACTTCTGAGTGGGGCTACTTAGTCCTAAAGTAATGGAATCCTTATATTAATGAACACATGCAGTTTTAATACAGAATTACCATCCTCAATTCAAGTTGAGTTTGAAATGGGTATATCAGCTTTTCAGATTTTTTGCTATTGAAAGTCCTCATGTTTTTCAAGACACTAGTAGAGAACAGATAAAAGGCAGCTTGCAGCAGATTTTGTCCAACCATAGTTACATTTACATTTATGTGCAGTAAAATATACCAGCTGCAATTTTAACATGAAAATGAAACTTGGTTTTATTTTACACATGTAAAAATTAAATTTTACACATTTACCTGTACTCAAATTCATGTACACACATTCCTGTGTCTTCCCATGTCTGGGATATTTAACACAGATTTTCTATGAAGCTTTATATAACCTTCCTCACATTGTGATTTTTAACTATAGCATTTTAAAGCACTAAAAATAGCATAATATTGCCATGTAAAAAATCCCAAAATTAAAAAACAAAAGCAAAAATAAAAATTCAAAGCAAAAAAAGCCAAAACAAAAGCACTTGCTCCCCCTCCTCCAAAAGCCCCCCCACATTTCTCAAGGCAGTATAGATATTCAGCAAATGTCTTCTGTATTAAACATACGTGGATGCAGTATTATGATTTAGCCACAAAAATTAACCTTGTCTTTTGGCCAGTGTTGTTGCTAAAAGTCTCCCAATTTTTCATCTGTTAGTGAAAAGAAAATAACAAAAAAAATCTAAGATTGGGCATTTTTTAAATGCTGCCTGTAGTCTTCAATGGGTGTGTGTGCCAGCAATGGGTGCACTTGGCATAAGTAAATTAGATGTCAACAAAGCAGGTGGCTTAAATGATCACTGTCATTTAAAGTATCCTCTCTGAATAGATAGAAAATTTCTTTAAAAGCCCCCCCAAAAAACAGCCTAAAATATTTTACCATCTATTAATCCTATGTTGTTTGGGATTTTTTTTTTTTGGTTGGTTGGTTGTTGGTTTTGAGGTATTTTTCTTATGTCTTTTAAATCACAAGTCGAATAATATTGTAAGACATGTAAAATTCAGAAAATTACTGTACGCCCATGGCCTTAACACTTAACTGCTGCCTCAAGAACAAAATCAAACTGTTTATACTGAGAACTAGAAGATATTTTTGCTGTCATTGCTCATCTTGTAAAATATTTTGTGTGAAATTAGGCAGATTATTTAAACACATGTAGTCAAAATATATATGAAGCTGCTTTTTTTTTTTTTTTTGGAAACTACTTCCTCACTTGCCTTTCTTGTTAAACCAGTAGTTTTCCATAGCAAGCACCACTCTGGGCCTGTTTACGTCAGTGACTTTTATGCCATTAATCTCAATGGAAGCAGGATGTGGTCCACTAAATTATCCCCCAGCATGGTCTGCTCAGTGTTACATTAGACCATAGGAATAGTGAAAGGAGAGCTCCTTATGAATTTAACTCTTTAAAATATCTGTTCTTGTGTTTGTGTAAGGTAAATTACTGCTCTTCTTCTTTGGTACTCTAAAGATTTATCAGATTATAAAAATTTCCCTTGACAGGCAAGTCTCCTAAGGGAATATAGTCACCATTAAACCCTTTACAGACATCCTAAATACTGAGAAAAAACACCAATAATCCTCTAGAATTCACTAGACGTAACTGTAAAGAAATCATTGACGACCACTTCACGAGTCCTAATAATAGTGCTTATAAACTCTCTGGATTACCTGAACAAGTATTTTGAGGGCTAAACAGGAGCTCCTAGAAAACAAATCCAAAAGAAAAATTCTTGTGTGTAGCATGTAGCTTTTCTCTTGTCAGCTCTGTTATTCTTTGGCTTTGAATTAAGTCCTGCAGCAGTCAGTGTCCTTGTACTTCTCATCTTCCATAAGTGTTATCACATGAGCTTTCTGAAGTCAACAGGTATTGCTTTCAAGGATCTCTAATACTTTCCCAAGTATCAAGTTTACTTGGAAGCTAAAATAAATGCCATAATCTGGTAGCAAACTGGGATTACTTAAGAGCCAAACACACAGAAACACACATACACAAGATATTTGAGCAAATGGATGTTCCTACCAAGATTTTTAAAGTGATCTAGGGTCTGGTCTCCATGATGCCAAGTGCCAAACTAGACTTTGCATGTTCTCATGTTTAGCTTTTGAACTTGGATTAACACCACTTTTTTTTACTCCCTATTGTAATGTCACTTAAAGTAATTGGATTTTGGTTTGGTATTCTCTATGTAAGATCCAAATTATGCACCTTCACTATTCTTATGAATACCAAAGCTATAGCATATATAATGTTGACTTGTGTTGGCAGAGGGGTTTTATACTTGGATTCCTCATTAAATTGCATTCAATTTCAGTTATAATGAGCATAATCCATTTGATACTGTTGACCCAAATTCCTCTGAGGAAAGCTGTAGTACTGAATTGGTATTTGCATCTCAGTCAACTGAGTAACATTCAAAATCACATCAGACTTTAAATCTGAAAAATGTCATTTCCGACTTTATTCTAGGGGTTGTGACTAAGTTATATTGCAGAAATGTATTCCTGCAATGCTTTACAGCTTTTGGTGCACTTAAATCTTGACATTTCCCTTGCTTATGTGACACTTTACTTGTCTGGACCATATCTCTGTAAACACTTTATGAGAACACTGACCATCAGGAAGCAGAAGCACCTTTCTGAAACTCATCCCTGGGTATCTTTTTTGAAATATTTCTTCTTCCTGTCATGCTGCTTAATCATTCCTCTTCTGCAATAAATTGTTATTTCTCTCCCTGTTAGAATCCTTTCCTGTCATTCATCATGTTATGAGTACCTTTTGCTTGAGAAGAGGAACAGAATCCCAGTAGACTGCAGGAAGCCTTTAACTCTTTTCTTTTCTCACAATGTAGAAAATAGGTAACTCCACTCAGAGAGTGGATAACTCCACCCATCTTCTTTGGGAGAGGTTCATTGATCTGTTATGTTCAGAGTTTTGGGGTGCTTTGGGAGAAATGGCTATTTGGAATTATCAGTATTACAAATGTTACTCTCCATTTTATAAACAGGGTCTGGACAAGGAAGCTTTTATTCAAGTTTGATCTAAAACTTGTTTAATAGATAGCAGGGACCTGGGAAGATACTGGAGAGGAAACCATCTTATTGAGTCAATGCAGATCAACTATACAGTTCAAAACATAAGTTTATTATTTCACTTGACCTTTGATCAATCTAGCTGTATCCCATGCTCACAATGTAGAGGCTCTGCAGAGAGGAAGTAGTCTTTAAAACTTGGTTATATATTTCCTTCTTCATGTAGCATTTGGGGCATGGGATTAGCCCTGTAAAATAGATCATTGAATTTTGCAGGTATAAAACTGATGACTTGCAGAGCAATTGTGCGGAGGTCAAGATCAAGCCATGAATCATGTTCATCTGTTTATTAAGATCTTTGGGATAACTAGAGAAAAAAACCAATATATTTGAAGACTCTGGTCAGCCAGTAGGACAGACTTTGTAAGTTTGTTGTATGGGACTGCTGAGAAGGTCTCCAAAATTAAAAACCTGGCAGTTTAGCAAAATTGATCCTTCCTTGGTGTAAGTGTATGAAATTGATTATTTGCTTTTGAGGTCTGTTTTCTATGATTCTGAATTCCCAGATGCATCCTCAGGGTGACTCTCTACCTGTACATTTTTGGGTAGCAAAAAATGTTATCAAATATAACCACTGCAGAACATTGCCTCAATCCTTTATTTCAGGCAGAATCCAATTAAACTATTTACTTCAGTATCACACTGGTTTTCTCATTTGTTGATTCACACAGGATGAGGGCAGAACAGTGCTGCTGAACACCTGATTACGTTATTTGCAATGGAAAAAATATATAGACAAACACGAAGAGTGCCAGCTCAGCATTCAAAAATGGCATGAATAAAATACTGGAGGCCAAATTAAGCTTTTACTTCACTGTTTTCTTCAGTCGGCAAATGCAAATATATTTCTCCATAATTTATGTCTTGACAGATGATAATGAGTGTGAAAATGCTACTCAGCTTTGTGGAGAGCACGCCAATTGCACAAACACGGTGGGAAGTTATTTCTGCATGTGTGCACCTGGTTTCAAATCCAGCAATGGTCAACAAACTTTTGTACCTAATGATGGAACCTCCTGTGTGGGTAAGTTATTAATGTCTGCCAGCTAGCTTTACATTGTCACTCTTATGTTATTGCTTCTGTTAATTATAGAAATCTAGCAAGATGCTTTCAGATTTGTGAAATTCGGTGTCAGGATAAAAAATTCCCACAGTTTGAACTGGTATAAATTTATTATTCCAGTTCACACCTGCAGTTCTCACTGATAACAGCAGCTGCCATTGCTTTCAGTAACACTTCAGTCTTGATTCTACTCACAATATTTTAATCCACATGTCACATTTTAGACAATTAATATATTGTTAAGGTAACACAGAAATCCCCAGTCTACCCAATTATGCACCTGTTTCACTGATCTGTGAGTAAGGTGGTTATATTCTTAAGAAAAAAAAAAAAAGAAGCAGAGTGACAAAGTATTCTGTGTTCAGGTCACCTGGGGCCAACGAAATTCACTATGTGTTTGACCTACTATGCTCAAGATATCTTTTGTTTGAGGGCTTTGGTTGGAATATTTTTGGTAACGTTTCAGGACTGATCAAAAGAAGCAATGAGCAAGATCAGAAGTTATCCTACCTCCTGTGCCATCCATCGGCCTCTGTTTTTGTAGCAGCTGGATGGAACATGTTCAAGATTACAGGGGAGGAGAAGTTCTCTGGAAAAATGTTATTTCTGAACAACTATGCAGCCCTTTAGAATTTCCTTTGAATGGAAGAACTGCAACTATTTCTCTTTTTTCAGACTCCTGGTAATTTTCTCTGTATGTTGCAACAGTTCTCAGGAAATGGGAAAATGAGAAATAAATCTATTGCCCTTTACACCTTTATGCTGACTGTGTCTCATTCTAGATATGTCTCGTGTGAACTTGTGAGTGCTGACAACCTCTCTTCGTACTGCTTTTAATATCTGCAGAATGGCTGCATATTAAGCCAGAAAGTGATCTAATCAACATTTCTTGCCCATTGCTAACATCCATCTAAAAGAGCTCTGCTTTATCCAGCCACTGTGAATTGTTCTTAAATTAGCTGGGACTGAGACTTAGCACATTGAGCTGTAAATATTCTCACAGTTTCTGGTCAAGGCTTTGATTTTTACATTATGACATTTCCTCAGCTTCAGAAGTTTTGTCTTCAAAGTTATTCTGACTGTTCTTGTATCAGTTTAACTTTCTACCATTAGCTTGTTAATTTCTTTTTTTTTTTTTTTTTCCTTTTCTTTACTGGGTAGACTGATCTTTTTTTATCCTCTACTGAAAAGTTTACCACTTTTCATCTCCTTTTTGCAAATCCATATGGGAGTAGCTGAACACTTTCAAAACCCACACTGAAATAAAGTATTACCTGTGGGCACCTTTTCTCATTAAACAATGTACCAAGCAGTGAGTCCTAAAGACAACCTTTTGACCCACAATTAAGTTTCTACTTTATCTATCATGGAAACCATAATTAGGGTATTTTATACCCGATGGATCTGGTGCTACAAATAGCAGATATAACTTGCACACAAGCAACTGACAGTAGTGAGTTCAGGGTGTATGATACACAACTGAAGCCACCACCAAATTGTAAAGACAGTGCAATTTGGAGGATGGACCTACCAAGTATCCATTCTACACATGTTTATAGGGCCCCCAAATCTTTCCTGATTCTGCAAACTCATAAGATTTCTTTTAAATATATATGTAAAATGGATATAGCAGTAGCTTTAAAAATGCATTTTGGAGAATATGCCATTATGCAGCCTATATGTTTATAATAAAATCACACCAAACCTGCCTGGAGTTCCCAGTGGTGCAAGTGTGGTGCATCACCATGTGTGTAAGTCCATGTGCACGCACATGTGCATTCCTACTCTCTTTTGATACTCTATTAAACTTTTGAATACACAGTGTTTACCGTTCTTGAGGCAGTGGCTCAAGAGAAAACTTGGCTTTCTGAAATGTCAGTTCACACTTAATCCAACCAGAATGTTGAGTTTTGAGCTGAGAGTGAGCAGTATCAGACAGAACTGGTAAAGACATGACAATGAAACATGCAGGTAGAGGAGGAACTGAAAGGTAGGAAGGGAAAGAGAAAAAAAGAAAAGGAGAAAGAAAGTGGAGAAGAGGAAAAGAGGAATGCAGAGCTACAATATTTCTGAGGATGACATTTTTCTGCTGTCCTGACTGTGAGCTATTAAAATCCTTTTACTGTGTAAAAGCCAGGTTTTTTTCCTTAGACTTCACATTTTTATTGAATGTTCAACTGCAGATAAAAAGGTGAAATTTAAACCTACTTTTTTCACCCCGGTCAACAGAGTGAAAAATGGCCATCTGTAAAATGAAAGTGCCATCTGTGCTACTTTGCCTTTTCCAGGAACATGCTATTAGTTTTCTTCAGGTTTTTCTCAGCTTCTTCTGAGAGTCCTGGTAAAGCATCCTTTCTCCATTGCATCTTTGTCTGTGACAAGGGAGCTGGTGAGCAGATGGGTTAGGGCATTATGCTGCATTGCTAACTTTTCTTTTACTTGTGCCATTCATAGGCTTTTTCATTTTTACTTTATGTCTGCTGCTGCCTTCCACAGTATGGCGACACGGGGAGGGAGCATCTAGTCCTTTGCAATTGGACTTCTCAATCACTTGCGAGCTACTAATAAGCAGAAGGTATAATGTAGACATCAAGCTGTCTTGACTGACTGGTGAAGAATCAAAGAGATGTAGGTACAATCCAGTAATTGGCAAGACTGAACATAATAACTGTTCTCAGCACTTTTAATTTAATTGGAATTTCCTTGCCTGCTGCAGTAAATGAGGAGTGACAGAGCACAGAAATAAAATAAAAGGTTATAAATCTATTTTCACAGTAGCCTAAGTGGTGTTGGTGATACTATTTTTCTGATTGGAGCCATTATAAAAGCTTCAAAATTCAGCTTCAGGATTTGTTTTGAATATTTACTAAAAGACCAGGGCATTTTGCAGAGCTATGGCAAATGCTCTTCCATTAAAAAGCCACTGTTCTTTAACCTTTGCTCAGGAATGCTGTCTGTGAAGACTCCTCACACAAGCCTTGGCAGCCCAGTCCAGCTCCCACAGCAGATCAATGAGGATGGTGTGAGATGCTTGCCCCAAAGCTCCAGCAAAGCTGGATTGCTGAAAGCACTGGCAGGCTGTCTGTGTGTGGTCCAACAGTTGCATATTCAGTTAAAAAGGCATAAATACAAAATATAAAGAAACAAAAAGCTACAGCTACTGCACACTGTATTTCAAAGAAAGAACTTAAAACCCAGCATTCTTGCAACTGTCACAAATTGTTGTCTGCTCATGACAATCTTTTTGATTCAAAAGAGATACGAAGCTGTTAAGTACCTTGCAAGATCAGGCATATTGGCTTTTAATGTTGTCATCCAGATTTTTTTTCTCCAGGAAACAGTAAATTAGATAGGCGGGGTATGGGCTCATTCCATATGGATAACTGAAATGCAGAAAGTCTATTTGCATATACTCAACAGGGGGTCACTATCAGATTTTAAATAGCCATCCTGTTGCCAGAGGTGTGCCTTGGTGCTTGAGTTTCTGCTAATGTTTTGGGTAATCCTGACTCCTCATTAAAATCTTCATTATATTTAATATCTGACACAATTACAAAGAGAATAGGACTTTGTATGAATGCCCAATAATGACAAATAAATCATTTATCAAACTAATTTCATTAAAATCAATTTATCATAATAATTTTGAAACACGTATATTGGTAAATCATATGGAAATCTGATACTGGTAAACAGTAGTCTGGGAAGCATTCAAATGTTTATTTATTTATAAGTCATTGTAAGTTTTAGGAAAGGTCAGTTCCTGGTGTTTTAGCACTGCATTACAGGCTGAATATCTTGTTAAGATGTACACATCCTTCTTCAAGTACCTTCAAGGCCGAAGAAATCTTTGGTATAAGGTTGGTGTGTGTTCTTGTTATACAAACCAGTATTGTCATGCTTTTCACCCTTGCCAATTCAATTAATTTAAAGTTTGTGTCTTAAACGGAGTCATGCAACAGGGCACTGACAGGAACCCACTTGTTTCTGAAAGAGTTTTATAATTTACTGGTGTGAGAGGTTATTTAAATGTTGAGAGTAAGAACTTTAGCCTAATGTCTTTAAATGACAGCATTTAATTATGAGGTAGCCTGTGTGCAGCACTTCATCACTCTTTTCCCCCTCTTTTCTTCACTTTTGCCAGATGCAATGATGTGTAGTGCAGTTAGCTCCCTAGCTACGAGTACTGAGGATACAGAAACTTAGCAAATACAGATAATGCAAAGTTCAGCTCCTTGAAGAGTTTTGCAGTTTGGGGCATGAAATGTGGAAGCAATCTACTGCCCTAATGCAGATAATTATATTTTAACCTCATTCTTTAACCTTCAGAGCTTGTGCCAACCCATTCAAACACAGAAGGGCCTTAGGGGCTCTCTCTGGAGGGCAGAGGTGGTTACACTGGAGAGGGCAACTGTGCTTCCAGCCTCCCCTCTCCTTTCTACCAGTGCTGTGCTGGAGTCTGAGTGGCTTTTCAAATGGATGTTCTTTTACCATTATTAAGGAACACTATGAAGTTACCAAAAATGCAGTCTGAATAAATAGACAGCCCCCAGGTATCCTTGAGGCATCTTTCTGCATTCCCTAGATAGATCCACAGACATTCAGTACATTATTCTTCCACAATTTCCATTTCTTCAGCAATGTTATTTCACATACATTATTGCTCTTTTATTTACAGTCCTTTTTGAAAACTACCAAAAATTGTGTATCAAAATAAAAGTGAAAAAAAGGCTCCTCTACACTGATAATGCATTTCCAGCCCCCTCTAAGTGCTTTCTGTCTGTTCTTAAAACCTATCTGATTGCGCAAAGGCCTCCTATCAATTCAGATAGCTATTCTCTCCCACTAATCAGTTACTCAGTCCTCATTTTTCACCAATTTCTTTCCCAAATTCATTGTCATGCCAGTTTTTAACTTAGTTTGTCTTCCCCTCCAGTTCATCCATTCCCTTCTCTGCATTTACTGTCCGTCAATTCAGTTCCCAGCCTCTCAGACTGTTCCTTTAAAGCTGCTCATGTGTCACTTTATTTTCAGCTCTTTTCATCAGATATACCTGTCCCAAAGCTGTTCACTCTTTTCTCCTTTCCAGCACAGCATTTCACAGTCCATTACTTCATTCTTTAGAATTATTTGGTATTGTTCCCAGTTTACTTTCTCCTTTGAGTTATTTGATCTTTATCCTTAGCCAAGGAAATTATGCACAATAATCCCCACTTCAGCCAGGGAGTTACTACCCAGCCCTCCTAAACTGATCAATTCATGGATTCCGTTACCAAAATTAATCAGTTTTACTCTTGGACTGTGCCCCACCTTGTTACTGAACTTGTTACCGAACTTGTCTGCCTCATAGCAAATTATCTAGAAGCACAAAAGCCATTTTAGGCAAATGTAATTTAAATGTGGATTAAAAAAAAAATGCATGCAAGCACTTTAAAGGGCACAGTGCTTAAATCTTAGATTAATGAGATGGATAGAGTGATGCTTTTTAGCATATTTTAAAAGCCGTCACTTAAAAGAAAAGGCTGCCTTTTTCTTTCTCTTTTCTAACTGAATCGTAAAGCTGAGAAAATCTATTTAGTCTAATCTCTGGAAAATGGATTTCAGATGATTTGCATCATGCCAAGCATTTTGTTATTATAGAATTAATAGCTAAATGTGTAGTTTTAAAACATGAACAATGCAGTATTATATAGTAAGAAAAGTGGTGGTATAAAAATACGGTCAATTATGATTTATCTTTCTAATCCGTAAGTATTATAATTGGGAGGTGTTTTGCCATTAAGTTTGCCTTTTTAGTTTTTGCCTTTTTTATTCCATGAAACTGTATTATGAAAACGCTTGCAGTGTGCAGGGCTATTATCAACAAAGCAGCAAGGTGTTAGTCTGTAAATACTTAATAAAAAATTCAATTTCTCACGATATTTGCAGATGTAGATGAGTGCAGCAACGAAGGAACTGTAGCCTGTGGAGATCATGCAAAATGTGAAAACGTGGATGGAGGGTTTAACTGCTACTGTAAGGAAGGTTATCAACCATCCACAGGAAAATTGCGGTTTAAGCCAAATGATGGCACTTCCTGCCAAGGTACATGATATTATAAAGGTTTATGTGTTATTATAGAGCTACATCTTCTGAGAAACCTGCCGGTGCCTCTTTATCTTCAGTTAGATTAATCAGCAAGACATGAAAAAGGGGTGAGCAGCAGCATCTACGTTTCTTGAAAATAGAATCATTTCATAAATGTATTTTTGCTAACCACTGTGATGAGATCCATTTGAAATAATGGAGTTCTCAGAGCTTTACTCCTCTCTGAAAATTTGAGCTGCCTCTGAACTTCACGAGTGAAAGTCCCAAGGAAAGGGGCCAAACTCTTTACCTGGGTAAAGCAGAGGCTCACAGTTCAGTCCTGTGCTGTATCTTTGCCCAAGATTAAGTCTTAGTATATGAAGTTTGAGAATGGAGTTCTCCATCTCGTGTGTGAAAATTCAGAATGCTGGTGGTATGTGGGATTGCTTAGACAAGACCTATTCGAATGAGTGTATATTGAATACTAATTAAACTGTAATATGTAATTAGTTTCTTTAATTTCTACAGAAAATCCGAATGCCAAGTGTGAGTTATACAAAGACTGCATAGCTGAACATATTAACAGAACTTTAGCTGGTGTAAGTAGCACTGGTTTATAAATGAATTTCCAAATCCTTTAATTGTTTCTGTTTGAAACTGTTATTTCAGTTGTAATAGTTCTTAAGGAGCTTTTAACAGATGCTCGAAGCATACAATTGAACTTTAGCATGTTTACAGAAGTCCTTTTAATAATTTCAAATTATTTGAACTGGGTTGTGTGTTCAAATCATGATAATAACTTTCTGGGAATCTGAGTTCTGTTTCCAGCAAAGTGAGTCATGATGCATGAAAAATTCAGAAGTGTGGTAATCACTCAACTGTTTCTGCAATTTCTGAAGTTACACATTGCTGCATTTACTGGTGTGCAATTATTTGCTTGTTCAGAGTGAAAGGCAGCAAGATAGCTTACGATAGTAATGACAACCAGTGACAAAATACAAAATGGAGCAAAATCATCCTGGTATGCCAGTATGTTTACTTCTCAAAGAGTAGTAAGAACAGTGATACAGAATGTATAAACTTCAGGACTGTGGACTCAAGATGTTTTTCACCTGAAGCAGAGATTCCTGAAGCAAATTTAAAAATTATTAATTTAAATAATTTTTTTTTAAACTGGTTATGTTTGCATTTTGTATTAAGCAGTTTAATGAAGTTACAAGATCCAGAAAGATCCAGAAAGGCTTTTATTTACCTAGTGGAAGATATACATTGTGGTACCATACTTTCTACATTAATGTGCAATGTATTAAATTATTGTATTATTGTATACAAAATATTGTATTAAATATAATACATGCTTACCATGTACATGTGCAAAGACATGGTAAATGCCATGCAGGATCATAAGGAGAGATTTTATTTTTTTTAAAGTGAAGTCAAACTAAACAAAGTAATAAGTCAACATATCTCAACTTTATGTAATAACAGTGTTTTAGATTTTAGCCTATTTTTCAGCCTGTGTTGTTATTTTGTTCAGCTTCAGTGTAAGATGAAGTAAACCTCATAAAAGCTGTTCAGCAGCAGAGCCTACAGATTGTACAAAATCGTGTTGAGAGGCTTTTTGGTGGATAAAATCTCATTGAATTTCACTGTCATGAAGAATTCTTTTCTTACTGGGCCATGAGACTGAAACTTGCAATCTTAGTTTTCATCTCACCCTCTCTAGCCTATTACTTTTTAAACTAATTTGTTTTATGAAAGTGCAGTTAGCAGTTCATAAAGTAAAGCAGTGAAGGTGAAATTAGCAGTATGCTTTCACTGAACGACACGCTTTATAATTGACATTTGAAAAAAACCCCACAAAATATAGAAATAGTGCCCATCTACTCCCACCTGTTCACCTAAAACTGAGATTTTCAGTCAACTGAGTAACCATATCATTGAGATTTTACTATTTTTGTGTAGCATTTTCTAGTTCATTTTGAAGCACTAGGATAAACTGAGCTACAACATCAAAAAAAAAAAAAAAAAAAAAAAAATTAGCAGAAGCACAGAATGCAGTCCTTTACTTTGAGTTTGCTTTAACTTGCACAAATGGGACTTTACCAGTTTCATTAAGATGCGAGTTCTTGTGTTTTTCAGATTAG
Organism: Heliangelus exortis; assembly: GCF_036169615.1. Lineage (NCBI taxonomy): Eukaryota > Metazoa > Chordata > Aves > Apodiformes > Trochilidae > Heliangelus > Heliangelus exortis. Next base: position 12,524,159 of record NC_092429.1, on the reverse strand, counting down.
TCATTTAAAAACACCTCTGGAGATGCTGCAAGAAATAAATAAGAATACTTTGGGACCGCTTTTACCTGTAGATGTGATTTCATATGTTGAAGCACTATCTTATTCATCCCTGAATACCCCACATTACTCTGTCTCTGACAACGAAGCTCTTCGTAATGCAACCATTAATGTGAGTGGATCAAGACTTAAAGTTGTGGGGGTTTTCTTGCTTTACAAATAATGTAGGGCTCTTTTGCTTAAAAACATTCTTTTCCTTACAGGTCTTTGTAAACACTGTGAACAATTTTTTACAAAAAGACAAAATCACAGTCTGGGAAGCTCTTCCTGCAGATAACCAAAGGCAGAGCCTGACTAAGCTGCTGCACACTGCAGAAAAAGCAACGCTTCTCATGTCACAGAACTTCAAAAAGACAACACAGCTAGATGCTAATGCAAGTGATATAGGTAAGATAAAGAAAATTAATCTCAGGTATACTTTAGATGTGGAGTACACTGAGGATTTTTTCAGCACAGTTATGAAGATTAGAAATGGTGTTGTGTGAAATGCACAGGTGTTAATTTGGATGAGTTTCATCACTAACACCTGACTTTCAGTGTAGGTATCATCATTTTCAAAGATCGAACATTTGAGCCCAGAGCCCAGGAAAAACTTGAGTGGCTGTGAGAATTTGTACTTTTAGAGTGACTTTCAGTCTGTCTGTTATAGTCACAGTCACAGTGAATCTGGATGCATCTTGTTTGCACAAAATTACCCTATGCATTTTATATGCATACAAGCACCAGTGGGATGAAACTTGGATTTGTTCTATACAGATTTTTTTACTCTTTTTGGTTCAAGGAAGGTATTTGTAACTCAGCTTTGTATAAGGATTGTATCTTGTGAGTCTGATATGACATTGTTTTATTTTCAGAGAAATTTCTCATTTTCAGAGGAATTTTAGAGAATTGGTTAGTTTCAGCTGTGCCATTTTGCTCTCCTGCCTTGCCTCTGTGTGCCTTGCCAATTCCTGATTTTCCTATGGTAATAATAGTTTTACCATTCCTTCCATGGATCAAGGCTAATGCCAGCTGCTTTTGCAAATCCTAATAAGGAATTGTTTATTTCTTTGGCATTGGCCACTTATTTTTGTTTTTCTAAGTGTACTCAAACTGTGTGAGATCTGATTTCTTATTTTAAATTCAGCACAGTCCTTCAGTGCCTCTTACTGGCTCATCTTATAAAATGAGATGAGAAAGATTCCTCCTTTGGTCCTGAGGCAGGTCAAACCACCTGTTCTTCCCTCACCTTTTTTAAAATAAACTAGCAAAGGTGATGAAAAGATAGGGGTTTGTCCAATGATATAAACTCTGTAGAAGCATAATTCTGTTAGCGCAGAGCACCTCTGGATGTGTGGCAGATCTGAAGTGCATCAAGGAGCTGGCTCTAAAGCCTTCTCCCACAGCTGAGAGCAAAGGCTCTTGGGGCCACAAGGTTTGGGTGAATGCTCTGGTGGCATCAGTGTGGTCATCAGTTAGTAAAAACAAAAAAACTGATAAAGAGAATTGAAAGGAGTTTCCGTGTTGGAAGACTGGTAATTTTTTTGCTTTCTTTTCTTCCAAAATAGGAAATTCTGTGAACTCATTTCAAAGCTGATCCCAAACACTACATTTTTTAGTTATTGATACTCAGCAAGAATACATTTTCTACAGGGCTTGCACATGCCCCATATATCTATTCTGGGACAAGACCCACAGTATTATCCCTCTCTTTCCACTGCTTATTATGTTGCAAGCTCTTGAGCTACAAGCTTCTGAAAACTCCAGCCACAGAAAACATCCTTACATCCTGACAAACATTTTCTGACAGCTGGTCTATTGAATAGCTCATATTATTTTTGTGTGCTGTGCTATAAGCAATGCAGATGGTCTAGCTTGGTGATATTCCTCTATCAGTTCAAATTTTAGATTTGTTTGTTGTTGTTTTGGTTTGCTTTAAAAAAAGGCTTGATTGACTTTTTTTTTATTCCCATCCTGAGTGATGGAAACTCAGCTCTGTAATGAACCAAGTAAAGAGCTCAATGTCCTCTAATGTAGTTTTTGTCCTAAGGGGTGATACTTGTTTGCTTTTTGACAAGACACATCATTATTTCATGGTGCAATGTGCATTTGGTAGTATGGATAGATAACTATAAAATATATACTTTTCAAAAATTGGCTTTTATCAAATATTACTATTCAGTAGAGAATTTAATGCTTTGCTTTTTATAATTGTGATTTGTGGTCCTTCTCAGAAATGCATTTTTAATAAAGCAATAGCTCTTTCTAAAGTAATCTACATTATTCTTTCCAGTGCCTAATTTAATGCAAGATAAATAAAACACTATATTTTTCATGAAAAGAGTAAAAAGCATGAAAGCAAAATGTATGCATGAAAATAACAAAAGACAGAGGTTTAAGCAAACATGCTATATTAATAGCATTTTTCTTTAAATATTTGGCACAATGGTAAATTCTTAAAATTCACAGTAATTATGCAATCCAATAGCACATTTATTAACCCAACTGTAAATTATGGTAAACCATAGCGAAGCTGTGATTTTTACAGTATTTTTCTTCCTTTGCAGCACTCAAGGTTTTTGCCTTTGATTCACATCACATGAAACACATTCACCCTCATGTTTACACGGGGGGAGATTACATAAAGATCTCTCCAAAGAAGAGAGAGGAGTCTTACCCTAATGGTAAGAAAAAAATCTTAGAGCATATGTGGGTTCACAAACACCTGGGGTACATTTGTACCCACTCATAAATAACCAAGTGTGCAGTTTACCAGTACTGAGCTTCAGCCCTGCTAACTATAGATGGTAGAGGTCAAGGTATTTTTATAACTGTCTCACCCATTAATTGACTCAAGATTGATATTTCTAACATTTTCAGTGGTCCAGTGAGTATCCAGTTAATTATAAAACTTAGAAGCCTGAGTATTTTCCTTTTGTCGACAACAGATCTGTAGTGTGACTGGACAGGCCCCTTCAGCTCTCTGTGTCAGTCCTCCAAAAATTGGTGCATTTTTTTTAGTTAGAGAGCAGCTCACTGGGGCAAAACAATATATTCTTCAATACTGAAGCTATCAGGGCCTAGATCTCATCTTGGACCTAAGTCCTAGAGATATGGTTTCCAACTACTGTCATCATTAAAAATAAATAAATGTGCTTAAACATTCCTGGAACTAAACCACCTAACCATTAAAAACATAGAAAATATTTAAGTCTTAATCTTCCAGCTGATGTGAATCTCATCATCTGTCAGTTCCTAAAATTTTGGTTTATCTTGGTAGCAGGAAACAAAAGCACATTTCTTTAAATCAGGACTGCATCCTAAAATACCTTTTGCTATATCCCTATGTGTCTTCTATCCTGGCTCCACTGTGATGGAAGCCAAAGCAAGCCATGCACTTCAGAAAGGCCCCAGTATTTACCCCATTTCTGAGCCATTGTAGTTTATGAGACTTGACACCACAGATGAAGTCAAATGCAGAACAGCAACAAGCATATATTACTCCAGTAAAATATATATATATGCATATATCTAATTAGCATCTCCAATGCAAATACACATTTTTATTTCTAATGGCAGTTACGTTGTTTTAAATAAAGCTATATTTCATTATCTCTAAAGCACTTTTATAAGTATTCTGAAAATATTCCATCTGTTTTGCATATTTTATGCAATAGCAGTAATAATGTTGATTGTTTATTGTTTCCTTAATGTCTTCAATTTTGTTCCTCTATAAAAGAACCACAAACTACTAAGCATGGTCTGTTTTATTGATAGGCACTGTTGCAGTTGTCTTTCTGCGGTATAGCAATATTGGTTCTTTGCTTTCATCACCTAAAAACCACTCCTCAAAAGATACTTCAGAGCAGAGACAGACAGTAAGCTCATCAGTTATAGCTGTTGCAATTAGCTCAAATCCACCTACACTCTATGAGCTTGAGAAAATAACATTTACCTTAAAGTATGCCAAGGTAAGGTTGTTTTTTTTATTATTATCAACATATCAAATATAACAAAACAATAGCTGATTATTTTGTATAATGTAACCACACCTCCAGTGTGTATAGAGATATAATTATGTTGTTTGTTGGTGTGAGTTTAATCGTATTAGAGAAATAAATTACAACCCTCAATATGACATCCTAAGTGCAATATACTAAATATGATACAGCAGAAAAGTGCTATGGATCTAAAGCAAGGGCAACAATGCCATCTGTGCTGGGTTGCAGTATCAATACACAGTAGGTGTCTGAACCAGAGAACACTACAGTATCCTGACTATTCTGTATTTAGGTGGATTTTTCTGAAAATTTATCAGATGGTTAAAAAAAACCACACTAAAAAATGAAGAAATGCTTCAAAGTTAATGCAAAAAGTTGACCTGTAGCTAGGAGTTAAGAGGAGAATCTATAGTATAGCAAATGGATTACTTCTGAAACCTGACCACAGTCATTTAAAACTGAGTTTTACTTCCAGTTTATTTTGATTTTGCTGACTGCCTTTGTATATCAATAATCATCTTACAGGTACAAAGAATTATCAGACGTGTAACAAGAAAGTGAGACTCTAGTGAGTCTAGATGTTAACCTTGGTCATGCAGCTGGTAGTAAAATTGTTACTTGCCTTCTAATTTTTGAACTAGAGATCACCTTTATAAAAATTTGCATGAATTTAGTCAGCATGTAGTACAGTGGGGATGTTATCTTTGACTGGTGTTAGTAAGCACTAACTGCAATAAATAATACTAATGGACCTACTCATCTCTGTCATTACACCTGATTTGGCAGGTGTGACATGACCCTGGCTTTCTCCCAGATTACTTTGTAAAATGCACAGAATAGTCTCAGTTTTTGAACTGCTCCTCTGGAAGGAGCTATGAGCAAGACAAGCAATGTGGCTGTAACCTTGGAGTTTAGTCCATATTCAGCAGGTGCAGGGCTATATGTAACAACATTTTCAGTAGGTAAAAACTCCAATACTTTTGCAAGTGCCAGAAGGGTTCCGTAATCTGATTATCCTGCATGTTTGGCGGGGTGGGGATAAAATGCTTCCATCCCTGACTATGTTTTAATTGCTTGGAATAGGCCTTGCAGAATGTGCTTTTTTTTCCTTCCCAACCTTCCAATGGTAACAAACAATTTTTAATGAGTTGCTCTGGCTAATGTAAGAAAGGTCTCTTGATAGGAGAGATCCTGCCTTTTGCCATCAGTGAAACATCTTGTTTCCGTTCCAGACTGCGGATAAAGATATTAAATGTGCATTTTGGAACTACTCATCAGACACAATGAATGGCAACTGGGCTACAGAAGGCTGTGAGCTGACACATTCCAACTCCACTCATATCTCATGCAAATGTAATCATCTGACTCATTTTGCAGTTCTGATGTCCTCAGGTGGCTCTGTTGTAAGTGCTATTTTAATTTAGTGTTTTACCTGATACCTTCTCTTGTCTTCACTCCTTATGTTTCTATTTCAGTGCAACTTGCATATTTTCCCCCTTTAAGGTTGTCTCTTGTTTTCGTTCAGCAAACACACAATTTATTGTGCACAGAGCAAACAAAATTCCTCCCATATGCATCTGAATTTCCGTATGTCCTTTCTGCAGTATTACAGAGCAGTGATGCAGGAAAGTATCTTGTTCCAAATACACAGTCTGTTGTGCTTATTTTTGCTGCATTGCTTTTAATTTTAAATTCCACTTTAAGACTGCTGTGGGATTTATCTGGCATTCTTTGGTGGTCAGTAACCATATGGCCCGCAATTTCTCTCCCACAACACTTTGCCACCCATTTGTCTGACCTTGGCATCTAAAAGTCTGCTTTAAATTCTCTCCTGAGAGTTTGCAGCAGCATAATCAATCTTAAGTTTATGACTATTAAACATGGACACTCACGACCAACATAAAATCATGAGTGTGACCACTCACTTTATGTCCCCCTAAATGTTAAGAGGCCCCATAGATTTCCAGGGTCTAAGTGAGGATCTGCAGGAGCTCAGGTCTTGCCTCAGGAGGCAGCTTTATAAGGTATCAGAACTGACAGCAAGCAGAATATTAGCATGAATATACCGTATTGAGACAGTTCTCTCACACTGTGAATTTCATGCTGATAGAGGCTGTTTCCTGCTTGCTAAATAGCATCCTGAGTCTTCAGTTCAGATTTAAAACCTTTGCAGGTACTTATATAGTTATTTTGAAAAGGAAAGCTGGGAGGAGAATAATTTCTGGTCCTTTATTTAGAAAAAAAAAACACTTTGATACATTTTATGGTCAGCTGAACACTATCCTTATGCTGATGCACAGTCATGTATTATGTATTTCAGAGACTCTTTGTGCAAATACCAAGCAGCAAATGTAACCATGTTCCTATACAGAAAATATTCACATCCAAAATTAAAATAGCCTGTGTTTCTTTGGAGAATGTTCATGTTGCATATCTGGAATAGCATTTGTTTGAAGTGATTGTTATTTCAGAGTCTTGGTTTGGTGATGTTGCAAATTCAGTACGATGGTTATTCAATTTTGCTTATCTAAGTCACTGCTGTGATAAGTCTTTTTATTTTGAAAATGTTTGTGTCATATTAATACATGTCCTACTGCCAGTGTATTTGTCATTTGCTAAAGCGATCTGACTTTTAAAATCATGAGGAGATACTGATGTTAATGAAAAGTTTTATTAAGAAATATCAGAAAATGCAAGAGCAGAAATGTATACAATTCATTACTAATTTCCCCTGGAGTTCTATCTTCTAACAAAAAACCAATACTTTTTGTATTATCCAAAGTGTACACTTGCATTGAAACTCTGCAAACAGTTTTTATTAATATTTTGTACAAAAAAAAAACCTGTATTATAGTATGGAGTATTTCTTGAGAAAGTACAATGCTATTCTTTTAAATATTATATTATAATTTTCCCCCAGGGTGTTACAAATTATAACATTCTTACAAGAATCACTCAGCTAGGAATAATTATTTCGTTGATTTGCCTCTCCATGTGCATTTTTACATTCTGGTTCTTCAGTGAAATTCAAAGCACTAGAACGACAATTCACAAAAACCTCTGCTGCAGCCTTTTCCTGGCAGAACTTATTTTTCTGATTGGAATTAATATGAACAATAATAAGGTGGGTAGTTTTCACTTATATCTTGATTTTTTGTTGTACAGTAAAGAGATGATCTTTCATCTACTTCCACTATTTCCTAATATCAGTATGAATATTTTAGTGACACTGACTTCCCAGGCTAGTAACAGGAAATATAAAAAGGATATTTAAAGAAGTGGGGCCTTCATCTGAGCTGGTGCATACTGACTTTGCTCCACGGGTTTCATTTAACCAAGACTTCAGTCTCAATGTGTTTAACATTTTCACTTTTCACATCTGTTTGGATGCTTCACAAAGCCACGTTGATGGAAATTTTCCCCTGAAAGCTGCAGTCTCAATCTGGCATTTAAGATACTGTGCTTTAGGCTGGAGCACCCCTTTCCCTTCTACATGCCACATCTTGACCCATTCCTCTTACTTTTCATTTTAATTGGGCTGTTGATTCTTGGATCTCATATTAGTTTTAGGAAATTAAATTATGTATAAATTATAAAAAAACCCACCTCTGATATAAAGAGCTGAATAGAATTTAAAATGTCTTTAAAATATGATCTGTGATCCCTGGTGTAGCACTCCCGTACTGATTGATTTTACAGACACTTTGTAGTAAATGAAGTTATTTCAGAATTAATTCCTTGTAATGCCTAATTATATTTATTTTGAAATTATAAAAAAAACAACCCTTTCTATAGCTCAGGAAAGCATGTAGAGTACTCAGCTGTATCTGTGGGATCAACCTTGTTAATTCATTTACAGTTTTTCTGGAAAGATGTTCACCAATTTGAAAAGTTGAATGTTGTCCCTTTAACAAGTGTGCTCATGTGTATAGGCCAAGTTTCTGTCAATCAGCATTACATCTGGCTGCTGAGCCACCACTTTAGAATCACTAGCTTGCTGGGCATATGCTGTTAAATTGAGAGATTCATATTAATAGAATTATGACTCTTGCTTTCTCTGAATTTCTAGCTCTTCTGTTCAATTACTGCTGGATTACTCCATTATTTCCTTCTAGCTGCTTTTGCGTGGATGTGCATTGAAGGTATTCACCTCTACCTTATAGTTGTGGGAGTCATCTACAACAAGGGTTTCTTGCACAAGAATTTCTATGTCTTTGGCTATGTTAGTCCAGCTGTGGTTGTTGGAATCTCTGCTGCACTGGGATACAAGTACTATGGCACCACAGAAGTGTAAGTCACTGTTTCCATGTCCAAATCAACATATGTAAGGATGCAGTAGTCACAATTGCACATTTCAAGCCATTTTCTCCTGTTTACTTTTCAGATGTTGGCTCAGCACAAAGAATAACTTTATATGGAGTTTTATAGGACCAGCATGTCTAATAATTCTTGTAAGTATAATTTTCATTTTTTATCGTAGTACATAAAACTGATAATAAAAGATGTTTAATAATCACCCACCCATTGCCATCATAGCTGTGAGTGCTAATTATAGGGTAGAATTGGCTAATTTAGACCTTTTTATAGTGTATCTAAATTATTTATATGCTGTACATCTGAATACTTTATTAGCCTAAAAAATTAATGTTCTACAAAAAAAGCTCAATATAAGATCTTTTTTTCTTACTTGCTTGCTTTCTTTTTACCCAGTGGTTTGAGAAATTCTTTGAAGCATTCCTGTTTTTTAAGAAGTAGCAACTTTGTGTGTTGTTGGCGTCTCAGCATGGCTCAGCAGGAGGTGTACACAGACACTACCCTAGCAGACAGATAATCTGGTTTTTCAGATGTTTTGTGACTTAATCTCTTATCAGTGATCGGTTGTCTTTGTAAGATTAGGCTGTCATCTTTATGGTTTTATCACTCGCGTGTACCCTGTCATCATCAAAGCCATTTTAAACTAAATTGCGACGTCAGAGAAAAGAACCCACTATTTCACATGGGCAGACAAGTCAAGTATTGATAGCCCTATTTCAGCTGTGAAGAGGGCCTTTTTAATTCTTATTGGAAATGGTTTCAAACCTGCAAATTTGCCAGGTATTATATGTTCCATTCTGAACTGAGGCATTTTTGGTGCCTCGGGAGCATTTCTAAGTGCTGTAAAGTTTAACAAACAATTCCAGCTGTAATGGGACATTACTGTGTGTGACTGGGCTGACAGCTATATGGCAATAGCTGGTGCTACAAGGAGAAGAAGGTACAATGGTGAGGCCTCTTGACATCTGTGGTCAACTCACTTACAACCCTTGGTTGTTTTTTAAACTTCTCGGTGATCACTCTGAGGGTTTGTAAAAAGGAAGAAGTGGTAGTGCCCAACACACACAAGATGAGAGTAAATCAGCTTTATTTCAATGCATTAGCCATTTCAAAGCTGATTAAAGCATCAGGTATATAGTTGGTCAAATTCCACCCCAATTTCTTACTGTAGATTAGGGATAAGCCGGGTGGGAGTAGTTGGCCAGATGTGACTGCAGAGTGATGCCTGCACATCTCACCCTCCTGGTGACCACACAGACCTCAAGAGATTCAGGGAACCATAGCTTCCCTTGGCTCAGTGCTTCTGGGTTCAGATGGGCCTGATGGCCAAGAAGGTACTTAGGTAAAACAAAATCATGGGGAGAGAACATCCTTTACTAGGAAATTCTTAAAATTCTAAGGTTTAAGTTGACAATTTCCTGTTTCCTCTTTGTGCCTTATCTCTTTCTTCCATGAAGGCAGCAGATGGGATTTTTTGTTGTTGTTGCTGTCATTCTGTTCCTCATCTGCCTTCAGGTGTAGATTTATGGGCACTGATGTATCACTGCACTGTTAGCACAGAAAAGCTGCATTATCAAAATCCCCCAAATTTATGCATCTGTAACCTTGTTTTTGCTTCTAGCTGAGCAGTGCCAGGTGCAGGATCTTAGGTACTCATTACAGAAGCAGATCAGGTCTGCAGTGGCTTTAATATGTCTAGCTGTCCACAGAGGCAAATGCTGCAAGATGGGCTCTATGGTCTATAACCATTCTTAAAGCAATCCAGATCTTCCATCAGTTTCTGAATATTCACAGAAAAAAGGGATGTGGTGGAAGTTGATATGGGTCCTATGTACCAGTGCAGCCCTATGTACGAGTGTAGCAGCCAGTTTCTTTTTTTATCTCCATCTCCTTTGCCTAAACAAAGCCACACAAAGGAGCTGTAGCTAGACAGCATATAGCCCTGTGGCTGTTTTGCTGGGTTTTGTGTGTTATGGAAGTAGTTTGTGATAACTTGTTTTCACCATATTTTGCATACCTTATTATTGTCTCTCAATAATCATGCACTACTAGACCTGGGAAGAAAGGCAAGGTGCTTTCAGCAAGCTGCTCTTTCTTCTATGTGACTCCTTTTTTTGAGCATTTGGGCAGTGTGTTTTGATGAGATGATAGCAAATTGAAGCCTGAACTGTGAGAGGGATCTTTTCAAAGAGTGCATGGAGTAGGTACTCTGTCTGGGTGCTCTGTCTGGGTAATTGTGTAAGGAAAATATGGAAAATCTTGTGAAAATGGACACTGACTCTAGAAGATGAAGTTGATGTTAGATGTCTGCACTCTGGCAGAAAAGTGCCATTCAGGAGGTCCTTTTAATTACAGAAGTTGACCTATTTTCAAGATTTCCATTCTGCCCACAGCCTATTAAAAAAAACAGACAAACAAACAAAAATTAAGGGCTCTGAAAGGAAAAATGTTTTTTTTTTTCTGGGATAACTAAATAGACAACCACAATCCTCATACATAAAGCTGCAAAATCTGGAAGCTTCGAGTTTGTTTAAACTGGAGCTTCATCTACTATTAATATGGAGTTTGTAGGTTTTCCAAGATAGCCTGGAGAGTTTGGATACCAAATCTCTGTAGAGCCATTCACCACAAATCTTAATCTTGCACGAAAACATTAAACCCACTGTCAGCACAAATGCCCATGAAGCCAAATGGTCCTTTCGGTTTCTGTGAATGGGGACCCAGGAGATTTGTGGTTTGGATTATCCTGCAAAATGCCTTTGAGACTGTATGGAAATGATGAGCAGAACTGATTCTGTACCAGTGGGTTTTCTGTCTCATCACGTGTTGTTTCAAACACATCCTTGGACTTCAAATCTGCAGAACAGAGTGAAGCATAGGGAACTCAAGTATTTATCAGTACAAACTAAGTTCTTCTCTGATTGCCTACACAACAACACTACTTCTGAAGGTGTTTGCTTGTTAATATTAAGATTGTATTAGAATTCTTAAGTGCAAAGCAATGGCCTTATTGATCCCATCTAAAAATTAGCATCATTATTATTAAATTGGTGACTGTACATGAAAAGGAGTGGGTCAGAAGCTCTTTACATGAAATTAGCAAAGAAAGGGCATTTTAAACCTTTGTAAAGCAAGCTGCAAACTGAAGATAATTTCTACAACTTAATTTTTCCTCCTAATACTTGTAATCTTTAGAACCACAATCATTTAACTAAAACTATGCAGTAGATTAGATCAAAGCATACAAGTTTGGAGAAATTATATATAACAAGAATTTAAACTTTTTAATAGAAAAATGAGTTTATCACAAGCTCTAAGTGACAAACGTTCACACACACCACAACCCATGCCTGATTGAGGCAAATACAAATAAAAGCTCCAGAGATAAAAGGTATGGGGAAAAAAATCCCTAGAACATTTTACTTTCTGTTGTATTACTCTCCTATAATAATAATGGCTCTGTAATAAAAAGTGTGTAAAAGACAAGGTAGTGTTTCTGCAGTTTTAATTGTCAGGTAATGTCATTCAAGAGCAAACTCCTTCCCAATGTGGTGGACAACTTCTATGTGGCTTTCCTCACCTCTGACATGACAGCTCACTCTGTGATGACTGGGAGCAGACCTATGTAAGGGCTTTATTCTGCATCACTGACATTTTTGGAAACTTTATCTTTTAACCTCTGTGGAGAGAGAATAAGTCTGTACCTATTTTGAGGGACAGCTATGTATTAGTTGTCCAACTGGCAGTAGAAATGTCATTTGGAACTGTTGGACAAAGACTATTACCTGGACTTACAAAAGCCTACAAGCCATTAAAAGGAAAATTTGGAAGAGAATCACTGCTACTCTGAGTGCATCTATAGGCAATCCTTATAGCTCTCTCACACAGCCTTCTTCAGTTGAATCTGTTCAGGTGAGCTTTATGTAACAAGTTCTAAGTCACCTGTGATAACAGGATTTGCATCTTTGCAATATTGACAGTCACACAGGATTGATTATGGTACTGACAGTCACTGCCACAGTAAACTGGCAGTGGGGAATATAAATTCCTCTGTGGGGAACCAGGACTCAGAGATGTGACACGCAGTGACAGTCACAAGTGTAATTTGCTATTTAATACCATCAGTCTACCAGTCTCTTTTTCTGAGACCACCTCTCTAATAATAAAATACAGGCTTGTTCTTTGCAGCTGGGACATTGCCAAAATTGAACATCATCCAAATAATCTTCTCTGTTGCTTTTACCCAAAAATCCTAGCACTGTGCAGTGAGGAGGTGGCTCCTGCGTGCTCTTCATTGTTTTACTCCCCTAATGTGTGTTTTCAGGGACTTTCCATGTATCTGGCTTGGCTTCAAGCTCCAGCTCCTTGAAACAATTGCTAATTGTAGTGTTTACAACTACAAAAATGGCTTGTAAATGGACCCTGCAATTTGCAGAGCATTCTTGTAAACTTGACTTGGAACACACAAATCAAGAATAGTTCTTGGGAGAGGTGTCCTCACAAAAGCCAAGTTCTTTTTATTAAGCATTGCTGTATGTAGTAAATGTAATGTATAATCAACTGTAAAACAAAAACATTCTCAGAACTGCAGTGTTGGATTAGCCATACTGGTTCTAACTTCCCGTGTATAAACGAATGGGTAAATGAATAAAATATACAGATTGTAGTTGCAAAATACAAAAAAATGACATTTGATTGATGAAAGCAGGCTAACAGTAGAGTAATGCTTTTCATTAAGGAACTGCCTGCATATTCATTAGAGCTAGTCAATTACTTTAAAAATATATTCATCAGATAATTTATTTGATGAATTTTACCATTATTTTTCAAATAATTTATTCAACAAAAAAGGTAAAATTAATGAAATACTGCATTCATCAACTCTTATTGGACGGCTCTAATACTTATTCAGTTCTGTACATTCAGGTTGATTCAGGATTAGTAATACTGCTGCAATCAATGCAGACAAATTTCCTGGCAAACCCATTACTCTGCTGTTTTCTCATATACTCACAGATTTCATGTACTTAATACTCTAATCTAGGCCATTCAAGCTGAACATCTTTCTTGTGGAGTTTAAAGTTTCACATTTCCTAGACTTCAACACTGAGCACGAGCTTGCAGTCCATTGGTCCCATTTAACAAAAGCAGCAAACAAGAAAAATAGGGGAAAAAAAACAGCCCCTCTGAGGATAATCACTCCACACTGATGTAATCAGGTACACTACTCTCTGGACTTCTTCACCCTGTTATGCCTGTTCATCAGTGAAGCTTCTTATGTTTTTTGCTCTTGATCATCTAAATAGTATTAGGAAAAAAAAAAAAAAAGCTATTTGACCTCTGACCTCCATCACAACAAACCATAATACCAACTCAATTTTTTTTTTTTTTTTTTTTTTTTTTTTTTTTGTGTGTGTGTGTGTGAATAATTATGCATTCTCTGGGTTTCTGTGCTTTTTTTCCCAAGAGGTCAGTAATGATAAATGCCTAGTTACATTTCTTAAATAGATTAAAAAAAAAGTATTTTTTCTACCATTTACTGTGCATTTTTTGGAAAACATCTGTTTTAAACATTTTTTTATATCTACTCTTGTTCCTCAGTCTGCCTTTTTAGTGGAAATAAATTTCCTACAGGGACTAGCAATGGCTTTTTTATTCCTTATGAAAGAATGATTGTCCCTTTTTCATTAGCCCCTCTGTGGCTTCAGTTAAAGTTGTCTCTGTTGCATTTCTTATGCCATTGTGGGTAAAGTGGAGATAACTAATTACGTTTTAGCATTAAAGACAGAGTCTGCAACTTTGGCTGAAACAGATCAGTTCAAACTGTGATACCTGCTTTGCTAACTAATCCCTGAGTCCACAAGTACTTGCCCTGTTGAGTGGACAGGACCAGCTTTGATATCTAAGCCAGAGTTTCCATACTGCCATACCCAATGGTCGTGGTTTCTCAGGACAACCAGAGCTTTCAAGTGTAATGAAGGTTCTTTCTTCCTTCCCTCTGTCATTGAAGTCTTTGTTCTAAACTCCCTTGGAAATACTTGGAAAAAGAGGCCATGGCCTTTAGTCTGCAACATGAAAATTACTTGCTCTATGCTTTTACATAGAAGCAAAACCATCACATAAAACTCCAAGATCCTTTAAAGATGTTCCATATAATTAATTTTTTTTTTAAATCAGTTTAGCTAGTAGTGTTATAAGAAAAAGCATGGGAGAAAGATCTCCCTCAGGCTCACAGAAAGTTCCTTAGACTTGAAAAGTCAGGTGTTCCTCTGTCAGCAGGAGTGAAGGAAGCAGGCACAGCAGGTGAGGGAGTGCAAGTGGATGCCAAGGGAAGAGCACCCACAGGTCCCAGCTGGCCGTGCAGGTTTTCTGAGGTATCCCACAGCTTGGTGCAGGTCAATGTCCCAGACATCAATCTTTTCTAACAAGATCTGGATCTAGTTGGGCTAATGTTTATGGCTGAGGTCAGATGCAGCTCTATTGATTCATCTGTCCTGCCCTTGGCTGCAGAACTGAGGCTAAATAAAAATACATAAGTCAGTATGAGTTTGCTTTGCAGTCTAATAAGAAACAGCATTGAATCCAGAAGTCTGACAATCATCAGAGTCTACTCTGATGGAAGATACAGGAACGCTATATATCTGTCTGTATGTATGTCTGTCCATTTACAGTTTGCTATACCTGATCCAAAAATATAAAGGATATTCAGTTTAAAACTTATCTTGATGTGTGTAAAAGAACAACGCTGACGTATGGATATATAAAGAGCAACCTAATTTAGCCATGTTTTAATGTTTAGACCAAGCGAAATTACTACCCTCATAGAATCATGAAATTCTAATTCTGCATTATTGGAAATATTTCCCAAAAATATAGCCTAAAGAGGGTCTGCTAATGTTTTTTTTACATTTTCTATTCCCAGATAAGACTGCTGTTGTATACCTACAGCATTCAAGAAAGTATATTCACTGGGGACATGCTAATGAGAGAAATCAGTCAGGAGACAAACCCAGACTGTTTGACTACCAGCTTGTGTCCAATTTTATGCAATTAATATGGCATTCATTTTCGTTTTGAAGCTTAAACTGTTGTATTGTTAATAGCTTAATTCTGTTCTCCTCTGACTGAAATAACGATGACCCACTGAATGTTGTCATTTTACCCAGCTATTAGCCATACAGCTAGAGAAACAAAATGTATTGCTCTCTGTGGCAGAATTCAGACCATCACAACCTCATTAATTCAAACACTTATAATGAGGGTCATTGTAAAGACTGATACAGATACAGCCGCTCTGAACTTCAGACATTTTTTGAAAGAGTCAGATTCAATATGATATATGTAAAAAATTCAAGTACATGCCTAAGAGAGCAGCAGGAGAATTTTCTCATTCTTTTTTGTGAGATCTGACATCAGCATATAGATGGTTTCATCAATTATTGAGACAGAGACTAAGAAAGGAAAAGGGAATGATTTGGGGGGGTTCATTTTTGAAGTTTGAATATGAAGTGCTCAGACTGAATCGGAACTAGTTTGTCTGAATCTTTAGACTTAGCTGCCTCTTTCTTAAACCTTTTCTTTTTTGTTACACAGAGAACCTTAAAAGGATGGTATTTGAAGTGCTTTAATAATTTTTGAAAGGCTGAAGTGTATAATTTACAGAAGGATATAATATATTAAATTAGCAATTCCTTTTTGATTCTTTAAATACATGTGTATCAGAAATAGCCTCAGAAACTCTGTCTCATACTAAACAATTACTGCACTGTTCAAAAAAAAAAAAAAAAAAAAAGAACAATCTAGGCTGGGATGAAGGAGATCAGTGTCTCCCTTCTCCAGTGAATATTATTTATATGTCATGGAACAGATCCAGCAGGGCTGATGGAGCAATAGCAATGGATATCTAGTACAGAGCCAGGAGAAAATAAGGGTCATGGCCTAATCTGAATAGTAAGAACAACAGAAAGTTATGGATAAATGCCCTGTCCACAGGGATTTTTATTGTTCAGGAGTTTCAATCAGAAAAGCTATACTAGACAGGAAGCCTTTCCTGGTGAAAGTAGAGTCTAAAACAGTGACTGTCTTTTAGTGTTAATGAACTGACATTTTTCAACAAAAAAAACGCTGTACAAAATTTTCCTGAAGAATTCCTCTTGTCCTGATCTGTTTCATGTTACCAGATGTCCAGTTGCTAACTGAGCTATCGCCATGAAAGATGGACTATTTCCCTCTGAGCTTTCAAGTGCTCTTTTGTCTTCCTTTAAGAAAGGGAGGGGAGAGGAAGAAAAAAAGATTTCTTAGTTGCAAAATTTGACAGCTGTCAGATACCTTGATGGGGCAAAATGATGATACATCACTTCACTCAGTATCTTACAATTTAATTGTAATTAATTATGAGAGAAACTACAACTCTTCAACATGAGTGCAAATATTTTTATTTGCAAGCAGATGTTTTGCATGCTTTATTAAATTTTGTGTATTTCATACCATTCAGTGCTCAACTAAAAATAATTATAATTCTGTACCTACACAGAGAGTGCTTCATGCAGTGTGAATCCCTAACATCGTATTTACTGGAGGATAGACCATTATGTTACTCTTCCAGTATTCTAGTGTGTATATATATATATATATTCCAGTATTTTAATACACACATTTAGCAGTGGAAATAAGGACCTATTTTAAATATAGCAGTTGCTAAGCAATGTGCTATTAGCAGAACTCCAACAGCTTGGAACATTTAGCATTTTAGGACCTTCATACTTATTTTGATATTATTACTTAGTTTTCAATATACAGTTAGTAATCAACAGGAAGTTTGTAATTTGCTTAGACAATAGATGAGGTTGTTTCTCAGTGCCTTTCTCAGTCTCCATCTTGGGAAAAAGAACTGAGGAAATATTATGTCTTGATGTGCATACAACTCTTGTGTTGGGGATGGGTGACGTTCTCCTGCTGTGGTCCCACAACTGCAGGGAGTACCAGTCAAAGCAGCAGTGTCTTGCACTACCCATGTCCACTGCTGGGAAGTTTTCCTTCATTACAAAAGCCTATGCAGGAATACTCTGTTTAGTTAGCCCTGGTGGTATTGAGGCAGAGGGAGGAAGGCATCTGTAAAGAGATTTACAGAGCCATCAGAGCTCTAGGTGGAAGTAGGTTAACCACCACCACTCCCATCCTATCCTAAAATACATATGTGATGGATTGAGCAGAGCTCCCCAGGCTAATTCATTTGGCAAAGCCTCCTTGTTGTTGACAAGATTATAAGGAAACAACTGCAAAATTTCTTTTTATTTGCAGTTGCTTTTTCCTTCCTGTGAATTTATTTACAAGAAGAAATTACCCAGACTGATGCTGTGCCTGTGGATCAGATCTGACCCTAGGACTTGTACCACACAAGACAGCTCTGAACTCTTCTTCACTTGCCTGCTTCATCTTACCCACCAACATCAGTTGTGAATATGGGAACTGTATCATGAAGATCCCCAAAACTCAACTGCTGGGAAATTTCACTGTCCTTCCCTAAACCACAGTGTGCATCCATGAAACATGGATGTTTCTGCTAATCCGTAGAGTGAAACCCACAGCAGTATCCACTGTTGCCTGTAAATCCCTTGAGGCAGCCACTTCCTACCACATGCAGAGGTGAAGCTGTGACAACACTGGAGGCAATTGGAGTCTGGTGTTTAACAGGAGTTTTGCTATTGATTTAATGGAGCCAGAAGTCACTCCAAAGTCCTAAATCCTCGTGATCCTTCGCACAGATGATCACCCTGAGAGAGATGTACCAAACACTTACCATCCTCCCTTTAAGCTCAGTCATGGATGTACAGTAAAACCTTGCTCATTCAGATATGTGGCTCCTTGGAGATTATCCTGTGTTACATGCATACATAAAGCCTGTATCAACACAACCCTAGTTTCATGGGATCCTAATAATTACCCTTATTTAATGCCTATTTGACATAAACATAGCTTAAGTTTCCTACCATTTGCTCATAAATATACCTCGTTTTAGAATTTAAGAAAGCTAGAAATACTTTTACAAATACCTTTAAGGAGAAATGATTCCCTGAAGATGGTATGAGTGGAGGCTGTTCTTATATCAACCTTGTCTTTGATTAACCACTTAAAAAAAAAAAAAAAAAAAAAAAAAGGAATAGATTAATTATTAAAATTAGTCCTGTAGTGCACCTGAGCACTCTGAGTGAAATCTGATTTCCATTCAGGGATGCGGGGGGCTGAGGATGCTCAGCACCTCAATGAATTGGGTTTGCAGGGAGAAAGTCAGAGGTTTCCTTTGCAAAATAATAAGTACTGAGTGCACTGTTTGCCCAATAGCGATTTGTTAAATAAAATAAAATAAAATTTAAAAAAAAATAAAAAGTTCTGGGCTTGGAATCAATGCAATTCCCCTTTAGCCTATTAGAGTTGCCGAGAAGCCCCTCTCAGGACATACAGCAGTTTCTCTGACTGCTGAGCCATGTAATAACACTGAAAACAAAGACAGAAGAACTTAACCATGTCACACTGTAATGTCGTTATTCACTTGAAAAAACTGTGGCCATGGGTTTGCCCAAAGCTGAGGAGTAGCTCTGCTCATTATACAGGTAACTTCTCCCCAAAGCCGGCGTGTGGCAGCAGCAGTCCCCAGGCTGGCCCTCTCCACATCTCCGCAAAGCCTGTCCTCATCTTGCTTTCACACTTGCCTGCACATCTTGCTCCACTCCAGCTTGCTGCCTCTCCAGAGACAACGTGCCTTATGTCTGCCATTTCATTCTCATTCACCTTGCCTGTCACCTTAAGGCAGCCTTAATTATAACATCCAAGGTTTATTCAACAAGATATGAAGATTGTGTTTTAATTACAAAAATGAAAACTCAGGATTACAACTAAAGTAACCAAACAACCAAAGTAATAAAACACAGTATTTGGCTATAACTAGCAGCTGAATGATGATTTAGATGTTTCAGTGTCAATCATACAGAAGTTCCTCAGTTTGTCTCATCTGGAAGATTTGGAGATCCAGGCTTCCTTGTGCCTATTTATATTTCGTGTGCGTTTCACAGCCTGATGCCTCCATTTGTGTTCATTTGAAACTCAGTTTTTAACACAATTTCAAATGTCTTGAATTTGTTGTTGAATCTTTGGTCAGGTTTTTTTGGTGATTTGACTGATTTGTTGAAATACAAATGCCTCTTTGGGGATATCAGTTATGGAAATGTCGTTTCTCTTTAAGTCCTACTCAGTCCTTCTCAGTATTCCTACTCAGTCCAACTGTCCAACATGAACTTTTTAATTCAAATTTCCCAGAAATGGGGCTACAACTGTGTTCATAGTAAAAAAAGATATATCAATTCAAAGCAGAATATACTAAGCTTAAGATACCTGTTAGATTATCAGTTTTCTCTAAAGGTCACACTTGATACATCATCAACATTCCTCCCATGAGTTCCTGTTCTTGTTTTCCCTCAATTTTTGCTGTATTTTTTTGTCACAAAACAGTTGCAACTACCTTGTTGTTACCTTTTCTGTCCCCAACAGGACAAAATGCCATGCCAGAGGGCTCTAACTTAGGTTGAAAAAAAAAAAAATGAAATTGGTATGTTGCCTAAAGCTACTGTTTTGAGACTGTGCAAAGGCAGACTATGCACTTTCATATAGATATTTTTATTAATGGAGTGCTTCAAAATGGGGAAAAAAACAACTTAAGACTTTAATAAATCTTGGACATGACGGGGTATTTTAGAAGTTAAGCTCACCCTCATTTCCCTGTAACATTACCTCCTGCAAGGCTACCTGAGACATATTGTACAATAATTGTGTTCTGGCAGCTGACTCCAAGAAGCCGGTGTTAACCTCTCCCGCTCCCCCAGTACATACAGATTATTCCCATTAGAATGGATTGATGAATGGAAAGGTCATAGTTAATGGGTATTACTTTAATTCAGAGGGCCAAATCCTATTATCCTATGCAACAGACAGTGTAAATAATATTTGTGTAGAGGAGCCCCCCTGGGACAAAGAGAAAAGGATTCTGCTGACATAACGCTCCACATCTGCCCATTGCCCACCCCAACCTTGCTCAGCAAAACCTCTCTAGTTCTGCAGCTGGTCTGTGTGGCCAAAGGATGAACAGGTTTGACCCACAGAGCTTCTCACAGAGGCTGTTAATAGGAAGACTCTCATTGACATCAGGGATCTTGGTGATGGGCAGGCAGAGAGGAAGGTTAGTCGTGTGGTTTGTGATTGCATCTTGATAAGAGTTTCTGAAGGAGGAGCAGAGTGGATTCTCCACACTCATGGTACTTTGATCACATTTCACTCTGCCTTTTTCAGATTAATAAGTACATTAGGTTGGTTATGCAGATTACAATGTGTTCACTAAGTTATTTGATATGTTATCCACCAACAAATATAAGATAAAAAGTAAATCTGCATATAATTACCTACAACTGCTGACTGACTTATAATTAACTTTGAAAAATTGCTGGTTTAGGAGATATTATAGATTAAAATTTTAAATATAAGGAGCTTCAGAATAGCTCTCACGATCAGCACAAGTACAAGGTATTCAGTGAAAGATTAATTCCCTAAACTGCTAATCAGCTCTATCTCCTGTCTTATCAAATTGTAAATACATTATGCTGTATTAAAGTATGAGCGTGCAGCTAATTAAAGCAGAGGCTGCATTTAGTATCAGATACCCCCCCAACAGAACAAAAATGTTTTAAGGGCAAACATAAAAAGTGTTAACAAATGCAAGTGATACTTTTTAAAGTGATCCTGTGCTCCTACAGCAGCCTTTTGTTTTCATTTTGGAAGATTTTTTTTTATTTTTTTTTTAATAAAAAGATGGAGGGTGGAAAACCACACAGTCTTTCTGGAGAAAAAGGTTGGGGAAGTCATTGATTCTATTCAGTCTACAGATGGGAACCCACAGGAACCAACCAAGGGATTAGAAATAAGGATCTACAAATAGTATCTGGATGACATCCAGCTAAAATTTGGTTCATTTACAAATATTTTTAATAGAGTCTGATCTTAAATGCTGCAAAGCAATGTAAGAATTTCTTCAAAAAGCAAGAGAGCAAACCCATCCACATTGTTAAAGGAAAGCAGTATAAATTTAAATCAAAGATCAGTGAAGCCTAGCCAAGCAAACAGAGGTTTAGAACCGTAATTGAGCATCATTTGCAAAACTGCTTTTTTTAGTTGCTTTTTTCTGTTTCAAACTCAAATAAAGTGATTCCATTATAAACAAGGCAGGAAAAAAGACACACTGTAATTATTCACCTATGAAACAAACATCAACTATAAAAGAGAATACTCAGCACAGTTAGTATTTTAAAAATTCTTTGTGTAAACCTTGCCATCTTTTGTGCCACTCAAAAGTTTTCACACCCCAAAGACTGCAGACTATATGATGCTATTAATGTTACTCACCAAAAAAAGATATGCATTTTGTCAAGGTCTAGACAGTACAGTACTATAAAAAATTTGGGATGGGGAAGCACATCTTTGGCTTTCTGTTTTCTCTTTATTTTTTTTTATCTCTTTTTTTCTCTTTTCTTAACATTTCTACTTAGAGGGAAAAAATCTCAGCAGGAAATCGAAGAGATTTACCAATAAAATCAATAAACATTTGAAGACTCTTGGTAGTGATACTGTTGAGATAAGGTAGAGTTATAGCCCTGTTTGATCAGTGTTTATTACAGGGCTCATATTTTTTCAATAGAAGTGGATCAGAAAAGTGCCAGCAGTGGATTCTATAGGTTTCATATACACAGAAACTTTATCTGGCTTGGTTCATTTAAATGTGTAACAATTATTGAAATTCACAAGCATCCTGGTTTGAACTAAAAATTCCTTTCTTCACTCCCCTCAGGTTAATTTGCTGGCTTTTGGAGTGATTATTTATAAAGTGTTTCGACACACTGCAATGTTAAAGCCAGAAGTTAGTTGTTACGAAAATATAAGGTAAGTTTGCCATTTAGTACAAATTCTACTTCATGTAAGTTTAGATACAGCTAGAGATGAAAATGAGTATTCAAAAATAACAATTCAATCTTCTGAAGGATTTGTAGAAAAATAAAGATTTTTTTCTTTTTTTCTGTTATCCCCGTATATAGATTCAGAGGTAGATTTTGTGATCTTTATTCCCGTTGAGCAATGCCTTCTACAGCAGCACTGGGATTTTATGAGAGGTGTATGAGGAATACAATGAGTGGCCTGTATCAACCAGAGGGTAAAGCCTGATGGCGAGGTTACAGAAGCAATTGTCCCTTTTTCTTAAGTACTTTCCACAGCTTCTATGCAAGCCAAACCAGATTTCAAAACTTATGCCTGAATTGGGATCAAAATATTTGCCTTGAAGTAACAAGTAATACAGTGATAAGAGAATCAAGCCATTCATGTTATTTGGAAGCCTTCTACAGTAGGACATTGTGCTTCTGTGGCATGAGGGGGTGGGGAAGGTTCTCTCCAGGATTTTTACTTTGCATGCTGCTATGATTTTTCCATCAACTCACTCTCTTTAAAACTGATTTATAGGGACCTTGAAAACCGTTTGTACAGGAAAAGCTGAAGTGTACTACAGGGAACATTGAAAACAACTTACTGTTTGTGTTGCTTAGGAACACTCCTGCAGTTTCAATGCATTGCACTAGATTTATAGCTAGGATTTAGCAATTGTTTGATTGATTACTTTCTCTTATTCCTCACCCTTCATAGCTTCATGTGGTGAACTGGTTTTAATGAAGTTGAAAATTATTCATTTTCAGGGGAACAGTGCTAAAAATGTCTGTTGTTCAAGGGAAGTCCTGCAAAGACTGGGCTGAGAATGAATAAGAAAGTAATCAGTAGCTTCATTTCCAAGATAACACACTGTAATTTGCTCAAGTCTGTGAGCAGGGCTGTAGAGTATGTTAGAAAAGAAACCAAAAAAATATAGCAAATCAGTTACTATAATTTTAAAGCATCAATATGCTGACCCAGGAACTATCTGAGAGTACTTGTGTTCTAAAAACAAAAATATTTTTTCTAAAAGAGAAAGAACGAAAGAAAGAAAGTCTAGTTTTATGACTGGCACCATCTTCTGCAGTGAACCTGAGAGGCAGCCTGGGATCCCTTTGATGTCATGCACATATATTGACCTAAGAGCATACTGTACATTTTTCTAGGTTATTTTTTGAGGACGATGAGGGGGAGGAGGAAAAGTGAGGGAATGCTTCATAACAGACATATGTTTCTCCTTGGGGAATTACGCTAACAGTAGATTTAAATCGAATCATATGGTGTGGCAGTACACCAGAGAAAACATATCTGAAGATTAAAGAAGCCAGTGTTTTAAGGCCCTCCAGTTTTACTCCTTTGCTATTCTGCAGTTATTATTCGAGCTCAGTCATGCCACAGTGCTACAGCACACCCTAAAGAGCAGCCCATGCATTTGCACCTCCCAGGCCTTTGCAGCTGTGAAAAAATTGCCTTGGCAGCATTAACCATCCAGAACAGTGGAGGAAGGAAAGTAGTACATGCCCACATGTTGTTTGCAATGTTTCCTTCCTGTCCAGATCCTGTGCCCGAGGCGCTCTTGCTCTCCTGTTCCTTCTTGGGGCTACCTGGATCTTTGGGGTCCTCCACGTCGTCCAGGGATCTGTGGTTACTGCCTATCTTTTTACAATCTTCAATGCATTCCAGGGGATGTTCATCTTCATATTCCTTTGTGTGTTGTCCAGGAAGGTAAGTGCCCCATTCCTTGTGGGAAGCAACTCAGGCAGTCTCATATTCCTACAGGAAGGTGCCCAGCCCTGCAGTAGAGCTGTGGTATAAATGTTTTTTTTCAGAGCAAGAAGGGAAATCCTTGTGCCACTGATGGGGGAGAGAAGGGGAGAGGGCAGATTTGGCTGTCACCTTCACCAGAGACAGAATGCCCACCCAATTTTTGCCTTCTCACATATTTCCTCTCAGTTTTAACCTACTGAAATTATGCAATGTGTGCAATAAGATTCTCTGCCAGTCTTTCCAGTTAACTGCAGGATTCACCCACATTATCCACAGCTGGTACTTTCCTCAGTATTCTGCCCCTTCTTAAAACATGTAGTGACAGGAGCCATGCAAAATTAATTAAAATACGTATAGACCTATTAATAAATTGCATATTTGAATTTTTTTTTTTTTTTTTTTTCCAGATTCAGGAGGAGTATTATAGGTTGTTCAAAAATGTTCCTTGTTGTTCTGGCTGCTTGAGATAAATGGAAGGCAAATGTGCATGACAGTCTCATTGGAAGAAGGGAGTAACCAGAGCAATGTGGTTATGGATATTACAGAAAAATATGGTATTGTGAGAGTATGAAATGACCCAGTGACCAAGCATATCTCTTAATTGATTTACTGACTGGTTTTGTACATATGTGTGCATTCATGCAGAGCATTTATATTATTCTGTATACAAACAGTATACAAACCAAACTGATTATTGCAAAACAAATACTGATGAAGATCAGGGAGAGAAGCAAATTTCTAAAGAAGCTCGAGACTTTTCATGACTTGGATTTTGTTTCTAATATTAGAAATATCTGCAACTCCTGAAAGCAAGATACTAAAACCAACTGGCACGGCAGATTTTACAAGTTGCTTTGCTAGTGGAAACATGTTCACTGTCTTTTTGTAGTAATGAGCTTCTTACATAAAGTTGTATGTGACCATCTGCAGGGAATGGGTTCCATTAAAAAGCCAGTAGATTAAGATCTGCTCAGACTTTTGAAAACATTTCTTTTAATTTAAAGTAGATTAAAAAAGGAATTTGTTTAATGTTATTTGCTTATCACTCTGAAATATATATTTGTATATTAATCATTTTTTTATTTTTATAACTTCTAATGAACTGTTTAGATCTAAAGAGCTGAGGTCAGATCTGATACAAGACTGATGGGACAGTTATTTTATAAGTGAAAGATTATTTTGTGAATACTCTGAAAAAGATCTGGTTCTTGTTTTATTTAATTGCCAAAATACTGAGATCTACTAAGCTGGCACTATGATTTTGGAGGCTGTGGGAGGATGATGCTTTCACAACTTTGTAACTTGGTAGAGTTATTTGGAATCCAAACCTTGAAGAATCAAAATAAAAGTAAATTAGTAGAAATCACCCATGCAGAAGTCATATTCTTCCATACCATGTAAAATCTCAATTACAGAAATTTTCTCTGTTCATGGCATCTTTAAGTCAAGCAATTGTCCTCTGAGGCTTCTGGTTTTGAAACACTTAGCCTGTGTTTAACCATAAGAGCCATCCATGGATCTCCTGAAATCAGAGGGAGTGCTTGAGGTGAGTGCTTTGTTGAATCAGCTCATAGACACAGTCAGGTCATCAGCATTCCCACCTTTGCCATCTTACTTATTTTAAAAGAATGCTTTAGTTTTACCTTTTTAGCTCCTAGCTTATGTGAAGTGCTGAGCATTCCTCAGTCCACATTGCCTTCTCAGGAAGTGTCTAGGATCTCAGATGAAGCCCAGTATTTTTACCAGTGAGACACTGTAAATATGTAGTTTTTGATAAATCCCACTGTTCTGTTGTCTGTTAAAATAAAGCACTACTCTGGAATTTTATTTATATTAAAGGGAACTTTTTTGGTAATGGTCAAATTTATTTGTTTTTTATCTTTTTTTCACATACACAAGGCTCTTGTTGTATGCACGGCAATGACATGCTTCTTAAAGTATATTACAAGATGCTGTCAAAATTTTGGAAACCACAAGAGGAATCTTTTTTTCTGAAAAAAAAAAAAAAATTCTGTTGGTCTTTGGAATGTAAAATATGTGAATAAACTGAAGTACTTTCACATTTTGACATGTTTCCCTTCCTTTAAATAAAGACAGTGGTAAAAGTTCTCATGGTTATATATTATTTGCCCTGAATTCTTTCCTTTGCTGTTGTATATATTTTTCCAGGTTTCACAAGATGCAGATTCGTATTACGTAAAAGATTTCTTTAGAAGGATATCTGTTGATACATCATTTTTTTATCTCCTGCAGAAATATAACCTATGGAAAGTCTGTCCGGACAGAGACGCATCTCCAGTAAATATATAATGACTTGAGCTTTATCAGTGAGATTGAAAAAGTTCCTTGGAAAGAAAATATATCATAAAGTGTTTACATTACAATAGTCTTTTTAATGAAAGAACATCTTTTATAGGAAAACTGTGGTATGCAGTCTCTGGGTCAAATCTTCATTGAAACTCTGTTTTCCTTACATGCAAGGATGAGTTTTCATCTTTTAATACAACACAGAAGGAGCAGAAAAAATTGCTTAGATTCATTGCCTCAGAGCCTGAAGGATATTGCAATTGTCCTCCTGAATGCATTAAGAAATATGAGAAATAAACATGTTTCTTTGTTGCTGCCCTTAGTAATAGGAGCCACCGCCCAGCAGAGAGAGAGGAGGAGAGATAATGGACAGAAACTGAAAACAAAAGAGAGCTTTCAGCAAGATAGGAGGAAAAACTTTTTCACTATGAGGACACTCAAAGTAAAAGCCCCCAGCAACCTGATCTCATACCTGCCCCTAATTTGGTATGAAATATGTATGAAATATCAAATCAGAAAAATAGGTTGGGCATCAGTTAAAATTTTGTTAAGCAAACTTGCACTCAGGTACCATGCATCAGCTGAAATAAGTTTTTCCAAAAATAAAGTTTTGTGACATATTTGTCAGATCAACTGCTAACTAGTTGACTGGTTTGAAAAATGAAAAACTGTTCAGCAGCTTTTCAGACTACATGCCTTTGAGAGGTTTATGACATCTCCAGGTGGGCCCAACAGGCAAAAGATAAAAAATCCAATGATTGACAAGACAGATAAGAAGTAAAATATTAAGGTTTCACTCTGAACCAGGTGCTTGCTGAAGAGAGAAATCATTTCCATTAAACCAATCAAAGAGAAATTTGTGCTCAGTGTTGCATTTCAAGGTGTGCTTCAGAATATAATAAATAAGGTCTAGATTAAGAAAGGCTGCTTTATTCTGAAATAATTATTTCCTTAAAGAACTGAAAATATCTCTCAAAGAAAGCACAGCATTTAGTAGTTAATTATCATCACAGCCTTGGGGAGGCTCAGTCTGCCAGAGCTGTGCTGATGAACAAATCATCTGTGCTCTTTACCTACTGGGATGAAGCAGGTAGGCACTGAAAATACAAGAGATACTGCTCAAATTTATTTCAGACTTTCCTTCACTCTTCAGTTGTCACTATCCTTCATCTCATAACATGGTGGTGCCCCAACACCAGGAATTTGCAAACTCATGCATCTTACTGACCAGCCATATAAAGCAATGTTGTGAACATGCTGACATTAGGCAGAATGAACAAATATTTGCAGGGCTGACTCCTCCAGCTGCTACACCTCCAGCATCACTTTCCCCTTTTTATATCTTTGTCATGATAGTTCCCTAAAGCCCCATTTAGAATCACACTCTTGCCAAATACCAGTTAGTCACAGGAGAAGTCCTATTGAGTAGATAAGATTATAAAGTCAAAACTTAACCCATGACAAAAGTTAAAATTTTTTGTCCTTTGGGGAGGAGGGCTCCCAGCCAACAACCTGCTCCAGCCTGTGTTACTCTTTTCATTCCGTTCTCCTACATTCAGGACACACAACATTACTGTGCTGTGGGCTTACAGAGGTGAAGATGCTACCTCAGCAAAGTCATCCCCCAAAGCTGTTTTAATATATAAAAATTGAGTCCTTAAGATGGATGCAGACTTGAAAACAGCTGGTCATCAATGCACTGATACTCTATTTAACCACTACCAAAATGTCCAGTGCAAATGTGCTAAAGCATTTCCACAACTTGCCTGGCTGCCTGCCAGCTCAGCTCTCATGGCCACGGCTGCAGGGAGCCTGTCCATACAGACTGCAGCCATGTGAAAGACTGTACTGCTTTTCCAGATTCTGTATCTCCATGACAACACCCCTGAGGAAAGACTGTTAACAGAGGACCAAGAGCCTTTGAAATATCCACACTTCACCAGGAGTCAGATACATGGACACACCTGGTACACAGAGGTCCTGGAACCACTTCTTTGAAACAAGCTGCAAGGTATGGGGGAGTATCCTAAGTCCCTCAACTTTGCTATCAGAAAGTATGAAAAACAAAAAAAGAAAACAAAAAAACCAACCAAACAAAAATCAACAAACCAATTAACACACAAGAAAAAGTAGCAGTACAATACACTGCTGAAAATGTACTAATTTTATTCAAAGTGGAATAACAGAAAAGCTTAGAGCATACAGATATAATCATGAAACATAAGCATGACTTTTGACTGATTACGATAACAAGATCTTATTTTTTATAGAAGCCATGTTTCATCCCAGTAAAATAATTATCTTTCCAAAACAGGGTTACACTCTTCCCAGAATTCCTTTTCAGGGCTATCCCTTTAAATATGGCAGAAGCTTTACTTCTCCAAACCTTGTTTTACAGCTCTTTGGTTTTCCTTGTCTGGCTGGTAAGTACTCAGATTTTATTGCATTTACTCTTTTGGATTTCCAAGGAAATAGCATGTTTAAATAGCATGTTTTCATCAAGTTTCATAATATAAGGGAGTTCTTCTGTTTTCTGAAGCATTGCTGAATGTTCTAATTAAAACTAACTCCAAGACTAGCCATCAGTCTTCACTGTAGTGCAATAGGCACCTCCTCCCAATGTAAGCCATTGTACTTATTGTAACTATTTACATAAATGCTGTAGTCAGCTCTGAATTCACATAAACCTAACACCATTTAAATTAATTTTGTAAGAGTTTTGTGAGACACTAATGAATAATTTAGTCAAACCCAAGTTGATTATAAATGGCTCTTCTTTACAATAACTAAGTTTGCAGTCTGCGGTTTTAAGAAGCAATGTGGTTTATCTTATAAAATGTGATGGGAAATATTATGTCTGCAACACTCATAATCAGTTATATTTTAATCTGGGCAGGGGTGTTTTTCCTCTGTGTTTGGGCCACTTTTACTAGGTTTAAAGGGCTGAGTTAAAGGCAGTAATCTTCAAAATCACCACCCCCCTCTTTGAGTTTTTCTGCACTGAATATACTTCTGGTACCACCTTGGCTTCTGATGAGTTTCAGAAATAGTCAATGATATAGTAAATTTGTTTTCTATCCCCTGGGTTTAAATCCCAGGGGGATGAACAAACACTCATGCATTTGCTCAGTTTTATGGACGACTAAGTCTTTGGCGTTAATGAGACTGTTCATGTGCATAAAGTTAAGCATATGTGCAAGTCTTGTCTGATCTGTGTCTTAGGATGCCAATTTGCAGTAATAAAAGATTTGCATAAACTCATAAACCCTCTGAGTTTCAGTAGTGAAATTTGTTTAGCTGGTTTTCCTTCACTGATGTTATAGGCCTTTTTCTTTAAAGTAAACTTAAAAGGGTGCTTTTCTTGCTGCTCTTGTCCCATTACTGATTCCATCTTTGTGACCTATGTGGGGTTTTTCCATCCTGTCAATGCACTTATAAATGCCCACTTTACCCATGTTAGGTCATTTATGTTCATGATGAAAAATCAGGGTCACACTTCTTAAGCTGAAAATATGTTCCTTGCTGCATAAGAGAGCTGCAGAAACACCATGAACAAATACCCAGCTAGGACCCATCAAACATTTCTGTACAAGTCATGGCTTCTATCCTGAAAGGGTTCAGCCCTAAATGAAATTAGTAGCAGCTGTAACCCATTTAGTATAAATGCCAGCTAAGGGAGAGGCAGCTGGTGCACCTCTTTGGCAGGTGGGTCACAGAGAAGCAGAGTAAAGCAAAGTGTATCCTCAGTGAAATGACACTGGATGTCATAGTGAAAGGTAACCTTTCTTTTTATGCTCAGTTCTGTTTTGTCATTGTTACGATCAGCACTTAATACTTGTATTTTAACTCCTAAAGAGTTTGAGGTTTGACTCCTTGTTCTTAGAAGCAGCAGTGCATATTGTCCACCTCAAAATGGATGGGGTAGGGCCACCAGGTGCCCACCCTCCTCTGGCAGGTACCAATGAGGCTGTAACTGTCTGAAGCCTCTCTCCTGGTGGTGTACTCAGCACCCATGGGTGCCTTTCAGCCCCCAGTCTAACAGCAGAGCTGAGGGAGCTGGAATGCATCATTTGGACTCTGCAGTGAGAAATAAAACTCAGTGCTGAATGGGGAGGCAAAAAGAGACAGACTGAGATACAAAGGTAGAAATGGTGATACTTTATGGGCAAAAGAACACAGGCAAATATGGCAAGTTTTCAAAGAGGGGGACGGAAAGAAAAAAGGATAAATAAATAGCTGAGTTGTCATCTAGATAATTGTGTGCTTCTCTCTAAATAATTGAACTTGACAAAAGAAAAAAAAGCCAGCGATGGGGAAGAGTGGGCTGTGGCATTTAAAGCAGAGGGCTAATCAGGGGTCAGAGGCTGAAGGCAGGAAAAATAACCAGATCTATAGATTTTTGGTGAAATGAGAGAACCATCAAAAAGTAACAGTTTGCCAGGATGTCTCCCACGAAGCTAAACAAACCTGGAAGAAAAGAAACCTCAATCCTAAAGCAGCTTCCAATTATATCCGAAATGCTACCTTTTTAATGAATATCCAATGCTTCTAGGGTAAAAACATTACAGGGTAGTGAATCAGACAGCATAATCCTGCAGAAACAGTGGAAAAATATTTACGATAAGAGAGTGGAAAAGTGAAAGATCTTGTGGTTTTTCTCATCTTCCATGAAATCATGTCAGCCTATGAGATTTGCTTGTACTATCATATGGCTCAAATGGTTTTTGTTGGTTTTTCCCATTTAAAGCTTTTGCTGTCTTCAGAAAGACGTTGCATTTGTGGAACACATATGTTGTCAGCTACAAGTAAATAGCATCATTTTGGATCTGACAACGTTAAAGCTCGTCAATCTTGAAGATATTCTTCTCTGCATGTGTTGTACATCTGTGCTGAGAAGGATGAGCAGAAATATACTTTATATTTGTACATAAAAACAGCTTTTAAATGAAGTTTTCCTTCCAAGTGGTCAATGCTATCTTAATCACTTGAGCGACCAAAGCATTAGATTCTCTCAGCTGTGTACTTCAAGCCTATTCAGAAATTATCACATGAGTTATGGCTATTTTAGGCCTCCTCACCCAGACCTAAGCTCAAGCAATAGTAATGGAAGATGTTACAACAGTTGTTTTGTCTCTTCTGCATACAAGAATTGCTGGTGAAGGGCTTTATTTAGTTACCACAAAGCAATGGTGTCTTCTCCAGACATTTTACAGTCTCAACACAGGCCAACCTCAGAGGCTTTACCTGTCAGGCTCTCCAGATGAGTGCTATGGGCTGGTTACCCAAGCAAACATCCTCTCCAGGAGTGCAGCCATGTTTGGGTTCTCTGCTTTCTAGAGCAGGAAGAATGGAAGCACGCTCTGGATGTGGCTCTCAAGCATGCTGGGTGGAGGCAATGAAAAGTCTTGCTCACTTCCATGACAAAAGTGGTGGCTGAGATGTGTTCTGGTTCAGGTACTTTAGGAAACTGTAGAACTAAACTGGCTCCAATAAAAGGGCTGATAGCAACA
This sequence comes from Heliangelus exortis, assembly GCF_036169615.1. Taxonomy (NCBI): domain Eukaryota; kingdom Metazoa; phylum Chordata; class Aves; order Apodiformes; family Trochilidae; genus Heliangelus; species Heliangelus exortis. Next base: position 12,492,208 of record NC_092429.1, on the reverse strand, counting down.
CAGAACCAGTGCCTGGCTCCAGCTCTTTGAGGAAGGGAACTCCAGTGGCAGGAGACTGGTGCTGGGCTGGTGGGATGGCCTGCAAAGCTCTTCTGCCCAGGAGAAAGTACTGCCAAGCCCATCACTGGTGTGTGCTCATGGCAGAGCTACCAAGCTGCCAGGCTCTGGGGGTTACTGCTTTAGGAGAACAGCTAAAAGCCAAGCAGGGGCTCCCAGGGAAGTCTGAGATGAAGTGGAGGGGCAAAAGGAAAGAGATGTTGTTGGTAATAAAGTCTCTTGTTCAGCATTACATGAGATCATGTTCTCTGTGATCTGTACCACTGGCACATTTAAGAGGACTTCTGTGGGTTCCTGGGAATTCACAGTTCTTTACTTTACTGAACCTAACTTTCAAATTATAACCCCCACATCTGTCACTAATGAGGGCAGCAAAACTTTAGAGATTTCTGAAAGCCATCTGGATTCACAGAGAGCAAAATCTCTGGAGGCAAGCCCAGGAGGAAGGTATTAACCCTCTTAATGCTGATGGAAAAGCAGGAAAGCCAGTTTATATTAATAAATAAATGAATCTCTGTGTAGCTCAAAGCCTTGCTGCAATCATTTTCAGTACAGCACACTGTCTTTACCAACCCAGGACCCTTGAGAGCATAATCATAGGGGATAATCAAAGAGGCTTCATAGTCTCTTCGCTTGTGCTGCATGCATGAGCAACCTGAAGGTATCAAGTCTTTGAGGGGTGGAAATGTCATCTCATTGTGTCCTGTTTTTTGAAAGGCAGGAACTCCTCTTCCTTAAACAGCTCTGCTCCCCTACCAGGGGCTGCTCTCAGAGGCTACACGTGGTTGTCGTGGCTGCCAAGCTCTGGCCCAGCTCTTGCAGACAATATCCCTGTGACTGACAAGCCTGCTTCTCTGCCACTTATTTGTTTAAACGGGTTCAAAAGTTCTCAGCTTCCTGACAATTTTTTTTTCCCCTTTTGTTTTATACCAATCAGTTAATTTGCTAACATCACCCTCCATATCTTCAGATCTTAGGCAAGCTGGCTGGGTTTACTGGTGCCTTTATCGCCACATTACAGCCAGCAGTGAGGAATGCAAGGCAGAAGGGAAATGAGGAGGGACGGCGCTTTTGAAACAGGGAGGAACAAGGTCAGGGCTGTGGGGCAGACAGGAGAGGGTAGAAGTGCAGAGAAGGGATGTACTTTAAAAACAAACTCATGCTGTACTAATCCAGCTGCTATTCAGCTTTATCCCACTTTGCTTATGCATTGCTAGAAATCTCTTTTTATCTTCCTTTGTCTCCTTTTCTCGTTCTTATTCTGCCTGTTATTGAGTCTTCAGGACGCAACCCTATTTTTCTCATGCATTTTATAAAGTGCTGTGTGCATTTCACATGACATGCTTTTATTAACTTCTGATCAAGGAGTGTGCTTCAAATGGAAACATTAGAACTGATCAGAAATGGGAACATTTTTCACAAAAGGTGATGTTGTTTTGAGATCACTTTACTTTTAAGTCAGAATCTGTCCTAACCAACCACAGAGCTTTTTCAGTTCCCTTTCAGTTGCTCCAGATTTACAGGACTGTGCATCAAAACAGACTGCAACTTTTCTCTTTATTAAAAAAATGGACAGATTTAGAAGAAAAAGATTGCTTGAGCAGTTTTACTGGAATAAAATTGTGCTGTTTGGTGTTTGTAGCTTTGTGCTTTGTTTATATGAGAGGAATGATCAGAGATGCTCATATTTGTTTTTTTCCATGGGTCTGTATATTCTGAGTGAAGAGGACAGTCCAACTTTATCTCTTGCAGTGTTCTTTTAGATCGTAGTTGAGCACAGAGGCATGACCATGAGGAAACTTGCCTTTACTTCTGCCAGCCATATATCAGTCAATAAAGATAAATCCATTTTCTTTCTACTTAGCACTAAAGTGGAAGGAGAAAGGGTCTCTCTCTTTCTCTTTCTTTTTTTTTTTTTTTTTTTTTTTTTTTTTTCCTGTGTTTGTGTGTATGTGCACAGCAAAGAATACAAAAGCTTAAAGTAAACTTTTTCAAATACCTTTTTCCTTGCAGAACTTTCTCTGCCTTCTGCTGGCTGAAGGGCATTGTAATTCATGCAATAAAAAGGGAAAAGCTCTGCTGGTAAAGACTGTTTACTTTAAACTTCTGTTTGTTTTGCCTCCACTCTAGGAAAGAATGCAATATTTCTATGAAGCTCTGTTAATTATTTTTTTTTCCCCTTTGACTCACTTAAGCACTGGTGAAAGCACCCAATCAACAAGCACTAAGCCAAAGGGCTTTCAGTTGCTGCAGGACAGAGATAGCAGGAACTGTTTCACTGCAAGCTTTGTTAAACTGATCCTCTCTGAGGGAATGGCTGTGTTACCTGACAATAACCCAGGGGGGCAAATTTTTTAAACCATTCTCCTAAGCTCGAACAATGGCAATGAAATCAACGGTGGAGTTATTAAACCACTTCAGACACTAATTTAAAAACTGAACAAGGTATATAAGTGCCAGAGTCTGGGTTTAATCAGTTGGTCAGTATTTGTAGGAATATTGCCACTCTGAAGATCTGTGTTTCAGATTGTTTCCAGACTGATGGACCAGACGTGCTGATCTGGAAGTTGGGCTGCACAAAGGGACAAAGGACCCTGGGAGGTGAAAGCCCCATGGTTGCTGCAGGCCAGGAGTATCTGTATGTGGTAACTTATCACTCTGTGGGCAGCAGGTCATGAACTGCCCATCCTAAAGCAGCTGGAAACTGAGTTTCTGATACATTTTCCTTTGCCACCTGCTGTGGATAATGTGTGTGCACAATTTCCTAGGTACAGGAAGAGGCTGAAGATGGGAATGTGCAAAGGATCATAGGGATAAAAGTCTTGTCCAGAGTGATGCTTTTCAGGGTGGTGTGATATCTGACATTTTGCACTATTTTTTCTTCTATATAAAACAAAATTGAAAAAGGAGGAGTATGGGAGTAGCCTGTTCTCTCAACACAGAGGTGATTGCTAGGAAGCCAGCTGCTGTCAAACATGCTGGACCTGGTGTTTCTGGAAGCTATAACTTACATCCAGTTGCTTTGTAATGGAGCAAGGGTTGTTTTCTCCCCTCTTAGTTAGCCAACAGCAAGGGTGACACTGTTCTACTTTTACCTAAGTCCCTGATAGCAGTGAGCAGTGTATCTGGGCAGGGCATCCTTCAGCTCCTCTAGGGCTGCAGATCCACATTTCTTACTTGTTGGGAGCACTTACCAGACATCTGCCCATGAGCAGGACTTCAGCAGAACAGGGGCATGTTTTCCTGGTGAATCAGCTACTGAAAGCAAAAAAACAAGTAAGAAGGGCCTGAATGTCTCTTCCTTTGGAAATGTACTGGACCAGGAGGAGGAAGCATGTACTCTGACAGCTCCTTTCAAGAGTTTTTTCTTTTTCTTCTTTTTTTTCTTCTCGTGTATCTTTTCCAGCTGCTATGGATGAGCAGAAAAAGAACAGAAAGTATGAGAGAACAAAAATATCCCTGAGACTAGAGGTTAGAAGTCAGGACTCCCCCCCTGCCACTGTCTCAACTGTGTGGCTTTACTGACAGTCAAGTGTTCCTTCTTTCTTATCCACAAAGAAGAGTCAGGGAAAGCACAAGCAGCTGTTCCCTTCTCCCTTTCCCTCCCTTATTATATGAGGAGAGTGAAGTTGATGCTCTGGTGTTTCTGAGGCACTCAGTCCTCATGGTCATAGTTGTCTACTGGCATCCCCCTTTACACAATGCCATGCATAGGGCTCAGGTATCACTCAGATCTGTATTGCTGCAGATGCCCTGTCCCTGCTTCTGTCTGTACAAAGGCACAGCAGAGCTGGAGGCACCTGCACAGATTGAAGTCAGGCAGGGAGATATCTGGGGTTGTATGAGAGATACTGAGAGTACATTTAAGGGTCCCAGTTTTGGTGGCTGGCCTTTAAAAAGCTCCTTGATGTTCCTCAAGCTTCTAAAACATCTGATCTTAAATAGTGATGTAGAAAGTGTTAAATTTATTTTGGCATTGTGAGCTCCATTCCCAATATGTTCAGGACTGCAGATGTTCAGAGCCAAAAGAGATTGAAAACTTTACCTTCTGTGTAATGAAAAACTGAGAGCCTTAACCAAAAATGTGTGCTTCGGGTTTGTAGCTTGTGAAGAGATACTGCAAGACTCTTAAAATTCTGGGATCTGTAGAATTCTTGCCCATTCAGCCCCTTTCCTGTTCTCTAGTCTGCCACATTCTCAAATAAAAAGATCCTGAAAAATATATATGTAAATGCAGGGCATTTTACAACATGCTTACAAGGCAGGCAAATGGGTTAGGCCTTTGAGGAAGCATGAATAGGTTAGGATTATAATTCATCGTAATGTCATGGCAAGCTGCAATTTCAAAGGCATAAGTCCTCCATTTTGTAGCCAATAAAAATTTAAAGGGACAAAAAACCAAATTGCTTTATGATCAACTTCTTTATCTTATTAGAGGAGGCTGTTGGTTGCAGTCAACCATTGTCAACAGGCTGTTTGATCTCTCAGTGAGACAAAGCATTACGAGGGAAACAGCGCTGCTGCTGCGGCTTTTGCGGTGCTTTTAATGAAGACAGGAAATGCTGCTGTTCCACCACAAGATTTGAACATTAATTTGTTGGAATCATACCCAGGCTTAAAGTAGCAGAGAGGTGTTTAAAATAATTAACGGCGCTACTCCAAATAACTCAGTAGATGAAGGAATCATTCAGAATAAAGCAACTCCCTGTCTCTGTAGCATTTAAAGCTAAGACTGTGTTCTGGTCTACTTCAGGCTAACCTTGGGACTGCACAGGATTAAAGGGCACACACAGCTGCTCTCAAGTGGGCAATTCAAGGGGGATGAAGAGTCTGAGCACTGAAAAGGAAAGACACTGGAAAGAGGAGAAGATGTGACAGAGTGGGAGAGGGTGAGTGCTGCTTGGCAAGTGTTCCCACTGTCATTGTGGCAGGCCCTATACACAGAAGCCCTGAAGGTCATGCTGGCACCCAGCACTGTTGCATCCCTGCAGCATGTAAACTGGACAGCCCTGGAAAGGAGTTCCTTGCCACACATGTGCTGCTGGCTCAGGCTGTCCACTTCTGTCCTCTATGCTTTCATGTCTTCTTAGATGTTGGTCCATACAATAAGGTGATAAAGGTGACATAGGGCAGGCTGAGGTTAGGGACATGGCTTCTTTAGACATGTTTCCCCATTAGGAGCCCCTCCAACCCTATGGCATTCCTTCTGTAGCACTGTGACTACTCACCAGACACAGCTGCTGACACATTAGGGTCAGGACAGGTTTTCCTTTCTCCCAGCCCCAACAGAAAACGTGTAGCCTTGAGGGGAGAGGTAACCAGGGATTAAATTTGGTCTGAGTTTGAGATGATAGATGTGGGACAAAAGCCCCTGTGAAAGACATCATCTTAATTCAAAGGTGATGCTAATGGAAGGCATACCCTTAGGTCACATATTTCCTGAAATAAGTTACAGAGTAGCCCAGTAAATCAAGGAGAACTGATTTGCAGCTCCTCCTCCACCTCAGGCTGTGTCTTAGGCACTTAGCTCATAAGAAAGAAATCTCACCCACCTGGCAAAATACAGGAGGCTGGGAACAGCAGCACCTCTGCTGAGTCTTGCCTGTCATTTGTGCTTTGGGGTGGGAGTGTGCTTAGCAGAACAGGTAACTGTGTCTGGGAAAGGGTTGTCCTGGGAAGGGGCTGCAGACAGTCTCCTGCAGGAGCTGGGTTTGGGAGTGCCCTCTGTGGCCTTTGGAGCTGCTTCAGAAGCTGCTTGAGCTGGATGGGACCCAGAATTGTCAACAATCTGAGTAGCCTCTCGCAGTCCTGCTGTGAACTGATTATCACATCTAACAAAATAATTTGCTGGAACAAATAATACTTCAGCCTCTGTTGTTTCAGGTGAAACGTAGTCCTAGTGAGAATAAATTTATAGTAACAGCCACAGCATTATGAGTTTCCCAACAGTCAGGCTTAATTCAAATGCATATTTCAAACCCTTACAGGGACACTCTCATCTTTGTACACTGGGATTTGGGGATTTACACACATAATTCCCATTAACGCTAATAGGAGTTACAGTATGCACATATATTCCCCTCTTGATGCAGAGATTTCCCCCTGAGGATAACGACTACATTTTGAATTCTCCTTCCATGACAGTTTGCTGTGATACTACATATGCTCAGATACATGAACCCTGGCTCCTTCCAGGAGGGCTGCACCCCGCAGCCCCCCCGGCCCCACACCCCGGTGCTGTCCCCAGCCCGGGCGGCACGGACGCCTTTACGATGCAGTGAGCTCACAGCAGCTGCTGCCAATACTGGGAGCACGGAACAGCCCCGCTTTGCCTCCGTCCCGGCCATGAAATGGGGATTTGGAAGCATCCGCCCTCCCTGCCCGCCCGACCCGGGCGCGGGGCTGGCGGCGGAGCCCGAGTGCCACCTGCCGGGAAGATCCCGCCCGGGGCAGCGGCGGGCACGGAGGGACCCGGCGACAAACCCCAAGCCAAGGTGGATGAGTGGGTGGAGGGGACCCAAGGTTTGGGACGGATGCAGCTGGGGGTACACAAACTCATACAAGGAAATGAAGGCGGTGGTGTGGCAGTGGGGGGCATGTGACACTTGCTGGGGGTGGAGGAGAGGGAAAGAAATATTTCCCTCTAAATCCATGCAGAATTCCTGTGTCTAGAAAAGGAAAAAAAGAAAAAAAAAAAAAGTAAGGTCTTTTTAAGGTGCAGAAAATGAGAATTTACTTAATTCTGTTTCCTGTCTTTTTTTTTTTTTTTTTTTTTTCCCCAGCCATTAAGAGCACTGCTAAAAAAGTTCTGTAAGGCACTTCACTTAAACAGGATTTAACCTGATGTTTAAATGAGCTGCCCAATCAAGGCCTGGAGGGTACTAGAATATCCTCTCTGGAAGTGTACTCATTATACTCTGCTGCATTTGCAATGTTTTGCAAATGCCTGCTTGTCTAACAAGATCTACTTACATAAAATGCATTTGTAACATAAGTGTAGTGGAGAAAAAAGGTCATAAATACTGTACCCTGCCTGACTAAAACCTATTCATTGTGTCCTGTTCTCTTTTTAGTCAATGTGAAGTTGACCCTGTTGAAATTAATGGCTTTATGCTTTTACAAAGCATGTGTAGCAGATTATGTAGAAGTTGACTGTGCAGTTGCTTTTGAGAGAGTTTTTTGGTGGTTTTTTTTTTTATTATTTATTGCTAGCTTTGGTGATATGCAATGTACTGGTAGCTGCAGAGCTCCTCTGACAGACCCACTATGTCCTTAGACACAGGACAGGTTTGTTCCTTGCCTGCAAGCATAAAGGAGCTGAAGGCAGGATCTCACCCATTTAGGTGCCATGCCCAGAGATGAGGACATACCCCTCATATTTCTCTGATTTCTTAGCTGGTCTGAGCCACAATTCCTTCATGAACTCAGAGTTGTAATTCTAGTGTGTGTATGAATTGCTAACAAGAATTTTCCATGGCCCTGTACATACAAAGTAGGACCCAAATTTGTCTAGAAACAAGAGTATGGAACGCCCAAATCACCTTTTTTAATAGTTCTGTGGTAGCCTAAACTGGCTAAACAACCATTTTATCAGGGTTTTTTCCAGCTCCTTCATAGATCTGTCCTCAGAACTACATGGAAATGGTGTCTCTGTGCATGCACACACACATCAGTTGCATCCCTTCATCATGCGTTAAGCTTCACTTCTTCATGCAAGCTAAGAATTTGGCTTTCTGTGTATTTCTGTATCTGCAAACAGAAAATCTTTGTTAATAAATCTCTTCTATATACTGTGAAATGCTGGAGCATCTCCCAGCTCATTGCAATTATGTGTATTTTAGATCAGAGAGGTGATGGCTTATGCTTGGAGGCTCTGCAGAGAGTGTTGCATGTTATGCTAGTGACATGGCTTTGGCTACAGGCCCTGGTCCAGAGCCAGTTGCAATCAAATAGTCAAAGGTCATGTCTACACAGCATAAAGAAATTGTAATTGTAGCTTGTCCTAGAATTACCCTTGGTAGTTTAAGCCAGCTAGCATAAGAAATAATAACACAAGCAAATGTATAGTTGAGAGCTACCAGAACACAAAAGTCTCTAGTGTGGGCTGGTGGTGCCTCCTGGAACTCATCTCCATACACACACAGGCCAACTCCATGTCATGTTTGTGCCCAGAATGGGGTTGTCAGCTTGCCCTGACACCTCTGTGACCCCACTTGGATGCCCTGGTGAGAGGGGTGGTGGAACCTTCAGTCATGACCCTGCTCCCAGGAGGCAAGAGCTGCCTCTTCCCTCTCCCAGCAACTGCTGCACTTCCACACAAGGGGTGAGTGCCATAACAAGTGTCCCCACTGCCCCAGATCAGTAAAAGGCTGACTACATAACAGCTGAAAAAGGCTGGCTGCTGGAAAGTGAGGATTCCAGCTGCCATTAGAAGGGTAAAAAGTCTAATTCTCACAGCCTGGAGGAGAGCAAATGCTTCTGAATGTGACTGAATTTTCAGAAAAAAAAAAAAAAAAAAAAAAAAAAGAAAAAAAGCCATTTTAAAAAGTAGAATGTGTGTTATTCAAATATATCTTTATGTATATAAATATATATATATTTATTTTATAAAAACTACTGTGTATATCTAGCTGCATACAAATGCATTTACAAACATATTTAGATATATATTAGCATGTTTATATATATATATATACACATAAAGATATAGATGTAATATATTTAAATGTCTTGCAGTATTAGCATGATTTTTTAAGCTACCCACTATATTTTAGGACTCTGGATCTTCATTTCAACACTTGTACCTTATCTTACCAGCATGGGAGCTCCTCTTAAAATAGTGAGAAGGAGAAGGAAAAAGGTGTTGAACTGGACTTCTCCCAGTGCAGTGTCTAAAATTTTCATCTTAAAAGAAAGTTATTTATTACCATCTCCCTAAGAAGTTGTTGTTCAGAGTATGTTTTACTGTAATTTTTTTATAATATGGCAATGGTTTTTTTATATCTTTATGCAAAATCATGGGGCTCTCATACTACTACTTTTTTAAAAAAACAGAAAAGATCATATTTCTCCAACATCTGCCTCAGAATCAAAATAGTTTGCTGTGAACAAAGTCACTGATTATTTTATGCCAGTATGAATGCTGATGGGTCACCCTGAAATTTAGGGGGGGGAAAGGGAAAAAAAGCAAAGTGGTACAAGAAAAAGGATAAAGAAGCTTTACATTGCTGACCTTTCTTGAAGGCAGACTTTTATCAGATCACTTTGACCTGTGTCCTGTCTACCTGTCAAAATGATTATTTGTTCTTTCACAGTGCCTAGAACAATTGTAGGGTAAGGGTTTGTTTACTCTTTTACATCATATTGAAATATTTTGCTTTTATAATTATGGACAGCTGGAAAAAGAGTGCTAGGGAAGAAGACAGCAAAAATTAAGAAAGAAGTGGAAGGACTTTAAGAAAGAACATAAGCCAGTTTTAATTCTTAAGCTCATCTAACAATGTCTTATTGAGCACCAAATACAACTGTATAATTTTTGTAGCTGCAAAGTAAATTACTGCTTTAATCAAATATCAATTTCTCACTACAACAGTAATAATCATGAGCCAATATGTTTATCTTTTCCACACAATTTTCTCAGAATCAAAAACTTGGGCAGAGTTACTATCATCTGTCCCTGATGTAAAACATGTATCTATTTAGTCAGCTTCTGAAGAGCTCATTTAAAATGCTCTGATCTCTGCTTTTAGCCATTTTGTGAGTTCAGTCTTAGGTAAACCCTTACAAAGCAAAACATAAAACTCTTCTCAAAATCTCCTCTCAGTTTCCCAGACCTTTGTGTGGTTTTCTTAAGGCACTGTTTTTTTTTTTCTTCTAAGCATACTCAGAAGAATATATATTGTTTTTATCTTGTTGCATTGTTTTTAGCAGAATAATGGTTTAAGAACAATAACCAAGTGTTTAGGAAAAATAACCCCAGTGTCTCACGTAGGCACTGCTATTCACAAAGCAACACATCCTGTCTGTGAGAGTAACTAAAAGACAATACCTAAGAATGAGCTTCAGCAAATTACAAGCAAATATAGTATTTTCTCAGTATTGCCACCAGGGGCATTGGATCTTTTCTGATCCTAGTGTGATAGCTCTGTATTGGCTAAATCACTATTTGGATTTGGTTCAGAAGCTTTCCAATTAGTCATGTATATTTTTCAATAGCTGAGATACTTCATGGTTAGAAGACACATTCAGTAAATGTTTTGGTTTATTTTGAAATTGCAGCTTGCACTTTTGTTTCATTTGCCCCAGCTTTCTTATTAGAATACGAAGTGAGCAGTTGTTTCAACTTACTAACTAATATTTCCATAATTAAAAAAGAATTGGACTGGTTTATGGTTTTACTTTTATTAGGAAAACCTGAATTCCCCCATAATACACTTTGAAGTATTTTTCCCGGAGAAGTTTTTTCACAAGCCTCTGTGCAAATATAGGTATAGTTGGGATATATATTAATATTTAAACACCTGTCTATGATGGTCCTTTAATTTAATCAGAAATACATGCTCACTTGGGGCCAGAATCAGAGGGTGCAGTACTAAATTATGCCAAATGAATCTTTCAAGATTTTTTTCTAAGTGTCCATTCATATTTGAGTTGAATTTCATTTTCCTCTGCCCAGAAGTGAGGGCTTTGCTGCTCATGTGCATGCAGTGCTGCTTGTCAGTAGTCCCCTCCTTCTACCTCCTGACATGTTCCACTTTCTGGTCAGGCCCTTCAAAATGAATCACAAAATCCTGCACAAATATTTCACTTACTCTATTCACAGAGCAAGTATATGAGAACACTAAAGCTGTGTGCTCTTATTGATTGGGCTTTAGTGAAATCAGAGTAAAAATTCATGTACCAGGGGATTTTCAGAGACACTCCCACAGAGCATTTCACTGATGGGTGTCACCAAAGAGGAGGTGACACCACAGCTCATGCACTCGGCTGTGCTGAGCAGGGACTTCGTTTGTGTGCAGCATGGGGTGGCCTCTGGAGGGAATGGTCAATCCTGCAAACATTTGTGACAACACAGACTCATCTGGGGAAGTTTACTTTGCTCTTGTCCATGTAAAATATTTTGTCAATCCCCTGGAGTCTCAGCAATATTAGTTTATGGATCAAAAGAGTGGAGGGACATCAGAGAGAATATTTATAGCATTTATTAGGAAATATGTTTTCAGAAAAGGCAGGATTTGGGATTTCTGAGCTCATATTCTAGGGAGTGATTTGAAGAGATGAGAAATCTTTCTGTGTGTTGCCACAGCTTCAGAGCAGGATGAAAAACTCCATTAATATAATGTCCATTATGTGGAGTAAGGTCATCTCTAATGCTGTCTGCTGTGGGATCTCAGCTAGGGTCCATAGATATTATTTTGTAAGATGTTGAATAACTTACATGTAATGAAAATCTTACTGAATTTATGTCTGAATAAATTACATGAGGATAGGAATGGTCAGCTAGATCAACATCTGTACTGCAGCTTTGGTAGAGGTGAAATCTGAGCCTGGGTTTTCCACAGCTCAGACCTTGTTCTTGCTCCATTTTGTGAAAGGCACCATCATTGCTTGTTCTTTTCTTTCTTCAGCTTTACCAGTGCTGCTTAAGTCCCTGTGAATCAAATAATTTCTTTTCAAGTCTGTCTTATTTTTAAAGTCTCAAAAAAATACCTCAAATCAAAGTTAATCAAAGTTAAAAAACAATTCAGAAAAAAATCAAATATTTTTATTTAACTCCAAGCAATTCTTGTTTCAATTGTGGATAATTCAAGGGAGGGAAGGGGAATAAAATTAGGTTCATGTGGATATCAGCTTACTGAGGGATTTTTAAGAAATGTCAGTGGTGAATAAAAAAAAAATCAATTATTTCCACAGGTCTTTTCTTAGCTCTTTATTCACAGAACCTGCATGTCTGTCATTCCTTTCTCTGCCTCTCATTTTTTTTCTTTTCTTATACCTGTTCCTCTTCTCAAGATTATTTATAAAAAGAGTTATCTCAGGTTTTTATTTTCAGATGTACTGTTTGTTATCTTACAGTCTGCAAGCAAATAAAAATCTTTTGTATCTCCTCTATTCCAAGGAGGTCAGATGCTTCAGAAATGAAGCTACAGTGCCTTCTTCTAAATATAGTTGATAACAAAGGTGCTTAATTACTTCTTCATTTGTTGTTTTCATGAGAAAATAAATTAACAGTTTGTTAAGCTCTATTGGGTTTTGATCACAAGGGGTTTTTTTTCCTAATGAAAGACATTAGGATTTTAATGTTTATTTTTGGTAAACTAGCAGATTTCTTTTTTCTGTACAGAGTGATATAAGCAGCCATACCAAGTGCTATGGTGAAACTGAACTAGAAATGTGTTTGATGAAAAGAGTTAGCATCATTCGTAGGGAAATACAGAAAAATAATGAAAATAATGCAGAGCAGCAGCATCCCAGTGCAGCAGCCACATATGGGTGTGTGGCTATGGCTTGCACCGTAGAAACAACAAATTTGGCTGGAGGGAAGCCCCAGCATCAAAAGGCACATGCATACACATGATTATGTGGACAGTCTGAGCCAAAAAAAAGACAGTAAACAAGGAAAATGTGTTTAAGGATAGGTGACTTTCAAGAAAAGAGTCAACAGCAGCAAGAAGAGAGACTTGGCCAGCATCACACCTAACTTTGCTTACTTTTACCCTCGACAACACCTCTGGCTTCACAAGTTAGGCTGAAGTTCACATTCACACCTTCCATTTTCTACAAACAAATAGAATTACATTTTCTACTGTGTTCATGGTAGGCACTCAGTTACACTAAGTCTGGGCATTTGGATACCTGCCTGCCCACTGTTGTGTGTTTACTTCTCATTTAGGAACAGAAGCATTGGGTTTGCTCATGTGAAGAAGCAAATGAACTCATTCAGTGGTGGAGCCTTAATGCGTTCCTTAGCTGCTGGCCTCTGTCTTTCCCAGTTTGGTTTCACAGTGCTTTTTTTGGGTTGGTTTTGTGTGTGTGGTTTTCATTTGTTTGTTTGTTTTGAAGAAGTCCTCCAAAATGTTCCTTAATTGAGAATTTTTTAATCTCCCAGAATCTTTTTAAGTGGACTTGCCCCTGGCTTACCAGTGGCAGAAGTTGAGAGCAGAGAAGAAAAGTGCACAGGGTCCGTTTGACCATTGTTCTGTTTACCTCAGAGTAAATGTCTCTATTCTTTGTTCTTTCTAGTAATGTAACTTTCCAATCATGTAGAGTACAGCATGCCAGGAAACTTTGTAACAGTTAATTCATTTTTATGCAGTTTCCAACTGCCAGAAGTCAAGGGAGCAGAGGAGAACACAGGGAAAGCCACAGTTCACATGGCTGTGCTGCAGACCACGAAGACTGTTGATTGATGCACTGTGAGTTTACCCTCCAGGACATAGCTGAGGTTATTGGTGGGACAAGGAACTGAAGATTGTGTTGCAGCTATTGGCTTCATTCATGAATTGTTAATGTAGAAGAATAAAAGAATTCACTCATGGCAATCAATTTCCCTTTAAAAATACAACAATTCACCCCAAAAGAGTGAAAGAAAGCTTAAGTGATAAATTGCAGGAATATTGCTTTCACATTTGACACCCATTAGCCCTGCTTTATATTGGGAAAATAGTATCATTAAGCAAAGTAGACAGTGCTTTAAAACTATTAGCTTATGAAAAGATTCAGCTACTACATAAAGATAACTATTATTAAATAGGAACATTTTGCAAAGCCTTTAAAGGATAAGAATCATGAAAAGTTTTCTTTGGTAGTATAGGTCTTTTTCTACATTCTTTCAAAAAAAACAAAAAAACACACATCTCACATTTTTAAGACAGAACAATCGGAGCTATTTGAGTTGAGAAGCATTTAATGGGAAGCTAGATTCCTCTAGCAATAAAAGCATATACCTGTACAAACTGAAGGAAGTTGCTGTCCTCCTCCAAAATCACAGGAGTGAAGTAACTACTGTGTACTGAATTTCCACTGTGAAATGGTAGGGATTGTTGTTCTGCCCCAGGAGAAGCCACGGAGCAGAAGCAGAGTGATCAGTGTCCAGTACTTCAGGGTTAAGGGCCAAGTTAAATAGTTTCTCCTACATCCTTGCCAGGCTTTTCAGACATAAGCTGAAACTACTTTCACCAGGGACTTTCATCCTGTAGTCCTTTTCCAACACAGATCATAAACACTCACTCAGTCTTATAATACATTATCTTGTAAGCTGTTAAACAAAAAAATATGTGACCAAATTTCAAACCCCTGCCAAACAAACCTTCCTCCTAATGTCAAGAAACTGCTGTCCTTTCTATCTCCATGTCTAATTTGAGGCAGATAAAACCAGCCTCTCATCATGCCTTATCCATCTGTAACATGTCTTCCCACCACATTATACCCCAAGTGTCCTTAGTAGAAGGCTGATAGAGCGAGGGCAGTTAATTTTCTAACCTATACCTTTTCCATTCTGAACAAAATGCACAGATGTCTATTGAAACCATTAGCCCTCATATCATGTACCAGGTTGTGCCCTAGAGCAAGGTGCAGCAGTATTGCAGATGCAGAAATTTGTGAAAGGAAATTATGAGAGAAGTAGGATGTTGAGGGCTGCATGAAATATCAAACACAGGGACAAGGAGAAAAGAATTCAGAGCAAGCCTTAGCTTTGGCACTGAGTGCTGGCTAGAGAAAAAAAAAAAAAAAAAAAAAAAGACTTGGAGCTTTTGTCCTTGCTGTTTCTTATGTTTTGTACCTGCTATCTGAAGTGGGAATACTTGACTATATAATTGTTCCCCACCCCTAAATCATTACCCCTTTATTTGGTTCAATTTTGAGATTAAAAAAACCTTTTCTAATTCTCTGCAAACTTTCTGTTTTGGATAGTGCCAGACTACAAAGTGTAAATTGCTTGGGATAAGCACTGATCCTTACTGACACTAAGCAAATAAAAGCTGAAAAGCCCTGGTTATTGGTTTGCAAACATGTAGAAAGGAAAATGCCTTTAATACAACATGTGTGATTCACATGAACCTTTGCCTCTATTTTGCCAGCATGCTGTCTTCCATTTCAACAACATTAGTTCAACCATGACTTGCCCAAAGATCTTCCCTGATCTCAGCAGTTGTCTTCAGAAGTAACTGCTCTTCACCATCTGCCCACCAGAATATCTTCACCAGCTCATTTTCTTGGATTAGTTTTTCCTCACTTCTTTATTTCATTTTCTTCTCTGCCAGCCTTCCTGATCTTCAGCGAGCAAGAGCTCTCCCCCAGCATCATGATAGCTGAGAGCAGAAGAAAATCTGTGTACCCAGTCCCACATCTTAGATAATCTGCAGCAACCAGGGTGGGCTGGGAAGACACAGTAATCTTTGGTTTTGTTATTGATCAGTCTTTCTAATATAGGGGTACCTCAGCTTCATATTCAAGATAGATATTTCTTTCAGGTATATGAGGAGTCTTCATCTAGTGAGAGATTATTTCCCTGCCTTAATACTTTTATAGTCCAATAGGCATGACATACTATCCACATTTTGTATTAAGACTGATTTGCTCCAAGAGCAACATGGAACCATAAATTGAAAACAGTTCTTCTCAGACTGTATCCACTGCCTCAATCACAAAACCAAGTTTTCTGACTCCTGCAGGCTATTTAGCAATTTGAATTCAGAAATATTTCACCATCTCTTTTTCTTAGTACCTATAAATTGGGTCTCAGTGAAGCCAAAAGGGTTGTTTCATTCTAGTGATGTTTGTAATTTTGCTGCATTTTGTCATATTTGAATTGAAGCTTATATACCACTACAGCCTTTCTGTACTAACAAAAATGTGCTTTTTCCTCATTACTAAACTATTTAAAATCTTTTTAAAAATCAGGTCCAGAAATGCACTCCTCTTTAAGCTGTACTGCACCAAGTAACTCCAGAATATTTTCTTGTCTCCTTTTCATACCTACATCAGGCAAGTGCATGGTACATTATGATTGATGACAGGCATTTTCAGGTATGTCAGTGTTTTGCATGAAGCTGTGTACTAGAGCTTCTTGGTAATCAGGAAAGATGCTACTTGGACAGTTAGATGGCTGCCATATGAACACCTAAGTGTATAATCTATATTATAGTTATGCTTAATGTCACCATTCTCCCCCACATATTTCATTCTGGCCACTTATCAAGTGATTGAGCAACACTTTTTCCCCAGCCAAGCATTCATACAGCTGTGCTGTTAAGTCAGTCTCACGACCATGTTGATTTCTACTGCACCTCACCCAAGTTTTATTCAGGTTATCCACAGATTGTTCTACACTTCTCAGATAAAGGACATATTATATATGCAGTTGCTATTTGATTGGCAGCAATAATACTATTAGGTGCTAAACAGTCTGAAAAAGGAGGTCACATAAATTTGCAGTGTAGTTTGCTGAATACCAGATTTGCACATAGGATATTGTAGGGAATTTTTCTGAGCATGCTTTTCCCATACATTCTATTTTGTAGAATCATAGAAGGGCTTGGGTTGGAAGGGACCTTTACAGGTCATCTGGTCCATCCCACCTGCAGTGAGCAGGGATTTCTTAAAATAGATCAGGTTGCTCAGAGCCTGAACTGAAAGTTTCCAGGGATGGGACATCTGTCACCTCTCTGGGCACTGTTCCAATGTTTAAATGTAAAAAATTTCTACCTAATACTTAGTGTAAATCTACCCTCCTTTGGTAGATTTAATTAACCATTAATTAACCATTAATCTTTCTACTATCACAACTGGTCCTGCTAAAAGATGTGGAGGTTGGGAATGTTCTTTTAGTAAAATACCCTTTATACCTTTTACAGGACTACCCTGATACTGGAGGTAGTTTTCTTGAAATTTGAGCATGAGCTGAAAAGCAAGTGGAAGAAAGTGACTTGAGGGCCAAAAATGTAACAAAGGTGATGGAAACAGATACGGGAAAAAAAATTATATATATAAGTGTATATATATATGTATGTATTTATATATATATTTCAGAATTTATTTATGCCATTTTTTTTTCAAATACAGTTAAATGGAAGCCAGGAGTAATTCTCTCATCTCATCCTCTAAAAACCTCCATAGTCCTCACAGCATGTCAATGTGAACCATATAGGACTAAACTAAGCCTCAGCCTAACACCACTTTATCTAACTAACTACAAATTGTCAGGTTAGATACAACATTGTGTAGAATCTATAGCCTGTGTTACTGAGGGCCCTAGTTTAGGTACCATAATGTTCTCTTTTGGCCTGCAAACCTTTGAAATGATCATTCTGCCTTTTAAAGAAGACTCTTAAGCATCTTGAGGTCATTGCATGGGGTTAAAATTGCAGCTATAAAATGACCAATAACAAACCAAACACATTTCTTTTCTCTTTTCTGAAGCATGCTTCTTATGTTGCAGACACTGCTTCCCTCACTCATTATAGTGAGATCCCTCATTGCCCAGTATTGTACTAACTCTGTCTGGTCTATTGTATTGTGATAACACTCCTTTGCCCATTGTATGAGGTTAGCACCTCCTTGGCTATAATAAGTATGAAAAAAATTCAAGGTTTAACTTGTCAAATGGAACTTTTCAGTGACTTATTAAAAGAACCCCTGCGGTATTACAAAATGCAGGTTTTCTGTCATCCAACTAAAAGATCCCTTTAGAAACCTTCATTTTTTAATGTGTGTAAAGACAATTTCTTCTGGTGAAATGCTTTGATTCTTCCCTGAATGAAATCAAGTGTTTTAAAACTTTTTGAGGTGCCCCAAAGGCTCTCTTCTATACTATGGAATGTGAAAGACTGTGAACCTCTCACATAATCGTCACACAGACACTTTGCTGTGTGCTCCTGGCAGCAATCGTTCATTACATACTGCAGGCTTTCATAAAAATAAAAAATAAAAACTGAATAAAATCAGTTGAAGGGAAAACTCTAAATTGAATTTGGGAAAAGAAAAGCTGGAGAGAAAACAGTTGCCAGGATTGTTAATGAGGTTATGATAAATTGTTACTGTTCTTATCTAATGAAATAGAGTTAGAAACAGAAATATGGAGATGGCATCCCTGTTAACCTCCTTCAAGCAGATAAACCTTAAGTTTGGTTCTCTCTTGTACTTTACATGCAAACAGTAACATTGGTTTGTATGAGTGGAGCTCCTAAGTCAGTATTCTTACCTCTCCCCCCTGCATCCCTGCTTAGAGCAACCTTCCTCCCACCACAGCACCTGAATTACTGCCAGCAGAGGAAGTTGCTGCAAGTGAATCAGGTCCCTGGACTGTCTTCTCACATCTCTCATGTTTCTCCCTCTCTCTTTTATCCCTCGTACTCTAGTCCTAAAGCAAAGCTGGATTTTTTCCCTTTGAGAGTCCCCGTGGCTGCTGCTAACACACGTGGCAACGAGCACAGCATACACACGAGGAAGGCAGAAAACATTTCATACAAATTACTTTCTTTTGGTTTTTGGGGTGGTGTTTGGTTGGGGGGGGGCTTTTTTGCTTATTTGTTTGTTAGCAGTGCCTGTGATAAACACAAGACCAGTTTTGTGAAGAGTTTGCCTCCCACTGATGTGAGTGCATAAAGGAAGGAGGGGAAGGTTGATGTTACTGTGTCACAGTGGCATGGGCAGGGCACCACAGGAGGAGGCACCAGCACCCAAAGGATGGTTTAAATGAAGCTCACTTTCCATTCTCTGGACAGCTAAGAGGAGTGTTCATGTGTCTTCAGTTTTATGCAGTCTTCTTCATAGATAGTACAGTTTAAGTCCCCACAAAGCAGTGCAGATCAGTGAGAAGTTTAGAGAACTGCAGTATGGGCTGTTTAAGAGATCAAGGAGCCATCTGAGGGGTACTGTTGCACTGTGCATTGAGTTTGGGACCTGGCCACCATGTCTGTAGTGCCATAAAGTAAGAGACAGGAGGAAAATGGTTAGAGATGTTAGAATAATTTTTCTAGATAAGAAAGAAAAGCCAGCTGGGAGAAATAGAATATATGAAATTCAGAGATCTTCCAGAAGTGCAGGACTGAGAAACAGAAAATACCTGAAGCTCTCTTATATTGTTCTGAAGGATCTAGGGAGGGATCAAAGAGAAAAAAAGTTTAGTTCTGGTTCCTTTTTTTTCTACATTGTACACTTGCTCCTGGCTTCAGATAAGAGACTGAAGCAGACACCTTTTTCAGGCTTCAGATCTGAAGAATTTTAAATGGGCTTCAAAAAGTAGAATTTTTTATATATATGTATCTTTTTTATCATGTAGCTTCAAATTACTCTCTAGGTTTTGGTGTGGATTTATTTAAATTGTTTAAAACCTCTCTATCTTCTTTTGTTTACAAGGGTAAATCCAAATTATTTGTCCCTAAGATGGAGCCAAAAATAGGCTACTTAAAGCTCAGGTTAAAAAATGGACAAAATATCACCTGTGTGATTTGCTTTAAATTGGTTTTCCCTTGGTTATTTCAATCTATGCATTGGGGAGACCTAAGAGTTTCTCTGTGAAAACAAGAGGTTTCCAATTAAGCATCATTAGTGGGAAAAAAACACCTGCTTTGGGTCGAAGATCTTATAAGGCTCCAGAGTAAAATGAGTGACAGTGAGGGTAAAGTGCTATGACAAGAAATCGAACTTCTCCCTCCCTGGGAAGTCCAGCATCTCTTTTCTCTCTCCAGATCAATCTGAAGCTGTTGTCAGCTTCTTGTGTGCTTTATGCTCTTTAGTAAAGTATGTTCCCCTTATCTCTCAGGGTCAGGAAAAACCTGAACCTGTCCTTTCATACAGTTCCCAAAAGTTGTCTCCTCACACCTTGTACCAACTCTCACTGCAGACGGCTCAGGCCAACTTCAATGACTGTTATTCCAGCTGTTTCTGCAGAAACACATTGCCTCATTCTGAATTTGGGCATGGTCCTTGGCACCTTATTTCTCATAGCCAGAGGTCCGTGGGCTCATTTCAGGTCCATTTTGAAGATCTGTCCACAGGTCTCACACTTCCTCTTAGAAAGAGATGATTTACCCATTAAATGGCAACAAATTCCCATTTTCTGTAACTTCAGGATGGAAAGCAGACTGTTTCAAGCCCATCACTAAGCTGCTCCTTGGAGGTGAAGAAATGTTGTAGAAATACCTTTAATGGTCTTAATTTCAATACACTTTGAGCCTACTGCATCAGTAATTATCTTCAGTACTAAGGGTGGTTCACGTACCTGTGGTTCTACATGGAGCATAGACAGTTCAATAACTTTAGAGCCTCTTAGCTACTAACTTACAAGCCAATGGTAGTTTTATTTCATGAATGCTTTGTGAGGCTGGAGCTGATAGCCTATTTTCTTGTTTTCCCTTTTTTCTTGTTTCCCAGTTGACTGGCCTGGCTTTTTAAACTGTATTGCAGGATCAGTTTCTTTTCCATGCTTCATTGAGACAGAGCATTTGCTACCCTCTCTGTAGATGTTACCTGAAGTATTGGTACATGCACTGCACTCACTCCCTTTAATGTTTTTCTATACACTTTCCAGAATGTTGGTTGGGTGGAAACTTATGGGTGAAGCTGCTGATGTTTTCATGTAGAGCATGTTTTCTCTTACAGCTCTGTGTTGCACATTTTAATTTCTCTTTGTTGTTACCAGCAACACTTTTATGCCTGGAAGATGAGCTGTTCTCACAATCCTCCATAGCTTTTTCCCAGCAACATGTCTTTGTAGACTGCTTGGTGAGAAAAACTGAAAGGCTATAGGGCTGCTGCCTTCCAGAAAGACACTGAATTATTTAGAATTATACCTAGAATGATAGCTTCTTTTCACTGAAAGTTCAACAATGGCACTGCCATAATCTGTTAGAAGAATGGCTCAAGCACACTGCTGCTCCAGAAAGCCCAGGAGCTGCCTGGAAAGCCTAACCATGGAGAGATTTCAGAAAATCTTTCATGCTTCTGAGTAATAGAAAGATATCTGGGGTTTATAAATACAGAAAATAAGAGTGTTGACTATGTTAATAGGCAGTTTGCTGCAGCTTTGTACAAGCTGGCTGCCAGAGGCCAATGCAGTGAAAAGTAGATGCCGATGATGGCTACATGCAAGTGCTATAACATGTTAGTATAACTAGTTAGGAGTTAAAAGAAGTATGCCATGTTTAAACATGTGTATTTATTATACCTTTTAGTTTTATATCCCACATGTATTTGTAAGTGCACAAGTGCAGAATGTGTAGTGGTAAATGTGACGTTCACTTCAGAAAACTTGAAGATGTATGAATGCAAATAGTTTTATTTTGCTTTAGGAGAGGTCTAACATCAAACTTTTAATTAAGAGGAAGACAAATTTCCTTTTAAGTTTACTTCTACTCTTAAAATTAAGTTGATGTCTCAGTATCCAGAAATTCTGGGTAAAGTCACAGGAATGTTTGAATTACATGCTGGATATTGCATGTTTCTTAGTGTTTTGAAGTGTATGTATTCAATTATGGGGTTTGTGCACTAATAATCAGTTGGAAGGAATTTGGTTATTCTTTGAAAGCCTCTAGAAAAATAAGAAGGTAAGAATCAAGCAACATCTTCCTATGTTAAAAATGTTTTAAAAGTGTGTTAAATACACAGCTGGAATAAACTCTCCCAATTTCATGTAGTTTGAGTGAGTTACATATCACAACAGAACTGTCAGAGGAGAAAGGAAATAACAAGACAAAACTGTAGAAAATGTCCATGGAACTTGTTTGGCTTCATTCCATTGCCTTCTCCGAAAAAAACCCGATACTGGGTTTGACCAGTCCAGGAAATCCTGGAAAATTAAATGCAGAAGTTGTTTTCTGAGTCACTTGCCTTTGAACACCAAGGAAATAGGGATCTTCCTAGTGTTTTCTCCAGAGACAAGCAAAATTAAATTAATTTAGATATTACTACTAAAAAAAAAATAAACAAAAGGCTAAGAAACTGGATGGTTTCTGAAACAGAGTCTTAAAGAACTTTTTAAAATTATCTGAGAGGTACAGATTTTCAAGCCCTACTCATATTAAGAAGTATTTTATTCCTTGACTGTCTACACTGAAGTTACAGTGATTGGTCAAAGAGCAAATTAGTGTCAGTTAATATTAGATAGAGATCCAGTTAAACTCCAGTGAAACAGATACTATTAACTTCAGTGCAGGTTAGAGGGTGTAGTGAGCCAGAGACTGGCTTTAGCTTTTGCCCATCCTCATACTAAAAAATTTTGAAACAGAATTGGAGCAGTTTAACATTAAGGCTGCACATAGCACAGTAGAGAATGGCATTTGTAGTGTTATGGTCATATTAAATTAACCCTGCACCAAAAGACAGTCTCTGTCATAAGACTGTTAAAATTGGTCCCAGTCAAATGAGTAAGAAATTTTTTGTAGTATGGGAGAAAATGCAGTTCTGTAAGAGTGCAACATACCAGTTAGCTGAAAATTGCAGGCCTGGACCTGCACCCAGACTCCACATATCCTGGTATCCTGGATATAGGAATTTGTTCACCCTTCATTCTTTATATTAGGGGGAAGAAATTCTTCACAGTCTTAGCCAAAGGTCTGTTCAAAAGTTAGTATGTCCTCTGATGCTTATGGACAACATGGAGTCATAACAATGTAATGGGTCTGCACTTCCTTGATAAGCAAATACGAACATCAGTGCTCCATTTAATATTTTAAAATGTGGTTGTCTTATATGAAAATTGGATAATGATTTAATACCTGCTGTAGTGGGAATAATCATGTAGCAACTTTCTTTCAAAGTAATGAAACATATGGTGCTCAATTTATTACTGAACTAGCTTTCACAGTAATTTAAAACCAAAACTGTTCTTCTTTTATGGTTAGACCTTTCAATCTCTGGAAGTTGTAGTCATTGACTAAATAGTGGTAGATGATTTTGCCTTTTTTTTTCTTTTTGAGGATAAAGTCAATGCCTGTTGTTTGAACTGGCAGAGTATTATCTGCTCCCTCCGTAGGAATAATACAGTGCTTATCTTATCTGACCCATGACCTCATGTCACAGTGACCCAGTGCTCTGAAACTAAGGTAACACACCTCATATATTCTGTACCAAGAGCAAGTTCATAACAAGCTTCCTCCTGATACCATAAACTTATCTGATACTCTGGCACTAGAAAGTGATGATCCAGATCCATCATGTTCTTGCAGTGGTTCTGCCACATAAGGGAATAAATCACTAAAGTGCAGGTCTGTGAAACAGAAAAATAATATCATTATACCCAAGAATATTGGCTTCTGGGGAGAAAAGTCAGTGCTTTCCCTTTCATTCATAAAGAATGTTTTGGATGAAACTAAAAAGAAGTAGCTATTTTTGGAATTCATTATGTATTTGTACAACTCCACACTTAAAGGAAAAATAAAATAATCCAAATTCTTTATTAGGAGAGTCTGAACTTTTGCAGCCATGATACACTTGGCATGGTGTAAAGAAAAAGAAAGACTTGAGAACATTCTTCTTTCTAAGGATCTCCCACCAATGACTCAGGCCTTGTTCCTCCTGGAAGAGAAAATTATCCTGACACAGGATGAAAGAAGATTAGAGGTCTTTTTCTGAAGTGGCAAATTTATGTTCTCACAGCACCACCTCCAAAGGGCTGTTGATCCCAATTCTGCTAAACCATGTGTGCTCCCTGCATTCTAAGGCACATGTTATGGCCTGGGATCTCCTCACCTCCCTGCAGCAGTGCCCACATTTTATGCAGTCAGAGTGCATCGGAATAAACATTTCACAAGTATTATTCCCTCTGGATAAGTTACTAGCCATGACAGCTTTAATTAAGCATGCAGTTCCTGGCAGCACCTCACCCTGTAGGAGAACAATTTTAATGCAGCACAGAAAGCTCTGCTGTGTCCTACAAATGAAGTTACCATTTCCCTCCAAAAGTGACTGAGATGACCAAGCAAAATTTCAGCCTACCTGATTTCCCACCAGTACTCATGCCAAAGCAGCTAATCATTCTGTGACCATGAAGTCTAAGTTAGGGTTAAGATAAACTTGGAGAAGTTATCTTCTAGTGCAACAGAATTACATGGCAAACACCAGTCCTCAAATATGACATGACTCAAATCTCAGCTGGCAAGCTGTCCAACATTTAACCCTACTGAATGACTTGGGAAATAGTTTCTACTGAAAGGGAGGGGGGGATCCTGAAACCTCTCTGAGTTAAGTCCATTTTTTTCTCTGGAAAAACATGCAAATCCATGTGAGGTGTTAGGGATAGTCCCACTGACCACTGAAATACACAGATATGCCTTTGGGTTAACAGCATAAAAATTTATCAAAAGAAAACTTTTAAGCTATGCTATAAATCTAGATGAACAGCACCTCAAACCATACATACTCCAAAATATAGACTAAATTTTTATCTATACAAATAGACAAAAGTATTTCTACACCTTTCGTTTTGCAAAACTTGTATTTAATTCTTACAGTTATCCCACAATTCCCACACCACTGCGGTGTGGCATCATCAGAGTGGGATAACTGTGGGGAAATGAGCCTATTGGTTTCTTTCTAGTAAAAGGAATGGAAGTAAAAACAAACAAAAAACAACCAAACAAAAAACCCCAAACAACAACAACAAAAAAGTACCTTTTAAAGCAAGCTAATGTGACAAAATCCCTTTGTGAATGTACTAGAATCAGCATATAGTAATTTAGCTCAGCCCAGAACACATTCTTATTCATTAGACAATGTCCAGAGTCTCTGATGACAATATCAGACATCATCTGGGAGGCTACATTGTAGTAGCAAATGCTGAATATTTTGGGAAAAAAATTCAAGAAATGAATGTTAAATATGAAATAAGTGTGATTTTTTTAAAAAATAATTTTTAAAGCTGGGTTTCTTCAGCTTTAGAAATGAGGAAAACTGAAGGCTAAAATATACCGAGCTCAGCCAACTGATAATATCTATTTTAACCTGCTATGGTTGCTTGGGAGCTGTTTTGCTAATCCCTGCTTTGTCGTTGGGCTGTGTATTATCAGGATGGGGATGGCAACACTGCACCATAATTCAGCAATATGAATACTGAACAAGGAGAGTGCAGAGCTATCGGCAGCAGAACAGCAGCAGATAATAAGACTCTGTTACTCAGGCAGAATGTGTTATGTAAAGACAATTGCAGTGTAGCAGCAATAGCTCTAATCAGGTTAATTAGGCTGTATTCATGTTTCATTTATGGTGCAAGTGCCCTGTAAATTCAAAGCAGTCTACCTCATGTTACTGCACTCCTTACACAGCTGTCATGCTCTCCGTAACACTCAACACCATATATTGTCTTCTTTCAAAAAAAAAACAAAACGAAAACAAAACAAACACAAAAAAACCCACACAAAAAATGACAATTCCCCTCACTTTTTAAGGATTCCTTTTCTTTGTTTTTATGGGTAAAAAAAAAAAAAAAAAAAAGTAAAAGGAAAAGGTGCTGGTTCTGTAGAGGGCCCATATTGACATTTAAATTCTTTCCTCTGCAACCAATTTGGGCACTTGTAAGTTGTTTGTGGAGGATCTGTTTAATGAAATTTTATTTGTTTATAGTGTATCTTCTTTCTCACTAGGACAACATGTTGAAAGTTTAAGAGAAGTCATGTTGGCTTTAAAAAGTGTGTCTCTCACCTTTTCGCCTTTCAGCCATTTCCTTAAAGTGTTAGATTGCCCATTTATTCCTTCAGAGATAGCTTTGGAGAAAGAATTGGGGTCCAGTTTTGTGGCATTAAAACTCCAGCTGTGTGTCCTCTCCACTCACTGAAATTTTCAGGTTGTCCATTTAAAGTAATAATGGATACAATAATTCTGAGATCACTTGCAAGTGAGATCACAAGGAAACAAGCCTGGGTAGAAAGGAGCTATTAAAAAGAGAGAACATGCTACAGCCTGTGCAATCTTAATTATTTTAGGGAACTGCCTGACAGTCAGCTGTCTACATGCTGATTGTGAGCTTAGACTCAGTGCTCTTCATTAAAAAAAATAAATGCAGTATTTCCACTACCAAAATAGCACAAATCTATTAATATTTAAGGGGCAACATTAAACCTTTATTAAACTTGAAAACATTAGCTCCTTTTTAATGTGTCCCTTAGACATTATTTTAATATGCTGTTAATAACAGTACTTAAATTAATAGCATGACTTATATTGTTCTGTAAATAAGATATATACATTCTTATATATTCTGCCCCACAGAAGCCTGGCTCATTGAGCTGTACAGCACAATATTACTGCAAAAGTCAAGCTGTGGTGCTGTTGAGCAATGCCATAAAAGCTGGGTGACCAAAGCAGGGGGGTTTTGCATGGTACTCCTTACAGTATTACACTGCTGCTGTACATTTAGTTCCATTCTGGTTGCCAAAAATATGACTGTTTGTACAACATTTCTAACTACATGTGACAATGCATGCATGCCAGACAAAGAATGCCTCTGAATTTCAGGGCTCACAAGCATGGTGCATCTTGTCATATTTCACACAAGTAGTAGCCTAGAAGAAAACATCAGGGAAAATCCATGTGTACATATTTTTTTTGCTGTCTGAACCTACAGCGAACCAACACCCCGGTTATCAATCTCTTGTAACAGTCCACATGTCTATCATATATTTTTAACCATTTTACTAGTTACAAATTTCACTGGAGATCTGACTGCTTGGCCAAGTGTATGTCTTTCCCTTTATGAAAGACACCTGTGATACTGAAGTTCTCAAGGCTTCTGGAGGTATCAGTAGCAAAGACATCCCAGTGACACAGCCCTCATTGGGTTTTCACCTGTGTATCTGAGCAGCAGAGTGGAGGGGCCAAGCACGGGCTGTGGGGCTGGACCCTGACTCCAGCTCAGGTGCACCAGCACCACCATAATAAACTTCATGATTATTATTAAATGAGGTAATGGTGTAAAGGGACTGTTTGATGGGGCCTGGAGTAAATATATTCTCAGCCCCAGTGGTAGAGCCCTCAGGTCCCATGCTTAGGTTTCACCCTTCTCCCTGATGAATAGCAACAGCTAAGAAAACCTTGCTCTGCTCCTGGAATAGAGCCTGCCTGCCTGTGCAGATCTTGTATCTTTCATGGCCTCAGGGAAATACCAGATAAAGATTCTTGAGGTCTCCTTTCTGCCCCTTTAATAACCCTTGTACCCAGGTGGTTTTTTATGTGATATTTAATTTATCATTTGACCAAAAGAAAAGCTTAAATTCGAAGTAAATGTTAAATACTTAAAAAAAAACAAAAACAAAACAAAAAAACAAAACAAAACAAAAAAAACCAAAAAAAACCAAACCAAAACATCCGAGGTTAGGAAGCAAACTCTCTCCTGATGTAGTGTTTCTACCGAAACATTTTTTTTATTGTAAGTGGAATATTCTGGAACTATTTTTGCAAGACTGGCAGCAGGCAAAGCCCCATGAGAATCCACTGAGAAGGACTGGATGCTCCTAGCTCACTGAGGTCTTCCTGGAAATGTCACTTGTTTATTAATTTCCCTCCTGTTTTCAGAGGATAAACTTTGACCACTAGCCAGAAGCTAAAGTGAAGATCATGCTGAAAAAATTTTTCTTCCCAGGTGTAGATAACAAGATATTAATGGAAAGACAGTCTCTCATTGCAAGTCTATGAGCTCTAAGGTATCTCAATCCTAAAGCTACAAAGGCAATCACAAATTCTCCTTTAAAAATAGAGTTTCAATGTGACAGAGCAAGCTGTGTCTCCAAAGCTGGGAACCTTGTCAGGAGTAAATCATCAGGAGACAGAAGACATGATAGAAAAGCTAAATTATTTTGCTTATGATGGAGGAAGTGTTTTTATTTTAATTTTTCATTATTGTTTTATTACATAACTTCAATGTGGAGAAACAGGGGAAAATAACAAGCAAGGTATTTTGAAAATGAAATCTGTATTTCACATAGCATGTTAGCTGAAATCATTAGGTGATTTGAAGTATTCATCATTCATGACCTCAGAAATGTTTATTTTTTGATTGATCAATGCAGGTCATAAAATATGCTTGTTTGTCAATCCAGCATGCCAAAAGAAACATGTGATAGCACATACCTTTATAAAAGAGAAGCCAGCCTGTTTATCCTTTACTTTATCCCCATCATGAGGGGCTTCATATTAGCCCTGGTTTTAACCCTGGTGGGTAAGTAACTGATCTGCTTTGATGAATTTAAAATAATAGATTGAAGAAGAAGTTTGGAATCCAGTTATAGTTTTCTTACAAACATGAATCTTAATATTTCATGGAAAAAAATATTTTATGATGGGTTTTTTTGTTGTTTAAAGAAAAAAGGCTTTTGGCTATGTGCTGAGCTACAAGTACAGTTAATTAGAAAGAGTTATGCCATATGTATAAGATGAGATATAGCCTTTCATACTAAAAAACATTAACATTTTGGGGTTTTCTTTCTGCTTTGTCATTTCATTACTTTTTTTTTTTTTTTTTTTTTTCCTTCTCTTTCAGGGAGCCAGCATCTTAATTACCGTAAGTAATTTTCCTATCAGCTAATATAATTATAATGAGTGAAATTCAAAATAGAATCTGAAAAGTGTATCAATATTTAATATAATTTTATAACAGCTAATTTTGTTCAGGTGCAATACAAAATGATCAAATTCATCTTTTTTGTTACATACATACTAATACAGGTATTTTAATATATTCTGTACAGTCTCTGTTTTTTATGGAAACCATTTTTTTGCAGAACCCGATTTCAGTGAAAACAAGGTTTATACATTTAATTATGAAAGTGTGCTTCTCAGTGGACTTCCAGAGAAAGGACTTGCACGAGCTGGAATAAGAATAAATAGTAAAGTGGAAATCAGTGGTATTGGGCCAAAACTGTGTCTTATTAGGGTAAGAAAATGTATTCAATTTGAAAAGCAAAATTCTCTTCATACTTGACTTCTCTTTTTTAAGCTTTTGGGAAGTAAATAAGTTTCATCATGTATTGTGCTTACTTGGGGAGAACATAACCAACACTTATTTTTTATGCAGGGGTCCTAAATTCTGTTTGCACTTGGCCAGGTAATTCTCAGCTGAAGTAAAACTTGAGCTTGAAGTATTCCTTCTGCTTTATGGTCAGGGAGACAATGGAATATAATTTGAAATGCACCGTAATTTATTACTGGATCAATGCAATCATTCCCGACTCTACAATCTAGGATTATTTAATCAAGTGATTTCGTAACCAGCAAAGGAAAGGCAAAAAACCGTATGACAGGGGCTGGATGTGATTCAATATTTAGCATAATTAATGTCATCTGGTGGCTTCTTTTTCTGCAGGGTCCCAAATGACATTCTTTGTCATCCTCAGTTGTATGTTTTTACTGCATGCTGAGCAATTACTAAGAGTTCTGGTTCTGTGAAAAACACTTTTGCCTTTAAAAGAAGCCTATACGTGCTTCTAATGAATGTATTGAAACACACTCTTCAATTGCTTTACACAAATTCCACTTAGCCTTCTTTATATGTGGAAGAAAAATGATCTTTTTAAAAGCTTTTTTTTGAAAATTGAAAACTGCAGATTAAAAAGATGGGTGATAAATGCTTGTAAATGCTGTAGCCTTCCAGACTGAATTGGCCTTCTGCTACTAGGTATAAGTTTAAATTATAATAGATCTGGACAGGGCACATCGCTTTTCCATGACCTTTGCAAATGGCTAGATTTTGGGGGGGAAAACCCCAAGGAAGTAGAAGCCCTGCATCTATGCTGTTAAATAGAATGCTTTCCTGGCAGAGAGGAGGCAGATGTAGTCTTGTCTTCTCCCCACACCTGCCCCATTCCTGCTGAAGCATCTTTTGGTGTGGCAGGGTGAGTCTTCACCAAAAAATTGATTTCTCTTTCCTAAAACCTTTCAATAATGCTTCACCCGCCCTTGTGTATTTGGAAAAAGTTTTCATTTTAAAAACTAAATACAAAAATAATTTGAGAAAAGAAAAAGAATCATGTTATTTTGGGGCAAATTCTAAGCAAAAGGTAACGTGTTTATTCCCTTCTGCTCTGGGAACAGTTTATTTTGCTGCTGTTATATTTAAACCAGACACTTTGGAGGGGTGGTTCAGGGACTTAGCCTTTCATCTGTAGCCTACTAGTTTGCATTCAGCCCAAGCAAAAGGCTGTGTTCCCAGGGCTGTTTCCAGGTGATAATTTTTTCATCGGGAACCCACAGTCAGGGATTGCCAGCTGTGTTCAAAACCGAACAGACAGCACAAGTCCTGACTGGCCCCGAGGGCTGGGGAAAACTGCCTTGTCCCAGCCCTGCAGAGCAGTCCCAAACCTGCCCCTGTGCAATATGCCAGAAGCACATCCCAGAGGCAGCATGAGGAATTTGCTCCGTAACAGCCTCCTCTGTAAGCTTCAGTTTCTGGGGCTGGCAGTGATCTCCAACAACAATAATAAAAATAAATATGAAAGTGCAGTCTCCAGCAATCTGCTGCATGAGGATTTAGCTTGTGTAGCTTTTTTGAGACATTAATCCACATCTCACATCACTTCACCAGCCTGAGGTGTCAGAGAAAAGTCTCTTTAAATTGTCCAAATACATAGAAGGGAAGGGTCCTCTGAGAAACTAATCTAAACATGCCCCATTCCCATGGTGTAGAAGTCGCTCGAGGTCTATGCATAGTTTAACACAATATTTTACTTGCTTGGATGTGCCCCAGGTTGAGGCTGGAGTGTGAGGCACAGAGAGGGATTGGGGGTACATCAGCTCTGCAGCAAAATGTGTAGGATTATTTTTGTAATCTGCTCTCCACTGCTCAGACTAATTATGACTATCTGGCTGGCCCAGCAGCCATGTTGTTATTAGTTTCTGACTGCTGTCTCTGCTCTGTGACCCCAGAGAGGGAGGTGACAGAGTTCACAACAGGAGTTAATGATGCTTCATGCAACATTAGCTTTCTCCTGCAATTTCCTTCAGATCTTCTGTACTACTTTTGGGTTGCAACCTGCTTCATGCAGCTCTTCTCTGGCTCATTTCTTCATACAAGTCAACCTTTGGCAATATCTATGAAACAGAACAGAGTGCAGTGACTGTGGAAATATCACAGGCATTTACATTACTCCCTTACCCTTTATGCGTGGAAATGTGTATAGCAATACTAGCTGTGGTAAATGGCATTTTTTTTCCCTTCAAAGAGGCTTTGCATTATTTAAAAGTGGTGTGTTGTTGGTTTGGTTTTTTTTCTTTTATGAGTAAAGCTTTAGATGCTTTTTTAGATGTGCATTGAAAAAAAACGGAAAAAATTAAAGAGGAATTATATGCCCCCTTTTTTTCTAGATTCACTCAATCGAAGCAGCAGAGTACAATGGTGTCTGGCCTACAAGCTCATTCGCTCGATCACTCAAACTAACCCAGGTACTAACGGGGCAACTCAGTAACCCCATCAAGTTTGAGTACAGCAATGGCCATGTTGGAAACCTTATGGCTCCTGATTCTGTCTCGGATGATGGTCTGAACATCTACAGAGGGGTACTGAATGTGCTGGAGCTGAGTATCAAGATGCAGCATTCGTACAGTTTACAGGAGGTGAGCTTTTTGTTTTGGCCAGGGTGGTTGCTTCTCTTCAGATCCTTCTACTGAATTTTCTGAATTCGTCTTTGACATAGACCTCACTAACAAAAAACACATAGGCTTGGGAAATCATGACTGATTTGTTCTCATGGGACAACATTTGATGGAGATGAACCTAAAAAGGACAACAGAATAGCAGATTTTTAATCTGGCTGATCAAATTATTTTTAAAAATTTCATTTGCTGCATTAAAACCTTAGAAAATCTGACTTGTGAAAGTAAACTCCTATGAAAGCTGAAGGCTACATAGAATTTGAATACTCCATTAAAACAAGCTTAAATATACCGCATGAGATTAAAGATAATGTATGAGTAATTTGACTTTTTTACCAACTGTATATACTTTAACCTCTTCTAGTTCCCCTTGTAGGAGGAAAAGACTATATGTGCCATGACATCACTATAACAGCTTTGACAGTTGCAGTTGATGTTCTATTGGAATTTCCACTGTTTCTCAAGTTTTAACATTTTAGTAAATGTAAATCATATGATATTACTATTCACCACAGAAACTGCAATGTGGTTAGTTTTTTGCAAAACTCTATTTACATTGATTAGACTACATTCAATTCAGAGCTCAGCAAACCCCTTGAAATTATTATATTTTCATGTTATTTTTATTGAAAATGCAGACTGGAGAAACTTTAATTTTAAAAAAAATTATTTTTATGTAAGTAGAGTTGTTTCTGGGAAGGGAACTACAGGATTTACTATTTTCACACTGCTTGTCGCACATGAAAACCCAGGAGGTGGTTTTGCATATTCTGCAGCACTGTTTTCCCATATCTAGATTTACATTTTCATTATCTTTAATTCAGTTACCAATATGTCCTACTCTCATTGCTGAGCAATATATGGGACTTCACATTGTAGAATCATTTCCAAGTTTTCTTTCCTTTTCTTGGGCAGTAACTGCTTAATGAACATTGGCACCCTTGCGTGACAATCTCTCTCTAAAGGAAGATAAGCATTATTAGTCCCAAAATCTGAGCTGCAGAGAGGCTTAAAGGACTAACCTGGGAAAGTCTACATCACATCCCACAGGGTGTAGGGCTGGGGTATCTGGGCTAGCCATGAGCTAAAGTCAAGCTAGGCAGGAGATACTTTATCACTCTGAGCCCCATGGGCTGGCCCTTCCCTTTTAAAGTCTAGATCCTTACTGGAGCCACAGTGTGTTCAGTAATAGTGTTAAACTGGAGATGAATTGGGTATGTACTGCTTCCCAACCACCACCTGGCCATTTTCATGGTCTGTCATAGCCCAGAGCTGCTCTCTGGAGTGACTGTGCTATCAGTAACAATAAAAAGATCATGAAAATAACCCTTCCTCCTAAAGTGCAATCAAATATTTTCCTCTCCAAAATTTCATCTCTGACTGAGGAGGTTTAAGAGCTCTTATAAATATATATGCTCGAAATATTATTGAAGATTTGAGGTAAAACTGCACACCCAAGAAAACCTAAATCAAAACTCTGCTATCTTAAAATTCTTTTTAACTATTGTTGCTCATATTGTGACAGATCTTTCAATATTGCAAGGCCTGTTCCAAAGGCATTTATAAGCTGTCTATAAAAGCAAATTTTAGGGCAGAATTTCATCTCCAACCTTAAAATACTTTGCTGGTTTTATTCTAACTGATCAAATTATTTTGGTGCTTTTTATTAATATTCTCTAGATGGCATTTCATAATCGACAGCTCTGTCTAGAAATTGTTATCTTTTCTGGGGCTCCAAATCTTGTCTCACTGAAACTCTTGAATTTTAGTTCTCTTGGTGAAACTCTGATTTGACTTACAGAAAGCATGTTAAAAAAGAGATGAAAGTAACGATCATCCTGGTTTTGCTTTTGGAGAGTTACCACAACTAAAACAAAAAAAAATATTAATTTCTGCTAACAATTTTGAAAACACAGAATTAAACAGGAAAGCCTATGTGGTGAATTCAAGAAACTTTGGTAGGAATGAACTTCTCTCATCACATTATAATTTTTTCCAGGCTGGGATTGGAGGTATTTGCAACACAACCTACGCAATCCAGGAAAACAAGAGAGCAAACTTAGTCTATGTGACAAAATCCAAGGACCTTAACAGCTGTGAAGAGAAAGTTCAAATGGTCACAGGCTCAGCATATACTCATCCATGCCAGACCTGCCAACAGGTAAATTAGAGTATTTTATATCCATATGTGGGGAGCCATTTGGCATCCATGTTACCTCTTGCTTTGTTATGCTTAAAATGAGAAAAGAGTCAAAATCTTCCACATCTACTTATCAGCATTTTCTTTCTGTATGAAAATCAGATCCACAGAGGTCTGTGCTGCAAACTGCCATCTACTGCAGACACATTTCAACCAAGCTGAACTAGCTGGCTTGGAAACCATTAATTATCAAAAGGAGTTAATTCACATGCTCTGTTGAGTAAAACAGGTAGTCATGATGCCCAGTGTCTGCTCTGCAAGATAGGTACTACAGCCTCTTATTCTAATCTTGTCTCTGAAAAAAGAAATCGTGTGGTTTACACTGGTTTTCTCCTCAGAAAATGTGTCTTCCTCTCAAGGGAATAACCAATTACTTACTTTAGGAAAGGGAAAAACGAGCTAACACTTGTTGGCAGTAAAAGTAGCAGAGCCAGGCAGCAAGCCTGTCATTTCCTATGGAAGTGTGCACACAGAATTCACATAAAATGCTCCTATGGGCAGCAAGCAAAACAGCCCTGGAAAATAAGTGGGTTGAAGTGGGTGATGTAATAACTACTACTCACAGAATTTAGAAGTTCAATGATTTTCCGTATTTTTTCTTGTTTCTTTGTTGGGTTTTTTTCTATATGTATATTATAAAGAGGAACAAGAATTCCCGGGCAACTGCTACTTACAATTACAAAATTAAATACACACGGAATGAAGCTGTAATTACACAAGCTGATGTTGAGGAAATCCACCAGTTTGCACCCTTCAATGAGATAACAGGAGGAAATGCTATAGTAGAAGCAAGGTACTGTACATATGCCTTTAATTCAGCACCTAACTTAGCATCTCAGTAATCTGGTCAAACTCTGTAACTGAAACAAATCCTTTACTCCCACAGCCTATTGTTTGCCGGTATTTAATTACGTAAAATCCCAAACAGTACATAAAAACTACCTTTGCTGTTAGTTGTAAATCTGAAATGTGCACATCACTATCCAAATTTTGTTAGCTAAACTTGGCAGGGTTTGACTATTTTATTTCTCAGGGATATTTGATTTATGTCATAAAAGCCAAAACAAATGTAATTCCGTCTGAAAAATTGTGAACTAATATATTTGCAGTAAAATCCTTTGAAAGACAGTTATTCACTGAAAGAGAGTTCCCTGGAAAATAATAATACAGTCAGAGGCCCTGGAGACTAGTTCATAAGAAACCTAGATAAGACTTTACATTCGGATATACTTCCTAAGTACAGTGGGCTGCTTGCAAATCTCCCATCAAAACACTTTGTCAATAGGAAATTGGGTTTTATTGCAACAACACTGCACATAAAGCATGTAAAATGTATTTGCTTCTCTACACCAAATTTTCCATATTGTTAAAACAAGCTTGGGGCAAGATGAGAATTATGGTTGTCTAAGAAATTAAGCCCCTGCTCATTTTTAGCTCAAGGCCTCAAACTTCCAGTGTTCAAAAATTTTTTTCATCTCCTTCAAAATCACCTATTGAAAAATGTTTGCTTACTTGCTTTAGTGATGGACTCTGTAGTCAGGGGTGTCCTACTGAAGAGGGAGGTTTTTACATAAAGGGCACTGTACAGAGGAGATTCCTCCATCCCATTCCAGCTGTTGTAATCTTTTATTGCTCCATTAGCTTTTGCAAGAATCTGTTGGTATATTATACACTTTTGGAAACTGCAACATCAGAAAGTTCATGTCAATAAATCACCAACTGACTTCATGACTTCATTAATATGATGAACATATTCACTTTGGCTAACTGAAAAAAAAAGAAAAGAAAAGAAAAAAGAAACCAGAAAGGTAAAGGTGAAAGTAGTTTCACTGTCTTATGCAATCAAAGTGAAGGTAGATACAGCTGCAGTGCCTATCAAATTATGGGTTGTTGTGAGTGAGCATTGGTCTGGAGGCGATGGTCTGGCTGATTTAAACTCTATTTCTGCATGGCACTTAGACTGTCTTCCTTACTGTTGTCCCTCAGGTATGGAGCTGCCAGAAAAGGTGGTTTCCTTCCCTTTTCCTCATTTTCTCTACATCTTTTTCATTACTTAACAGGTGGGGCCAAATAGCTGGAAAGATGTGGCTAGGTCACCCAAGTCTTCAGAGGTTATTTTCACAATGGATTTTCTCTTCAGGAAAAAAAAAAAAAAATTAAAAAATTTGGAGCTGAGCTTTCAGGCCTGTTCAGTATAACCCCTTGTATCATCTTTCAAGCCAAGAGAGGTTTACTATTGTTTCACTGATTTAATCCTATCTTTAGTATTCATTTGCTTTTCTTTTCAGAATATCTTTTTCCACCTATTCTAGGCAGATATATCTCTTCCCAGTACAACGAATATGAAGACATAATGGATTCATCATGTGCTGGGTGGGGGAGTTAAATCTGCCCAAGTGTACCTGATGCTATACTTTCTGACCCAAATGCCCTTTCAATAAATCGTATAAAATTTCAAGAGAGAAAAAAATCTCTGCTGATTATGTAGTGATTTCTATTCAAATTCCAGTGGCTTGTCTGCAAAGCAGTTATATGCTATTTTCTGCAGTGATTCTCTGCAATCCATATGGAAAGAATGGATAGAAATGATACAGAAGATCATCATAGAGATTCCAAAATAAACATGCCAATTTTCTATGGAGATTTTGAGATACTGCATAGTACAACAATATTGCATTTGGAATGCTTTCAGTTGTTCAGCACAAATGCCTAACTTTAGTATAGTGTCCTAAATGACCTATTTTAAACATAAGTGGTGGGATAGGATGCATCCCTTCAGCTGAAAATGTACTAAAGATAGAAGATTTTTGCAAACAAAATCTCTCATTGGAATATTCTTAATAACAAAGAATGAAGGGTTGGTGCTTCTTGAAAAGTTTCCAATAACTTAAGCACTCTTCCAAAAACTAATTCTGAATTTATCTGGCCCTTTTTGTTTGGGAAATCTAATTTGAAACTTTATGAGAATCTTTTATCTTTTGCAGTCCCCAGGACAATCAGCTTGCCAGGTGAAATGGAGAGAGAAGTGTAAAGTAAATGCAAATAAAAATCTTGTAGTATTTCTTATTGTATGTAAAGATTTTCAGTTCCTTTTGAAGCTTCCAGGGGGCAAACACATATTAGAGCTTTTATGAACTTCTTAAAAGGTTTACATTAAGTGATAATTTCTAAAAAAGTCTATTTTTCTCTATTCCTGAATTTACTCCTTAGGGCACAACACACAGCTCCTGTAATATTCAGGCCACAGCTTTTCACTACTCACTTCCTCTTTTATTCTCAAGCCATGTTATTCCCAAAGGGAGGCAAATGCTGGCTCTCATCTGGGCCCTGATGTGTAAGCATACACATTCTGAGGACACAGTTTTTCAGTGCTTTTTTGTACCCTGCATCTTGTGAGGTCGTATCTCTGGGTTTCTTCATTCCAGGCAGAAACTTACTTTGACTGATGTGCAGAAGCATCTGACAGAGGTCCCACCAAAAGAATTCCAAAACCGTGGGACACTTAAATACCAGTTTGGCAGTGAATTGCTTCAACTTCCCGTACACTTATTCAGAATAGAAGACGTGGAAAGCCAGGTAAAGTTCTGCCACTGGTCAGACTCTTTGTTGGAGGCTGGAATCCATGCATGTGGAGACCAATGCATGTAAGCTTCGTGCATTTTAACCTTCCTGCAGATAGAGGAAAGCCTGCAAGACCTGGTGGAGACTACATCTGAAAAGCTTCCAAGCGATGCACCAGCAAAAGCCCTCAAGCTTCTACACCTCTTCCGTGCAGCAAATGAGGAGAACTATGAGACAGTGTGGAAGCAGTTCTCCAGCCGGCCTGTGTACAGGTACAAGGGATAAAAGTGGTGATTCTGCTGCTGACAGACTCTCTTGGAGACAATCTTAATGTGCCGCTCTGGAAAACCGTCCTTGCCTTTCCCATTACAGACGCTACATTTTGGATATAATTCCTGCAGTTGCCAGTCACCGTGCACTCAGGTTCTTGAGGAAAAAAATGGAAAAGCAAGAGGTCACCAACTGGGAAGCGGCTCAGACAGTGCTTGTGGCTCTGCACACGAGCACACCAACTCGAGACGTGATGGAGGAAGCAACGGTAGGGTTCGAATTGCTCATTACTCTATTATTAACATCTGTATTATTTATTCCTTTGACAAGATTGTGAAGGTTTTGAAAATACAGAACTTTTATATCCTCTCATAAGGTTGTAAGGAGTTTATTTCCTGTCTGTCTTAAGGGAAGGAGAATGCAAATCAGAAGCACAAAGCTGAATCCAGAATGAAACAGGAAAGAAAAAGATGCCTCGGTGACAGGGGTTATTGCAGCAAACAGTGGTTTCCAGTTTCCCTTTGTCCAAATGTACATTAGAGTTACATCAGATTAGATCTCTGAGTGTGTACAAAGACTAAGGAGTAAGAAACACATATTTGTTATATCCTGTATTCGTCCTGATTGACCTAGAAGGATGGATATAAATCAGAGATCTTTTGAAAACCGGGGAAATATGCCAACGTGGAGGCCATGCAGGAGACACTGTAATGATTTCCTACTCTCAGGTCCAGGAACTTATCTCTGTCTGACCTAGCTGGAGACCACGTATCTCAGATTAGAGTTTTGCCCTGTGTGAAAGCTGTGACTGCCCAGCTGTAGCTGTGCAGTAATGCTCTGCTTCCCACTTAAGGAAGAAGCAGTGGGCTGGTGCCTTCTGTCAGCTCCAACATTTATATGAAATATTCCTGTCTGCCTGAGGTCCATTCACAATGTATATCAAGTTATTTGTACCTATAGCTGAAGCAATTATAGAACAATGATGTATGTTTCTTGAATGAAGTGTGTTTTCCATTCCAGCACTGGGTGATTTCCTCCCTTTGGATTACAGCCTGTGCCAAATTTAAATCTGAAACACTAGAAAAGCAACAGATCTGCCTTCCAGATGTTCCTTGGAATTACTTTATGCTTGCATTTTAAAATACAGTAATATCCACTGATTAACTATAAATCCATTAATACAGATATAGCGAAAGTGTGGGTTTTGCCTTGCATTTGGCAGAAATATGTATTTTTTTAATATTGCTGCTTTTCATTAACAGTGGTAACAAACAACTGCTTTCTCCCCAGCTCATCGTGAAAAAACATTGCCCACGTTCAAGTACTGTACTTGGAAAGTTTTGTCACCTCAGCTATGCATCACTGTGCCACAAACAATGCTCTTCATCAGACTCCTGCTCAGAATGTCTCCAGGTAACCACATTGTTTGTCATTTAGAAGAAAAATTAAGCCTTGACTTCTTTCTTCATTATTCAGAAACCTGTATTTCACTTCACTACAGTGTTTCCTTTGGGGAAAAGAACCCCAGTTGGTTAAATGCTGCTTTTTTATCTTTCGATTAGCACACAAAAGAGAGTGAGAGGAAGAAGCGTATAATTCATAGCACTTTCTATCTGAGTATCTCTGAGTGCTTTATTGCCAATTATTAATGAAGTCCCGTGGCACTGCTGTGAAACACTTTAAATTTAGGTACTTACATATACTTATAAATAAATTAAATGACACAAAAGCCCAGGATTTTGTCCAGTCAGGTAGCCCAGCCATTTCTCAGCCAGAAGCAGAGCCCAGTGATCCACAGACTATAAGCTTTAATAATAGTAATACCCTTCCTGTCTGGCATTGCTTTTAATCAGTGGGCCTTAAAACACTTTAAATAGGCAGTAAATAGCATTTCCCCATTATAGAGGTGCATGTCATGATTTACAGAGGTCAGCCAACCAGCCAGTGATAGACAGTGAAGGAGAAATAGGTGTTTTCAGTCTTCAACACTGGTCATTCCACCATACCCAGTAAGAGCACAGTGTTTAATACATTATGTGTTTGCCATTATTTTTTTTTCCTGTAGTACACAGGCATGACTGATATTCCTATGTCCATCTCCTGTATTTCAGCTGCCACCAATGCCCTTGAGCTAATTAAATCGAAGCCCAGGGGCAGGGAATGGAAATTCTTTCCCAAAGCAAATGATTGTATAGGCTTGTTCAATGCATTTCTAATGTCCATTCACTTAATTAGCAATATCAAATGGACTTTCCTCTCCATCAATGACTTCCAAATGTGATATTTTTAAAGCATGGGAACTGCATTGAAATTTTTTTGTACTGGCTCAGTATTTCTTCTTTACAGCCATTTTTTAGCATTGAAAACAGCTTTCTATGGGGACTTTGTTCTTTTTCCCATATTCAGCATTTAGACAACTATTTCTAATTTTGCCACTTAACTCTATGATCTAGTTATTTACAACAAAGGCTGTAAATTGACCTGGTGATGTTAATCCATGATAAAAAGTTCCTGTCACAGCT
The DNA here is from genome assembly GCF_036169615.1 of Heliangelus exortis. NCBI lineage: Eukaryota > Metazoa > Chordata > Aves > Apodiformes > Trochilidae > Heliangelus > Heliangelus exortis. Next base: position 12,452,020 of record NC_092429.1, on the reverse strand, counting down.
GAATTTAATGGCATCACCACTAGCCATATCTTCAGGAATCTTATTTAAGGGTCTGAAGAATTTAACTGCATCTGCACTTTTGCACCTGTCTTCAACCATTAGACAGAGATATTCAAGTAGCATTATTGCAGGGTTCCCAGCTCACCCTGAAAGGCAGTGGGAACTAGCTCCTAGCTATTAATTTTTCCTGTAAAAATCTTGCTTGGTAGCTTTAAGGCATAGTGATGAAGTAGCTGTTCATTGCAGCTTTCTTGGCTATGCTTGTTCTATGAATAAAATGTCTTATTCATGAGGACAAAAAGAATTTGAAAATATTTAAAATAAGTGAATTGAATAAACTGAAGTTATCGAAGTCAAACCTCAGAATAAGGGACAGGATGTAGATAAGAGCTGGAATTGAACTCAAACAGAAGATTTGTTTTCTTTTTCTTTTTTTTTTCTTTTCAGCTACTTCATGGCTTTGCAGGAGAAGCATTGAGCAAGTCTAACATAGAAGAAATTACCCTGGCTTTGAAATCCCTTGGGAATGTAGGACATCCAGCCAGCATCAAGCACATCAAGAAATTTTTGCCAGGATATGCAGCCAGTGCCTCAGATCTTCCTCTCAAGGTCCATGCAACTGCTGTGATGGCCCTGAAAAACATAGGCATAAAAGACCCCAAAATGGTAAGGAACCAAAGATGCCTCCTTTGCACATATGATAACCCAACACAAGGCTGCTAATTGATGATGGGAGATAAGGCAAATCACAACTTTGTTTTCAAATATAGGTGTAATATGTATGGGTTTTTAATACTTAACCATTCTTTAGTTGGTGTGTCTTACTCCTTTTGACATTAACATCTAGTATTTCAGACTGCAACAAAAATCCCATTAAAAGGATACATTCATTACTCTGTTGCTGAAGACAAATCAGTATTTCCATTCCAAACATTTATTTTCCAAGGACAAAAGACAGAAAGCTAAATTATTGACCAGAATGCGTTTAGTGCCTCTTCACCTTCAGTATGTGAGAGAACCACAAAACAAGGTTTTCAGAGAATTGACATTTAATACTGTGTGTCACATCTAATTGTAATTCAAGACCAGATCTTATTGTAAATAGATACTAGAGGTTTGCATCCTAATTAGAAATTTACAGACAGTGTGTGAGTTTAAGTCATAAACAGCACATTTAATAAATGTGACTTTGTCCCTGAATAAGATAATGATTAGATATCACATGCAATGATTACACAGGCATACTCTCATCCACCACAGACATCACTTTACAATCTCTTTCACCTTAAAGCAACTTGCTTCTAAAAGGCAATTTTACATTTTCAAGATTTTTTACTTGATATGGAATTTTTTTTTTGTTTTATATAAGACTGTTCATAATATAAAAAGTAAAATAAAAGCTTTCATTAGCTATTCAACTAATCTGTATCTCTTTTTCCATTATACTCATTTTTTTGTATATGACTCCCAGTTTGAGTGCACATATTGATCCACAGACAATAGTGTGCCAGCGTATGCTTTTAAGCAAAAGAATAAAGAAACAATTTACTGGAGTGCAGGAGCTAGAAGGGGAAAAGCAGAGGGGGAGGAGAGAACAGCATGAGTAGGAGTTAGGGTATTAACTGGGGAAGAAAAAAGCCAGTTTGGTGTTTGACAATGCTGTGTCTGTTTGCCTCTGTCATGGCTTTACTCATGTGACCCAGGCCACCTCTATTCTCTGCATTTTCTTTAGAGAAAATTGATCTGGAGCAAGGTAATGCCTGTGGCTGATTTTTTCATTGTTCAAGAACCAGTTTAATGCCTGGTCTGCAGCTAGCTACATAGCCATATTTTCATTAAACAGACTCAATATATGGTCTGTGGGGTTTTTGTTTGTTTGGGTTTTTTTGTATAATTTGAAAAGGTAGTTACACTTGTAAAGAGGCTACTGTATCTTTTACCACTTTTATTTTTTAATACCACTTTTACCTTGGTATTTAATAACCAACATATGCAAATTAATAAAAACTCTCAAAGTATTTCTAAATTTAGTTGGAATTTCTTGATCAGACTTGTGGCCAGAGCCCATCGGGATGTGCTGCCCAGGCAGGACAGGGAGAGCCTGCCAGGATGGGGTTACACCACCCACATCCATTCTGAAGTAGAGGTGAAAGGCTTCAGCCCAGTTTGTGGAAACTGGAAAGGTTCCAGTACAAATCTTGTCTTAATACCAAATATTGCTGGGGTTAAACACATTGGTCACAAGTAGTGCTGTGGAAATTACGTCTGTTGCATAAGCTTTCAGTTTGAAGCTGCCTACATGAGAGATTTCTGGTAGTAAACTGGCTTTCATTCTAGCAGAAAGTTCTCCAGGAGGTCAAATTACTAGAAATAAGGCATGGGTTTATGGATAGGAACTAAGAATCACTGAAACCATTTCTAAGGTATGTGATGGATCCATCCAACCTCTTTCACCTAGAGTGGTTATGCTACAGATTCTACTACTACTATATTCTATTACTATATTCTACTATAGATCAAAAAGTGATAATATTTTTGATGCAGAAGTTAGTTCCTTGGATCTGAGTGTTTTGGAAGTCAAACTATGTTACCATAATGCCCTTTTCAGTCCTCAGACTATGAAACCAAGAATACTGGTACCATAACAGTTAAATAATACAAATTTTACTGCATTAGTGACAAAGAGAGAATTCACTGTTGATGACTGTTTTCTAGGAAATTGTTCAAACATACTGTAAATTTGAATTTATCTGTTGTTTTCAGGTCCAGGCTATTACCCTTGAGATTTTCCTGAATCACAAACTTCATCCTCAGATCCGAATGTTAGCTGCAGTGGTTTTACTTGAAACCAAGCCAGGTCTTCCAATACTGATGACATTAGCTGATGCTGTGCTGAAGGAACCTAGCATGCAAGTGGCAAGTTTCATCTACTCACACCTGAGGGCCCTGGGTAGAAGCACAGCTCCAGACCTCCAAGTGATGTAAGGAAAATCTGGATCCCTTCCCGAGATGAATAACTTCTGCAAACTAACTGAGGTGTTAATGTGCTCACTGAATTTTTTCAGGGCTTCTGCCTGCAGAATGGCTGTCAGATTATTAAGTCCCAAGTTCGACAGATCCGGCTATCAGTTCAGCAAGGTTTTCCGCTTTAGTATGTTTAAAGGTAAGATTCAGAAGATTTTGTAGAGAATTATATACACATCAATGTGCCAAAAAATGGTACAGTGTGAGAACCCAATTCTCCCAGCCAGCTGTTTAACAGCATGTTTTTCCTCCATATTTTTCTACGTTCAGTGAAAAAAAAAATATGTAAAAATCTCAGGCTTTCCATTTGGAGTGCATTTAGGTCCCTGTGTGTTTTGCATTGTACACTGCCAGCATGCAATTACCGGAGGGCTTGTGAGGCTCTAACCCTCCATTTTCATTAGCTGGTAAGGCACATGCTCCTATATCAAATACTGTAGTCTCAGTGGTGCTTAAGAATTTCACACCATTGTTCAGCACCAAACAAACAGAAGGGACCTAAATTACTGCTGAAGTGGATTAATTTCTACCGGTGCTGAACACCTACAACTCTTGCTGAATTCAAATGTGATGCTAAATACTCTTCACCCCAAGAGTAGTGCCCAGTGTAACAGCAAACTCTGAAAACATTCAAATGTGACAATTCATTGCATCCAGTAACAGCTAAATCAGGCTTACTGTTTAAAGATTTTTCTTGCACTTTCCTACTGGGATTCTTTAGTGGAATTAGCAGATCTATGCGTAGGATCTGGAGGCTGACCAGTTACATCAAAGGGAGTTGCATATAAAAATACAGTCAGAGCATGGAGGATCAGACTGAAAGATAGCTCTTGCTGGGCTAAATTGTAGCTATTTCCATGTTCCATGGATGTCATTTTTCTCAGTAGAAATGTTTCAAGCAACTTTCCTATGTAAATGACCATGACAGCTTCACCGTTTTGGCATTTGTATCTGGCAGACTAGGGAGATTATATCTACAAACACTGTCTCCTTTCACATGCTGTTTTTCTAGGAGGATTTGGATGGTTTTAGCACTTTTGTTATTCATTGGTACATGTAAAAATTCTTTTCAAAGCATAAATAGAAAAAGAGACTCTGGAACATCTGAAATCCACAGTGCTAAGTGTACAAGTATTTCTGCCTTCTTTTTGGATGGAGGTAGTAGTTTGAAGAATTTATGTAAATCTTGCTGTTTCCCTGTTCATTGTTTTTACTCAACCATTTAATCAGGTCTATAATGAACATAAATGTAATACATACCACAACAACCACAGTAATGTACAATACACATACTTGCTGCCTCAGAGATGGACATAGAGAGTGCCCAAAATACAGTGGCTAATAGGCACTGTGAACTTTTGTACCATTCAAAATGCATTCAGGGAGAGAGACATTTTCTTGTAATATGCAGATATGTGCTTCTAGTTTTAGGAAATTGTTTTCTCTTCTTATTTTTGCCTTTAAAATGGAGCTATCTCAATTTTTGTGAGACAGAAGGGTGCAGTACATCATGACAGTAGCTGGGAGAGAGCTATGTGAAAGGGATTACTTTGTTCTGGCTGTAGCCTGGAAATGTAGCTCATCAGTGAATTACTGTTACTTCTTGGTGAAGACCAGCATCAGAAATTTGTTTAGAATGCATAATATTTAGACTTCTCACCCAGAAGAATAAGGAACAAGATTCTTTTCTCACACATGCTAATCTTAGACTTGGATAACTCAGTTAGCTAAATGAAGTCAGTCCTCAGTTATAGTGGTGTGGGAAGAGGATCCATCCCCCAGCTTTCTGATTTGATTTGTCACCACTGGCCACAGGTGAAATGTGTTTCAGTGAGTCCATGCTGGAGGAGTTTCCATAGTGACGGCTGTAATGCAGTACCTATTCCTTGCTAAAAAACAAAAATGTGCCCTCAGCATCATGGATCTTTGTGGTGCTAGATACTGAATTTTTAATGTCAGGCAATAAAGTCAGCTGATGCTATCTCTAATCTGGAATCTGTCACATCTGGCCACCACAAGCAGTCCTTCATGCTCTACACACTGCTACTGAAATCAAAGGGATGACCCACGTTCTGCTCATTGCGAGGACTGACAGAATCTGACTTACCATGCACAGAGTCATATAATTAAATAAGTGTACTAATGTTCACAGGTACCAATGACTGCTTTCTTTGATCACTGATTTTTCATTCCCTTTACTTTGGAGCAAGATATTTAGTCAGATATATGCAGCTGCCATCACACTCCACAGTGAAGTGGCTATAGTGCATCATCTGATTATGTCAGTAGGATTTTTCATTGGTAAATATTTTCTTAGAGCATTAATGCTATGTAATTCTTGAGGTATGGAAAATATCTCTGCTCTTCAAGTCAATGAATTCTGTATAATCATTTAATCATTTATGAGCAACACTTCTTATTAAGGATCATGAAGTGCCATGGATTTTTAACTAATGATTTACATGGGTTAAAACAAACAAAAAAAGAGACCCTTAAAAAATTCACTAAAAGTACCATACTTCATTTCAGTGTCCACTGTTCTGGCAAAGCTCATTCAGAGAAAAACTAGTCTTCATATTTCCAAGTCTCAAGTCTACCTTATTAGTAATGTCCCAGAGTGGTATCACTTTGCTTTTTATTTTCAATATCATCAACATTATAATGTGAGCTTCTGTCATGTCTCCTTGCTATCTGCTGAAGATTCTCAATTGATTCCTTTGCCATCAATGGAGTGGCATTCATACCTGTATTTTGATTCTAGGAGTTGTTACTGAACAACTTCTGTGATGTGTAGATGGTGCCCAGCATTTTGGGTAGCACAGAATCTTGGTACAGCAAAACAGTGAAGGTGATGTAGTGAAATGCTAGTTCATACAGACTTAGTAGACCAAGAGGATTCTTTTTCCAGCAAACTGTTCCTGAAATACATGAAATTGGAATATATCCAGGGAAATTAGAAATCAAAATTAGTCACAGCAATCTGATAGAATATAAGAGGCTGGTGTTGGTCTCTTCTCCCAAGTAACTAGCAAGAGGACAAGAGGAAATGGATTTCAGTTGTGCCAGGGGAAGTTTAGGTTAGCTATTAGGAAAAATTTCTCTTTCCTAAGAAGTGGTGAGGCATTGGAATAAACTGTCCACCAGGGAGGTGGTGCAGTCACCGTCCCTGGAGGTGCTCAAGAAGCACTTAGATGTGGCACGTCAGGATATGGTTTAGTGGTTGTGGTAGCTGGATTATAGTTGGAATCAATGATCATGAAGGTCTTCTCCAACTTTAATGATTCTATGATTCTAACTTTGTGTGAGGAGTACACAAGGGTAAAGGACCATCCCCTGTCCGCATACACAAGTTTTGTAGAGAATGAGAAAATGTTGACCCATAAGTGAGTTGTTACACGAGGATAGCAGAAATTTAACATAGGAACTCCTAAAATACTTCCCCATCCTCCAACTAGCATAGGAAGGAAAGAGAGAGGAAGTCTAGAAGAAAGGAAGCTTGACAGAAATGCCTACATATTATGTCAACCTTGTTGCTCTTGAAACCTAAGAAAACTTAGAAAAGCCTTGGGATTACTTTAACTCAGAAAACAGGACTATATAGACTTGTGCCAAGAGTGGAAAGAATACACAATTTTTCTCTGGAAAGATTATCTGCATGGAAGAACATTATAGGTGATAAATCTAAAGTAGAGAAACTAAATAGACAAAAAATATGTTTGCTTGAAGCTCACTCAGTAGTTAAGAATTACTTAACAATTAGTGCATTTCATGTAAGGAGTTACAGCATTTAGAATTAAATGCATTAAATAGCTTCTGGGTCATTTGAGAGAAAAAATCTATACCTCACCATCTGTCCTTATAGGACATCTATATCACTTTCCCTAAACTATTAGCAAAGGATGGCAAATCTGTTTTCATTTCTGATCCCCTTTGTCAACTTGTCCTAAATGATGTCTCATAAAAGCAGTTCATAAACTGACTTTACAGAATTTGCCTGGATGTAAATTACAGAAGCAATTGGAAAAACAGCATAACCACCATGCAATGAGCAGGGGGCTTGTAATTTTGCTCATTAATAGCTCAAAAATGCAAAATATCCTGTTCATGACTGTTTTATAACATCAGTTTTATAGCTGGGTTTTCTGGCCTTTGTCTTGTCATGTTGTATCTGTTGAATTGCACAATTAGTAAGCTGACAATCTGCACACTGTGGCTTTAAATACTAACTGTGCTGTGTTTTACTGCCTGTTTATTTTCAGAGGTCCTTATGAGTGGACTGGCAGCTAAATATTTGGTACTGAATAACGCAGGCAGCTTAATTCCGACGATGGCAATGTCCCAGCTGCAGGCACATTTCCTTGGAAGAGTGGCTAATCCCTTGGAGGTAATTGGGTCTACCTGCAGTTTGCCCTCTCATCCTTTCTTATGACCATTGTCCAACTGGCATTTACACTTCCCACAGGTGGGAATAACAATTGAAGGACTGCAGGAGATTTTTGCTAAGGGTTACTCTCCTGACAGGGACTGGGAGACTGACTTTGACTTCAAGGAAATCCTGAAAAAGGTAAATTCTTGGGGAAAAGAATATTCCTATGGTATTGCTTTCCCAAATGTTAGGAAGAATAAGACTTTCTTCCTCCCCATGCAGCTCTCTGACTGGAAGGCAGTCTCTAGTGACCAACCTTTTGCATCAGGATATGTGAAGATGTTTGGCCAAGAGTTGTTCTTTGGCGGACTTGATAAAAACACCATCCAAAATGCATTGCAGGTATCATTTTGAAAACACCACCACCCATGCAGCACGAGCTTTAAAACATGTGTGTTTTAAAAAATGTGTGTTTCTTTCATACATTCTGTCCCTCCCATTACCTTTTTAATTCAGAGAGGTTTTGTCTTTAGTATTAATCAAGGCAAATCATGTCAAGTTTTGATCAGGATTAGCTATAATCATTGCTGGCAGACTTTTCCCTGAGGTGCAGTTAATGACACGCATCATGATATTCAAGTTCTGCTTATTTAGGCAAGTTGAACTCTGTAATTACAGGCATGGTATGGACCTGATGAAAAAATCCCTTCGATAAGAAGAATAATCAGTAGCCTTCAAAGTGGTGTAGGGAGGCAGTGGACCAAGGCTTTACTGTCCTCTGAGATCCGTCGTATTGTGCCCACCTGCATTGGGCTGCCCACAGAGACCAGCTTCTACTACTCTTCTATCACAAAATTGGCAGGAAATGGTAATATATTTCAAGACCTGAGCAATACAAACACGGTTTTCAGGAATAGGGAAGGTTTTTAACACTTTTTGTTTGTTTGTTTTTTGTGGTTTTTTGGTTTTTTTGGTAATAGTGCAGGCACAGGTTACACCTTCTCCAAAGTCTGATTTCAGATTGACTGAGTTACTAAATGCCAACATTAGGATGCGGTCCAAGATGAGTTTAAGGTAAATATTTAGCATAAAATAAAATCATTACATTTCCAAGTATCAGATGACATAGAAATTCAACAGCTGTTTCCTATCTGAACATAATTTTACCTTTATTGTACCTTTTCAGCATGGCTAAGGAGATGACCTTTGTAATGGGGATCAACACACAAGCCATCCAGGCAGGACTGGAAGCACACACCAAGATGAATGCTCATGTCCCTGTGAATGTAGTTGCCACTGCCTCTATGAAGGAAAAAAATATCAAAATTGAAATCCCTCCATGTAAAGATGAGACTAATTTAATTACTGTAAGGTAAGACATAGCAATGTAGAGTCTTCCAAAATTAGCAGCCTGGTCCAGTGGAAGGTGTCCCTGCCCATGACAGGGAGGTTGGAACTGGGTGATCTTTAACATCCCTTCCAACCCAAACTGTTCTGTGATTCAATGAAATAAAACAGAACATTTGCCTAGGGATCTTGTCTATGACTGACAGCTCAGGTAATTGGCAATGATTGGTGTAGTTTATTCATTTTAAATGAAGTGACAAGTACCAAAGCCTTGCTTGAAAACATGCATTTCTTCTTGCAGTCTTCACTGAAAATCCTCTTTAGGACCGTTTCTCGGTTGTTGGGACCTGTAAGATATTTGAAATATAAATGGCATGAAATTTCTGTCCCAGTACATATTTTTGGACTGGAAACACTAAGTAATACATAAGCCAGCCGAATCCTATGAGTTATAACAGACAGCCCATATACATTTGGTGTCTTGAAGTGTAGAGGATTCAGTGTTTCTTGTGTTACTACCTTGTTTCCCTGTGGCTGCCATTTGGTTTTCTTGCCTGTTAGGTCTATTTGATTTATTATCAGTGCATGCAATTACAATACACTCTGGAAAACTGTTGTAGCCAGATGCCAAACAAATGAAAACAGATGGAAATACAAGAACAGAGAGGGAGGAAACAGAAAGAGTATGTCCAAGGAATCAAAGCAGTAGACCAAAGCTTAGAAAACTTTCATACACACACATGAAGTAATACTGAGAAAGACAAGCTTAAAGTTCATCACAAAGGAAAAAGCATCACTAACTAGAGCAACCAGGTATTATGCAACCCACAGAAATGTTAACAAGTTTCTGGTGTAGGAATACATCTGTAGCAAAAGAGCTCAGATGCTTGATCCAGCTGCAATTAGCATTCATGGCTGCTGGCCCAGAAAAGCTCTGCAGGTCTCCTCAGTTTAGCCACCAGTTGGACTAATCATTGCTCTCTTTTGCCCTTCAATGGTCACAGACCATCCCAGTAGGCATTTGACATCACATCCTCTTCCCTAAGATGATTCCTTCACTCCATCAAATATGATTATAATTGTGTTCTTTGTGCAGAGGAGGTTTTCTGTAGTGCATAGAGCATCAGTTAGCTGCATGTAAGCTGCTGGGGCACCACAGCCCAAAAGTTTGCTCAATTTCTTGTGAAGACCAGGACAGCCTGCTCCCAAGGTCAACAAGGAGAGCAGATACCTGCTCTCACTAGTTCTCACAGTTGGAGAAGGTGAGACAGATATTAATGAACTCAATAAGGATGCTGAACTGAAATGAGAATATCAGATGCTGACAGGGAACACAGAAACTCAATCAGAACTATAAATGTTAGTGGAAGGATCCTTTCTGCAAAGCAAAATTAAAAAAAAATTACTTCCTTGACTTTATGGGAAATCAAATAGGACCAAAAAAAAAAAGAGTAAATTTATTGTCAGAAGGCATAAAGTTAGTATCAGAGGCAGGGGAATACAGTGGAGAAGTCCACAAGTTCCAGACCAAGCCTTACTCTAGACTCTACATCATTACCATGTATAAAGTCATTGGTCAGAAATAGCTCTATAATGCCAAGTGTATGAGAAAGCTGATACTCTCTAGCTAAATTTTAGCACCATCAGTTTTTCTCCAGAAGACATTTCCATTCTCTGCTGCAAAACAAATGGTCAGTGAAAACCACGCAGAGCAATGAAATGACAATGAGTACAAGTGAAGGCAAAGCAATAACTAGAGAATGTAGCACAGAACCATATTACTGAAGAGGTCAAAACTCAAGTAAAGTAAAATATTAAAGGGATGAACAGAAGCAAGCAGGTATTATAGAGAGGATGCATGTCTATTCTATAGACAATGAGCCAAAAATTTAATTTATCTTTCTTTTACATTGATCCATCAAAGAATAAAGAACCCATTGAGTTCAATGACTTAGAGATATTCTGACACCTTCCTTTGTTAGTTTTAAATTCTACATTTAAAGAAATTTTTCTAGAAAGCTATTGTTCTTTCATTTGTTTGTGAGCTCTTTTCAAAATATTTCTGTATTTGGTATTCTGTGCTGTTGATCAGTGGATTACTTTCTGGAGTTCCATGTCATTAAATTAGTCAGGCTATGATATTATTTTCCCCTTCATCTCTCACACTCTGACACAGGAAGCAAACAGTCTCCAGTGGCATTAAGTTCAGTTATATCCTGCACACTGTACAGGTCATAACCTGTCGCAGCTGTGGCATTTATATAAAATTTCAGGAGCCAAAGAGAAACTCAGGTGAGCAATCTCAGACTCTGAAGAAAAAAATAGTGAAAACTTTGGTAACAGAGAGATCACATTCCCAAGACAAATCAGCACATTAAAGACACAAGTTTCTTTAAAGGAAAAATCAGAGTAAAATAATTAATCATATCATGGAGAGAATATATAGCATGTGTTTTAATTCAATCTTATCAAAGTTAATTAAAATTAGTAGTTATTTTTAAGGCTCTTTTAACATAACTATTTGGAATGTTACAGATGGCTACTTAAACATATTTTTAAACAAAATTTACAGAAAGAAGCAAAAATCAAATAAATTTCAGGGAAAAATTAGAGCCCTGTTATTAAAGTATAAGTATGGAGAGCTGCCAGAGAATGCGCTTTGAATATATATCACATATTCAGAATGACAGACAACCAAAATACACACATAATCTTAAATACAGCTTCTATCTTAGGGGTTTTTTCTTGTTTTCATTGTAAGATAAGTAAAAATTACTTCGCATGGGCACCTTATTTATAAGATGAATTACAAAATTACAACTCTGTACATATACAAGATGAACACAGCACGTGTAATGGAAAATGCATAAGAGCCAACATGTGCTGTGAGCTCACAAGGCAGCACTGAGTGTTTGGGGCAGAGAAAGGAGAGGACCAGAGTCCCAAATCTCTGGCTTTGTAACACCTTTACACCAAGGTCAGCAGGATGATGTGTAGGAAAGGCAGAATTTTTTGTTTCACCACAGCAGAAACGGATGTGGTTTGAGGACTGCCTCTTGCTTCTCATTCATTTAGATGCGACATCACACTTTAAAACCTGGGAAAACAGTTTTTTGTTGATTTACTTTGTTTTAAACAGACATTGCACTCATGTATGTAAGGTGACACTCATTGTAACACCAGCAGGCCCAACACAGCTGAATTGCTTGTCCCTTACCTCTGCAGTGAATTTGACTTATACTATAGCACAGCTTCTTCCCTCATCCAAAAAAAATACACTAATACATATTGGAAAATCTCTCTTTTATTTCTTTCTCCCTTGTGTGGGATCAGAGAGAACAGATTCTTTCATACCATAGCTTTAGGCCTTCTTTGTGACTGTGTTTCTTGTTAAAGCACCAGAGCTGGCTCTTGTAGCCTATTTTTACTGTGCCGTGTGATTCTGCAGACATTGACATGTGTCACCTGTGATGCAGTTACATTTGTCAGCTCTCTGTGCTCAACAGGAAGGAATCGATCCTCCACTTTCATTAGGTGGCAGAAGTAGACTATTGGCACAAAAAATAGTAAAAAAAAAAAAAAAAAAGGAAAAGAAACCCCAGGGCTTTCTGCATGGAGACCCAGCCTGCAGTTCAGTGGTCATTTGAATTATTGAATGATATTAAAATAAAAGCCATTTCCTTTTTTGTCCCTTTACTCAGATGAGCCATCTGAAATGCAAGTTGATTTGTATTTTCTTTTATCCCCTCAGCTTGTTAGGGAGAATATTTTATTTCAGATTCCATTCTTCAAGGTTCTCCTATCACCCAGCGTGGAGTGTTGCTGTCATGTCCTTATCTAAAAAAAGAGAAAGATGGAAAAGAAAACAAAGCCCACAGGTGACACACGTTTTATTGAGGTATTCCACATGAAATGCAATTGTGTGCACACAGCACGGCAGGAGCCTTCAAGAGGAAGAGAGGGCTATCAAATGAATACAAATTCATCTTTCAAATAAGTTAGATTGGAATTGCTCAGGCTAGTACATTGTGGACCATATTAAAATAAAGACCATTTTGCAGACCATCTTTCCATTCACTGTCACAAAGGCATCTCCATTGGCAGACCACAAAAGCCCCAGGAAAAGCAGATCAACCTAATACTTGAGGAATTTCACATGGGGAATTTTAAGCAGGATGTGATAGAGTTAGGGCAATGTTATTAGCTGAGGGAAATAAGTTTTCATCTCTTAAAAGTGTTCAGCATTCAAAATATTTCTCTGACCCAAATCAAAACTTGTAGTTATCACAGCACTGGAACAGCTTCCAGGAAATCGTGGCGTATGGAGGCAGGAGGATGTTCAGCCGTGAGTCCCTTGGTTTTATGCTGCACCTTATATCACTCATCCTGGATCCTGATTAATATTCTTACTGTCCACAACACTGGAAACAATGTACAGAACACATTGCCATAAATAGGCCCTTATTTTTTTTCCTACACATATCTCTTTGATGTCTTTCCAAGCCATGAGTACCGGCAAATTTAGCTCAAACTGGAGACACTTTGATGATTTCAGGCTCCTTTCTTAAGGACATTATATTCTTAATTGTATTCTTAAATTCTGCTTTTAAAAAAGTTGCACAGCCAACAACATTCAGCAGCCACCAGTCCCCATGTTGTTTTTTGAAGTTATGGCTGTATTTTCCCAAATATCATGTCGAAGGAAGTGAGAAGTTTAGCAGTGCACATACAGAGGTTGAGTTTAAAAACTTAAAAGTCCAGAAGATCAAAATAGGATACTCAAAGTTTTAATAATTAATCCACAGCCAGGCTTCAAAGTAAGTAGGCTGTTCATGAAGATGTTAGGCATACAGATACCATCACTTGCAATGGTTCTAACCTGTTCATGACTCTAAAAGCCTGACTGAGCTACCTGCCACTGAGATTTTTCCATCTCTTCATTTACTCTCGGCAATCCTTGAAAATACAACTAACAGGAAAGTTTCTGTAAATATCTATGAAACAATTAGCAAGCCATGATACTTGTTGCCAAGTACGTGCCACAAGGTATTATTCAGGTCTTTCCCTCAGCAGTGCTTTATCAATACAGGTTTCCTCTAATGTATATTCTGCAGGTCTAAGATGTTTGCTGTTACACGAAATATTGGGGATTTGGCTGCTAGTAAGATGACTCCAGTTCTCCTACCTGAGGCAGTGCCTGACATAATGAAGATGTCCTTCGATTCCAACTCTGCATCAGGCGAAATTGATAACATCAAGGTAAATGATGTAGTGTCTGGCTATTCTGTTTTGTGCATTTAATCAGTGAGAGACCATTTCTCTTTTCCATAGGAAAATGTACAATTCGTGTCTGACCAATGCTTCTTCACTCACATAAGTCAGGTTCAATCTAATAACAAAATTGCCCAGTAGTAACATTATTTTAAAATCTGGAGTGTAATACATCAGTCTCAAAAGCAAGTATCAAAAGCATTTTCTTTGGTAATTAATTTTACACTGCCATCTACAGGATAGGCTCACACTTTTTAAAGTACTTTGCAACCATCATGCAGGCATCACATTCCTTGGCAATCACAAATTACAAGTATTCTGATTCCAGGATGGATGACAGTTTGTGTGTCAAGTCAAATGACTTCCTGAGTTACAGTTTTCCATAAAAGCCATCAGAGGCTTTTATCGATGGGCAGCACTGTGAAGCCATCACTGTGGCCACTCAGTGAAAGACTGACAGAGGTGAAGGATTCACTGGCCTGTTCTGGTTTCACTGTTTTCCTGTAACTCTGAGAGCTTTTCAGATAAAACAGGAGATGAACAGAAGATGAGCACGGCACTTTCCCACAGAGTAGTCAATAGGCAAATGTACTGTTATTGAGAGCGATTTCCAATACGCTGGAAGAAAAGTTCGTCTGTTTTGTCCCTCTGTGCTACTCTTCCTGAAAACTCAGCCCTCCACAGTTATTTTTGGATGAAAAACAACTGAGGCGCCAGTTGGTGTTGGCACTAATTTGAGCACTTCCCAGTATTGCTACAATTTCTTTTGGAAAGAGAATATTAGAATTAAAATTCCAGTTTAACAGTGGGATTCATATAAGTTTGTAATCTTGAGATATGATAAACTGAGTGAAAAATTAATTGTAAACCTGTATTACATGGAAATGATATCTTATGATTATGTGTCTTTAGCTATTTGATTCATTGCTCAAGAAATCATATTTTTCATTTCATGGATTTGATTCTAATTTTAATTAATTTAATTGGTTCTCCTGCAAGCATTGCTTAGCACACGTAAATTACATAGTTTTGAGTAGAAGTTTCTAAAATCCCATATGTTTTGACCATCTAGTTGGCATAGTCTCACAGTCATGTCAGACCTCAATTGAGACATAATTTCTATGGACATAGATGAAGATGTTGTTTGACTCAATTGTAAATCAAAGAACTCCAGTCAGTCTAGAGCACATTTGGATTTATCAAGAACCTGTTAATATTGTCTGCTATTCCAGGAAAACAAAATTAAATATTTATAATTAATTTGTGATATAATTTTCCATCCTTATAGCCTGGGGCTCTTTCTACATTAGCTAGTCTAATCAGGCCATTCAGCTGATAATTTTGTTCAACTGAAAATCAAGTTGCCCTATGTCACAGCCTTGCTATCTGAAATTAACTGGTTAATTCCTCCTGTAAAATATACGTAGCTGTTACTAAAATAGGGTTCATAACATTAAAACATTCCTCCTACTATTGTATTACCTAACAGGACAGACAGTCTGCAGAAGATGTTTCCTCGGGAGATTCCTTTTCCTTTGGACACTCTTCTTCCCAAAAAGATCCATTTGTTCAGTCCCTGTGCTCCAATGCAAGTACTTTTGGGTTTCAAGTGTGCATTGAGAGGAAAAGCGTACATGCAGGATTTATCAAAAATGTGCCTCTTTATTACCTAGTTGGAGAGCATGCCATTAGGATAACCTTCAAGCCTGGTAAATACAAGTGTATTTTTAAAAAGAAATCAAAGGGTGGGTGGGCAGATGTGTGTGTGTGTATATATATATATATATATGTATATACATATTTGTAAATCTCTTTTGTTTCTTAAGAAGCACAAAAACTACTATTAGACCTACTAGTCTTGCCAGTCATGGCAACAGCCTGTGCTTGTAGTAGGAATCCATTTCTTTCCCTCTTGTCTGAGCAGCAATTTCCCAGCTCCCCCAATAAAGCCCCTGAGCATGACCAGTGTCAAGCAGAGCTGATCTGCACCTACAGAGCGTGTCTGATGCATCCTGAATCACTGGATTTGGGATGAAGCACAGACCAATTGGACATGGGCAGCAGATCTGATGCAGTGTCCTGTAGCTACACTCTAAAAACCCAGATTCTTAAAGGGAGTTATGGATTAACCTTGCCAGGATCTGGTCCTTAATGTCTTAATCCGCAATCATAAAAAGTAAAAGCACAGCAGGCCACTGGATGTAGGTCTTCTAAATATCAAACTAATGGCCTAACCAATGGGCCATTCTTTACAATTCAAGAATAGAGCCTCAGTTCCTCCCTGATGCCTATTCACTATCCCATAGTGTCACCTCGCTAAGAAATCCACTTAAATCTGCCTATCATTCTGCTTATTGACTCAAAAAGAATCTGGTTACATGCTAATATTTTAAAATTCAGTTATTGCCAGTATGCACTTCAGTTATAACAGAAAAATTTTAATAAAATCACTCGATACAAAGAAAAGCATTGAACACGTTTCATTTGGAAAAGAATAGCTAAACAAATTATAGCAAAAATTGGCTTTTTCTATTATTCATTTGCTAATAATAACAGTAACACTAATAGTTGTGCAATTTCAGTTGACACAGGGGCACCTATTGAAAAAATACAAGTTGCAATTCAAGCAGGAGACCAAGCTTCTACAAAAATGGTACGTTTAGTAACATTTGAAGATCCAGAGGCACAAGTATCTTCCAGGAAAGAAGCACTTAAAAGGGTGAAGAAAATCCTTGATAATGCTAATGACCAGGTACTGTTACAAAACTCCATTTCTAGATTTATAGAAGTAATTACACAAAGCTTAGGTTTTTTATATTTCTTTTCCTAAGAAATATAGCTTCCTTTGTTTAGGTAGTATACAAAAATGGAAAATACAGAGATGCTTTTGGGTACACAAGTATTCTACACAAGTATTCTGCTGTGAATACACAAGTATTCAAGTGCTTTTTTTGCACTTATCTCTCCTGCAAGTGAAGGACATTAGAAAGAGTAGGTTTGGTTTATAGGATTTTCTAAAAATTTCCTGTAAGACACAAGATAGCTGTTGTGTGCCCAAAAGGTAGCCCATTTTTTCCAGCTACTGCAGCTGTAGCAAAATGGTATGAGACCAACCTATACAACTTGTCCTAAGATATTCACAGCTACAGCAATGTCATTACCAACATACAAATTTAAGATCAAGAGGGTTTTTTGGGTATTGTTCTACTTATGGGGTTTTAACACATTGTAATGAATTTGCCTCATTGTGGTATATTGCAATATTATCAGACATATATTTTGTCTTGCAAGGCAGCAGAGATACAGAGATTCCTGTCTGATTTTACTTAGAACTTTCTGTTGGAACACAGAAAATTAACTTTGTTTTTTCCAATGATACTATTGACCAGGGGACAAGAAAATCCAGAAGTTCATCGTCCAGTTCCAGCAGCACCAGTGGGAGTGATGAGAGTAAAACAAGCAGCCTCTCCAGCAGCAACTCTGACAACAGAGCATTGACGAGGGGGGAACAAACAAATCTGAAAGCACAACAGTCCAAAGCCAAAGAAAACAGATTCAGTCCCTTTGGGGAAAGCGATAGTAGCAGCAGCAGCAGTAGTAGCAGCAGTAGCAGTGGTAGTAGTAGTAGCAAAAGTAGTAGTAGTAATGGTAGTAGTAGTAGCAGAAAAAGCGTTAGTGGTAGTAGTAGTAGTAGTAGTAGTAGTAGTAGTAGCAAAAGCAGTAGCAATAGTAAAAGCAGCAGTAGTAGTAGCAAAAGCAGTAATAGTAGTAGCAAAAGCAATAGTAGTAACAGCAGCAGTAGCAGCAAAAGCAGTAATAGCAAAAGTAGTAGTAGCAAAAGCAGTACCAGTAGAAGCAGCAGCAAGAGCAGCAGCAGCAAAAACAGTAGTAGCAGCAGCAAAGGCAGCAGCAGCAGCAGCAACAGAAGCAGCAGTAGCAGCAGTAGCAAAGCATCTGGTATAAAGCATAAGGCTAAGAAGCAGTCCAAGACCACACCATTTCCACTTGCCAGTGCTTCTGAAGGAGCAAGAAGTCTCCTTGAGCAGAAGAATAGAGCAGAGAGCAGCAGCAGCAGCAGCAGTGGCAGCAGCAGCAGCAGTGAAAGCACTGGTCTTTACCATGGCCACAGTAAATATGACAGACAAGCTGAGCCAAAATATGACAAGTCCCAATTTAACAGTCACAGTCATAACGACGCCTCTGCAGAATGGGTAAAATTTTCTAATGGTTTGACTTTTCTGCTAGGAGGTGATCCTTAATGAGCTGTGGGTAATAATCCCTTTTGGAATTTTGCAGGAATATCACCTTCCAAAAGTATACCAGCTTCGTTTCAAGTCTGCTCATATCCACTGGGTAGGTCCCTAATTCAAGTGTACATTCCCATGGTGGCTACAGTTGATGTGATCAGGCATATTACTGAGGGACTTTGGTTTGTTTCACTTGAGCATTCTCTACTGTTCAATGTCAACATTGTCAATGGCCAAAATAAGCCTATTTATTACTAAAATGCTGACTACCACACTGCATCTTTCTGTTGTTTCAACACTTGAAATCCTCAAATTTAATTCAGGACACCTTTGGTCTAGATGCTGTACAATGCAGTTAAAACTAAGTTAACAAAGACCATGGGAGAATTACAAATCAGGATCTTCCAGTAGGAATAGGTGTGCCCACAGTTTTTATCCAGTCATGGTAAAATCATCATGTATGTGGTTTGTATCAGAAACCAGGTTCAGTATGCATTATGACACAGAAGCATTTTTAATATACATTAGAAGGATGATAAAGTAGGTAGGTAGTACATGCAGAGTTTATATGTATCCTGCTTACAGAAGAGGAAGATGATTTAAGGCATTTTTAATTAACTTGTAAACTCTTTTTTATTTCCAAAAAAATATGGATATGTTTGACTAGTTATTAAGTGTCAGCTTTTATTTTCCCCTAAGAACCCAGCTGAACAGTGTGAGCATGCAATCACTCTCTACATGTCAGGATGATAGCTCTGATTTGGATGTTTCCACTTTAAAACCAGAGGCCATGCCATAGCTTTTTAACCTATTTTTGTTTCATAGCACCCAGATCAGAAGATTTCAAGCAGCTCATCATCTTCCTCTGAATCAGTAAGCAGCCACAGCAACAGCAGCAACAGCAATAGCAGGAGCAGCCACTCAAGCAGCAGCAGCAGCAGCAGCAGCAGCAGCCACCACCATGGAGAAAACTCTGGCCACAGCTCAAGGAGAAGCTACATGAGCAGTCACAGCAGCCATGGCTCCAGCCTGACTCGTGAGGTACTACTGTCTGTGTTTTGAAGAATCATAGAATGGTTTGGGTAGGAAGGGACCTTAAAATCACCTAGTTACAACCTGCTCAAAGCTTTATCCTGGCTTTGAACCCTTCCAGGGAGAGGGCACCCACAATTTCCCTTGGTAACCTCTTCCAGTGTCTCACCACCCTCACACTAAAGAATTTCTTCCTAGTGTCTAACCTAAATCCAGTTTAAAACCATTACCCTTGTCCTACCATTACATGCCCTTATAGAAAGTCCCTCCCTAGCTTTTCTGCAGCCCCCCCTTCAGGTACTGAAAGGCCACTATAAAGTCTCCCTGGAGCCCTCAGGCAAAAGGAGGCTTTGCTGGCTGCTGAGTGAGAGCTGTAGATGTGGTAGCATTCTAACCAGCTGAGGGGATTAGGCTCAGCTGCTATGCTGCAAGACAACTTTTTAAAAGGAAAGTCAAAATCCGTTGAGATAATTTCCCCCTGTGAAAACTTTTTCTCCAAATTCCCTTAGCTTTAGAGCTTTGTTTGCTGGTTTCTTGAGTACATTTTCCTTCCTTTCTAAAGGTGTTTGCAGTTTGTGAAAGCCTAGATTTGTAATTATAAAAATTTAAGGGAGTGACATAGTAAGTTAAAGGGGAAAGAATTTTCTTTTTTCTGTGAAAGCCCAAAATACAAAATTCATTGCATTAAGGTAAAGATGTGTAGGTGAAAAAAAATTTTATTTAAAGTCTGCCTAATTATTTTTAGATGTAGACCTGAGACCGTGAGTGCATGTGGAGTATAGCTAAAACCAGACTCTCCATGGTCATTACTGACTGGTAAATGTAAAGTCCCATTAAGCACAGATCACTTTGCCTTTATTACACACTTAGTATTCTAGAATTGTACTTATTAAAGGTATCTACATCATAATAGAATAAAAAGCTCTGCAAATGCAGGCAATGTCTATGGCAACCCTGCTTCTGAAAAGGATTTCAAAATAATCAATTTCCTTGAAGGAAAATAGGTTGTGAATGTGTACGCTGCTATGTAAAGATTTAGTATGTATTGTAGGCAGCTATTTGAAATAGTAATGCACAAAGTCTTAGTAAGTGCATATAGTTTGGAAGAGTCTTGTATCTGCATCCAAACAATCACTTCTTTGAAAATTCCTGGTGGTAACGAATAATCATGATTCCAACCACATTTATTCTTCAATGTTAGGGATATAGCAATATGTACCACAAACTAAACTGATGAAGGAGGAGGACTACTTCCTCCCATCAGCTGACACAAACTGGACTGCAGGCTCTCCAGTGACTACACAGGAATACTTAAGCACAGATGGTTGGGGGTTGTTTTTCAGCGCAACTTCCTGGGAGACGTAATTCCACCTGGCATTACGGTTGTGGCACAGGCAGTAAGGAGTGACAGCAGAAATCAAGGTTATCAGGCTACAACATATGTTCGTTCTGATGCTGCCAAAGTTGATGTGCAACTAGTTGTGGTTCAGCTGGCTGAAACCAATTGGAAAGCGTGTGCTGATGCTGTAATACTGCCACTGAAAACACAGGTAAGCACACAGACAGCTTCACCCAGAGAGACATCTAAAAAGCCCAGAGTTTTTAAAATAAGCACAGAGCACCCTGTGATTAGAAGTAAGCAGAAAAAACCACATATTTTTAAATATTTCACAAAATCTGAAATTTCAGAAAATTGTTTCTATCTTTCACTATTCTTTTGAATTCAAAATACAAAATAAAAAATAAAAAAATGAACCACTCCAAAATCTAGCAAACACATCAAAATACAAACTGTGGAAGTACAAAAATATTCTTTAAATTGAGTGCTTTTTTACTAGCTATTTATTATTTGCTATACTATGAGTTTGCTTGTCTGAGAATTTGGCTGGTTTTCTCTGTATAATACATTTCAGACGATCCATAACTCAAATGCATTTGAATTGATGTATTTCTTAGGACTGACACAAAAAGATGGATCAAGTAAAGTTGAGTAATGGGTTGACACCTGAAAAAGCATCATAAGTGAATGAACAGGTCTTTCCTTCTCTTTTTTTGCACTTCCCTGTACTTTGCTTCCCATGTGCCTTTTGATGCAAGAGGTCTTTGCTTTTTGCAGTTCAGATTAACAATTTCAACATGATATTTCTTTATCAAAAAAGGTGGGGTGGAATTCAAATCAGGATGTACTGGAGCAGGCTAATAGAAATTGTAATGCACTCTTCTAGAAAATATATATATATTGATTTAGAAGTTGTAAAGTCCAAGTAAAACTCAGGAATTATGATGAACCTGATGTTGCAGGGGTTGCTTTGAAACAGGAATATGTACATGTAGTTATGCACGGTGTAGCAAACTTTTTTTCTACTATTCCTCAGATTTTTCTGGGTGTAGTCCAAATTTCTCTGTGAGCCTATTTAGAGCAAAAGGAAGACTTAGAAACTTTAAGAATTTATGTATAGTTTCAGGAAAGAAGAAAGACTTCCATATTGAAATAATTTAGGGTGACTCTATGATTCTTTTCTGAAATCTGGATGACTTTCCCTCTTTTTAAAGGCAAGATTGAGATGGGGCAAGGAGTGCAGGGACTACAGAATCGAAGCCATGGCTGCCACTGGCCAACTGGCAAGGAAGCCAGCTGTGCAGCTGAAGGTGAAATGGGGAAACCTCCCCTCTTGGATAAAGAAGACAGGCACCACGTATGTAATTCACTCTTTCCTAAGCTGTCATTTTGCCTTTCTTATGCTAGTTGGCTTTATAAAAACACTGAAAGAATCAGATTAATTTTTTCAATCCAAACATTTTTTGGGACCTTTTTGCATAGAAAACACAAGTTAAATGGCACAAAAGTGTTTTATGAATGTCCTCTACTTTCTCCATATGTTTCTTGTTAAAAGATCTGCCCCAAATATTTGAAAACTTGACATGTTTAATTTCATTTTCCACATTAAGTGATTTGATATTTTATTTCAAAATGCCTTTTTGTTTTGAAATGTTCTTCTATTCAGTCACAAAACAATACTTAGTTAAAATGAGCAAAATAAAACCAATGTGTTTCCCCTGGATAAAATCAACTTTTTGACTTGACCCAAAGTATTATTTCTTTGACTTTTCAGTTCTTCCGTTGTTTGCCTGTTTCAGAACTGCCATTAGTCCTCATCCTCCCATGCCTGATTTTGCTCATGTACCTGAGTTTGTCACATCTTATTTATCTCTAGATTCATGCAATATGTTCCTGGTGCAGCACTCATGTTGGGCTTCTCAGAAGCAGATCAGAGAAATCCATCTCATGAATTTATAGTAAGGGCAGCTGCAACATCTCCACGAACAATTGATACAGTAATTAAAGCTCCTGGGGTACGTGGCAGTTGTTATTTTCCTTTTCCTTACCTGGAATGGATTTTCAATCAATAACATTTAGATACGTAATGTAAAGGAAAAAAACCAAAAAAACAAACAGAAACAACAACAACACACAAACAAAAGAAAAACCCATTGCCTTTTAGAGAAGCTGCTGTATACCTGGCCACATTACATGGGTCTTGAAATACATGCAAGAGTACTCTTGACTTTGTGCTCCTTTGGTGCAAAGTTGTAGTGAGTTGAAAATCAGACTCTGTATTCAAATATCTTCTTTCCGTGATGAGAACAGCAGTTAGTCCAGTATGACTGCTCTGCACTGACACCTTTATTCATTTTACTCAGTCTGATGAGTCGTGTGGGATGTACAGGCATCTCAGACCAGACAGCAGAGGCCTTGAGAACACCTCAGGATCAGGTGCAACTGTGTACAGCATCTCCCTGTGCTGGCACTCGAGTCCTGCATCTGCAGTGACCACACTTGATGAGAAAAGTCTGAGCAAGTTAGGACAGCCACAAATGCAACTCTGCCTTAACCAAACTAGAGCAGTTAGTTACACCTGCAGAGCAGCTTGCACAGGCTGGATCTCCAGAATTCCACTGATTAATTGCTCCTTGTCCACTTAATCCCTATGCACTGCTTTGAAAAATTTTCCCTATGGATCTTTGGCAGATTAATAAGAGCTAGCTGTTCATATACAGAAAAATTAGTGTGTCTTTAACCTTCCATGGTGCTTCAGTATTGCAGGATCTTTTATATACTATAATGAAGAAGTAGGCACACCAGGCTTTAATTTGATTCTCTTGGTAAATGTAATTTGTAGCTACAGTGAGGGATCTTACACCAATGCTCCTGATGCCAGTTTTCAGCTTGTAATGGATACTGTTCACTTCTCCAGGCATTTCAATTGACTTACTCAATTACTGTACTTGTTACCTTATTTTTGAGGAAGTCCCTTAATTATCACTTAAACTTCATCTACATCAGTTACTTTTCAGTGTCCTGAATTTGTCAGAAAGTCAAGAAGTGTGACTAGAATAGGAGTTTTCACAAAAGCTGAAGTTTTGAGTGCATCCTGGAGTGACTAACACAGCTGCAATTGTATAAATGCACCTTCAAGATACATTTTTTTTTCAAGATAGGAGTCTTTTTGTTTGTTTGTTTGCAGTCATCTCTTGAGAAATACGGTTCAATTTATCTAAATGTATTTTCATTTCTGCTTTTTCAGGTAACACTTTACTATCAGGCACTCCGAATGCCATTCACTCTGCCCTTAGGCCCATCTCCAACTTACGAGACTCAAGATATCACTGCCTGGAATTTATTGCCCAAAATAGCTTCGCAAATAGCACAAGAAGATCAATGTAAATATTACTCATATGCTTGTCTCATGAATAAGCAATGGTTGTAGATTCCCTCCTCTGGCATGACTGGGTCTTTCTTCTCCTTGCAGTGGTCTTATGGGTGGAGCACAGCTAACCCTGCTTTCTCAACAGGTTATTCCCTCACCTAGAAGCATATTTGTTGGCTGATGCATGAAAAGTCTTCCAACTTACATAAATATTCAGAGTTCAGGAAACACTCCTGTCTACAAGTCCTAGAGGTTTTCTAGTGAACAGAAGGGGATATTTATGTATTTAGAGGCATGAAATGTTGGGTACAAGACAGATCATGTAATTTTCTGCCCTATTTATGTTCTTCAACAGAGAGTCATGTGAGCCTCATCTGCTTGTGCCTGGCACTTCTGTGGAAATTGTGAACTACATTTTTCATTATTCCTATTTTTAGTTTCTCATGAACTTCATACATTTTAGTCCCTATTAACTTGAGTTTTGTGTTTATCATATCACCAAAATCAACACTAGTATAGTCTATACCTGGTAGTTATTCTATAGTGCTGTCCTGTCCTTACAGGCCCTGGCAGCATTGAAAACATCTGCTGTTTTCAATGTTGAAGTTTCTTTCCTGTTTACTGGGTAGTTCAGTCTCACAGAGGTGTCCTTCAATGCTTTCCAGCAGCACTCATGCCACTGTCACATCTGTCATTTCTTTTCTGGTTTTGTTTTGCAGCCACATGTGAAGTCAGCGAAGGAGTTTTCAAAACTTTTGATCACGTGAGGCATACATATTCTTTCAATAAAAGCTGTAACCTGATAGTGGCCCAGGACTGTACTCAACACCCAAAATTCATCATTACTACAAGGAAGGTTGAACCTCAATCTTTCTCAAGAGAGGTTCACATAAATACAACTTCAGTGTAAGTGTGGTTTATCCTAAGGGCTCAAAAATTAGTCATAAAGTTTCAACAGGTTAGTCTGGGGATGGGGGATGTCTAGCTTCTAGGTGAAACTGGCTTGCAATCAGATCTTTGGGTAATTTGGGTAATTTCCAGAAGCAATCCTCATCTGAGACTATTTGGTTTAGTTGCTCTTGCCTTCAGTTTCATAGCCACCATTGCATATGATAACCAGCTCATATATTCCCCATGCTGTTTTTTCTTTAAAACTTTTATCTCAAAAGCCACTGTCCTGATCAGCTGAGCACTTTGGAAAGGAAAGAGGTCATTCATTCAAAATACATATACTTAAATTGGTTCTCTGTTACTTTTGGTCACAAATATCTCTGATTTTTACATTTGAAATTAACCAGTAGTTTCTTCTTTTTCTGAAGGAACATCAAAATCTATCCTGCTACAAATTCCTCTCTCCTTGTAGCATGCAATGAAGAACCAGTTCTAATACACAGTGAAGTTTTTGAGTATGGAAAAGGTAACTTGTGACAGCTGCTTTTCCATGAATGACATCTGCAAGATGTTTATATAAATCCCACAGACAAATTTCGGTGTTAAAAAAAAATAATAATTAAAAAACCTTAATTCAAATAAAAACTACATATTTTACTTTCTTAAGATTCATATCGACTTACATTCCTGTTTTCTGTAGTAAATACACTCCTACTTTATCCCAGCACAACTGATAGGTAAACAAAGTCCTTTCATATATGTGTATGAAATGTCCATGTTTGCGATTGTTTAGAAAAAAAGTGCTTTTTGTGGAAACAGATGCTTTGGCTCAGATATTTAGTCGGAGCACCACTAATGTCATTATAATTTCAAGACTTAGTAGTCTTGAAAGACTACTTTCTTTCACATTTCCAACTATTGAGAACAGCAGTGGAATATTTTTACAAATAAAGAGATAATTTCTTCCATTTTTGTCTCTCTCCAGAAAATAAAAGACCAAACCAAAACAAAATCATTGCAAAGGAAAACGCATTATGGTATTTTGTGCTACTCAAGTGCTCCGTCAATTCAAAATTAAGCAGATCACATTGTGTCTCATTGTCTTTTTACAGACCATGTTAAAATTTATAAAAATGGAACAACAGTTATAGTGGAAGCTCCAACATACGGACTGAAGACTGCAGCTTTTGATGGTGCAATCCTTAAGGTATTGGACTTCTTTTGAAGGTTACTACTTTCTTTGTGTCTACTACCTGGGCAATGTAACAAGCCAACACTTCAGTATTCACTGTAAAGGTGTGCTATTTTACAGGTTACTGTTGCTTCATGGATGAGAGGAAAGACCTGTGGAGTTTGTGGAAATAATGACAGAGAGAAGCACAATGAGCTCATAATGCCAAATCGTAAGCTGGCACACAGCTGTTCTGCTTTTGTTCATTCATGGGTACTGCTAGAAGAGACCTGCCTTGGTGGTGAGTAGATCTGAAAACAATCTATGCTTGGAGAGAATACAATTTCACTTTTGCTCTGCCAACAGCTAGATTTTTTTTTTTTTAAAGCAGCAGATATCTTTTACCTAGAAAAGACAATAGCAATATATATCCATTTTAACTTCATTAACCATTGACTGTTTAAAACATTGCCTGTGAACACAGAGAATATACACTACAAAGAAAGTCTTTGTCTCATGTGCAACTCAATGTTAAATAACTGATTGTACTATAATTTCTTGCACTGAGTAGCATTTTTCTTGGGGAGACACAATCAGGCATCATCTTGCTTCCACTGAATTATGATTTTTACCACTAAATCAAGGAAGTTTCAGCAGTTGTCTGCAGGCTTAATTTCATCAAAGAAGGTGCAAGCTATGAATACAGTGTCAGATCATAAGTTTATGTACATTTTCAGAGTGCACAAAATTTTTTTTGTTCTGCACCATCTGAGGGTGCAGTCTCAGGGAAATATTTAGAAACACTCCTAAAGTAAAAGAGCTTCTTTTACACATAGCTGGAAAAATAATGATGGTCTCCCATGACATCAATACAGTTTTGTTCTGTAGGTCTCCATTTACCTTGGACCTGAGATAACTTTATTGAAGTTAATGGTTGTTTTCTCCTTGACTTCAGTGGCAGTAGAATTGTACTTTATCTGTGTGTCAGGAAACGGAGTCATAACTGGGATCCTGTTAAGTTACATTATACCTTTCTAGTGAGATAATTGCAGCTTTATAAAAATCATCCAATACAAAAATTATCCTTGATGTTATTATATAAATGCTACCTTTTTTTAAAAAATCCATTCACTCCAGTTGACATTTTTCCTAATGCAATGAAGTAGCCATTGTCCTTGCAGTATCTATTCTTAATAGCTTTCAGACATGAGAGGTTATTTTCTGTGTATTATGTAGTTCTAAAAAACTGGGTATACATTATTCCATTTGGGTTATATTGTGCAATTAGATTTTAAAAATAGCTCCCCTTTCAGACTCTTTCCTGTATCCCCAAACTTATTATCATCCTATCTCGATAACCTCACTACTGTGAAAAATGGTTTGGCAGGCATCTGTGTTTTAATAAAAAGTCGAAGAGAAAATATGGACCTTTATTATTGCAAGGATCGATTGGGATTTATTTCTACAATTTTAACTACCCCTCCTTTTCCTCTAAGGGTGCAAGCTGCAGCGCAGTTATGTGAAGCTGAATCGAAATCCTACTATTGATGGTGAGGAATCTATGTGCTACTCTGTTGACCCAGTACTGAAATGTATGAAAGACTGTACTCCAATCGAAAAAACTTCAGTTAAGGTTGGCTTCCACTGTTTCCCAAAAGGTAAGATATTTTTCTCTCTGTGTCATGTACTGTAGGAGTTCTGTCAGAGCACTCGAAAGAACAAAACACAGCACAGACACAGACAGACTGGTATTGCTCCGGCTCCTCTCTGAGTTGCTGTTTTTAATCCCATTAGTATTTGCTATAACCACTGACACTGCTGGCCAACTAAAAGCTAGTTTAGATGGTGACAGGTAGCATCATTTGAGAAAAACATTTGAGGTGGTAAAAGGGGCAGCAGTGATCGATTTTTTTTTTTTTTTCTCTCTTCACATTTTCAGCATCTCCATAAAGTTGAGATAAGCAACACTGAGTCCTTTTATGCACACTACAGCCTGCAATTTTGTGTAGACCAGGGCAAGCAAGGCAATTGAAAGTCAGTCAAGTAGTGTGACAAGACTGCTGTGATTAGGCTGCCAGGCCATGCCACTGTGCAATGCATCAGCAAAAAACATATTGCTGAAATGTTCTCTATATTGTTCAAAAAAACTGTGTGTTTTTGAAGGTATTTTATATACACACATACAAACATGCCCCAAATTTTTAGGAATACTGGGTTATCTTCTCCTTTCATTTATACCACTTTGTCATGGATGTGGTGCACTCTCTAATGCAGGTTCATGCTGAAGTTACGTGTGCATGAGAGGAGCATCCAGCCTGGAATATTTATGAGTTACATATGCAATATATGTGTTACATACAATATATGGGTTACACAGTACATCTATACCTTAGAGCAAATCCTAGCATTAGGGATTATCTACTGAAGTGGTCTATTCTCTGTGTTAACTGTTGTTGGCCAAATATGTTGTTAGTTAGGATAATCCAGTGTAGTTTCTCTGAAGCTAAGGGACCCCTGTGTTGAGTAATACTGGAGGAGAACAGAGTATTTTATGTCTTATTTTAAACAACATCTGTGTAGAACTTTGCGCTTTGCTCAAGCTATTAATATCCACAATGTGCTGAATCAGCCCATAAAATCAATGAGTATCCTTCTATAATAGTGAGCCATCTACACCAGCCTATTCAACAAGTAGCATAGACAGAGTGCTAATAGTTTTCTGACAGGTCCCTGAGATGTGAATAGATGCATCCTTTCAGGAAAAGAAAAACCCACCCTCAACAAAATAACTTCCAAAATCTTGTCATATCCATGTTTCACAGATTTCTTTTGTGTGTCAAACTCTGTATCTCTGAAACGTTGCCACCCCAGGCCACTCACTGCCTCAGAATATGAGGTTATAATAAAGCTGTTTTATTCTCTCACAGAAATGTGTGAGAAAAGAGGAAAATCAGTAAAAAAGATAAGTTAGTTGTCACAGTCAGTGCTGCTTTTTCAGCAACAGCAGGCTTCTCTGTTTCATTTACTGAACCAGAGACTAGGAAGTCTGCTAGCAGCACTCCTAATCAAGGGGGGTTTTGTATTTATTTATCCTAAGAAGGAGAAGGAGGTGGGAAAGGAGGAGGGAGAAGAAACAATAATACCATTTGTCGTTTTTTAACAATACTATAGTTTTTCCTCAGCCTAAGACTCAATTAGAGTACAAGGCCAGCCCTTAAAACCTGTTATTTTTCATTCTTTGTTCAGTGACTTGGAGAAGCAGCAAAAATAAAATCCTCATCTTTCTCAAGTTGAAAACATGCATTTGCATACACTGGACAAAGACTTTATCTCAGATGTTAACACAAGAACTCAGACCTGACAGTCTGCTGTCTCAAAAGAGAGGGACTCCTTCACTGCCACCAGTGTAGCAAGGACAAAATGGAATAGAAGGATGAAGAATTTCCCTTGTTGTCCTAAAATCAGTGGTCATACGATCTTGGCTGAGGCAGACATCACTCCAAGTTTAAGTCCACATATTGGTTTACATTTCAAACATTCCACAAGCCTTACCCATAGGGACAGTAGTTATGCAGCCATGATCCAGTTTGCCAAGGGAACTATTTCCTACATGGATATAAATGTGATGGGGCCCACAGTGTGCCCATGAGTAGGAGACATAACAAGAATTAATGTATATAATAAACACTCAGAAATCTTATAGTGTTTCTCATTTCACAGCTTGAAAATATTATATATATTTTTAAAGGCATCTCCAGCTCCTTTCTGGGAAATATTTATTATCCAGTTTATTATGCAATACCTGTGCTTCAGGTTGGACAGTAATTTAGCCAAGGAGGGTGCTAGTATTTGAGGAGATAAGATACTGATATGACCTGAACCCTTACAGTGGTCTCCTGATTTCCCTGTGATGAGAGATGGCATGTTATAAATGCATTTTCCAACTAAGGGATAAAACAAATGGAGGTAAAATTATGAAAGCTTTACCCATTCTCATTATACAAACTTAATCTAAATAGATGTTCTAATATTCTTCCAGATGCAATGATAAACCTTCAACTAGCTAAGAATATTTATTGGAAGGATGAATATCATTATTCCATTTAGATTATTTCAGCATTAAGGGATCTGGCTTATTCAAGCTGCTGTTGATAAAGCAGTGTGGTAAGGTTAATACTGCAACTGACAATGCTCTGCCAGATTTCACAATATATGGGAAACTTTAATTAGAAGTTTATGAACCTCTGAAAATTCTCCAAAGGGCTTATCCCTCAGAATGAACTTTGACAAATAGTCAGCTGAGATATGCAACAATATGGAGCACTAACATAAAAAGAGATTGCTGATGTGTATTGGTACGTGGTGGTCTTACATTGATGGTGGCTACCTCCAGCACTTTTACAGCCTCCTGCTTATTGTCTTTGTGCTACACGAAATGTTATTCATTTTGCTTTTAGGGAAGTATTATAGTAATTATATCATGGATGAAAATCCTGCTTCAAGCCAATGAGTCAGTAAGATGTCAGTTGTGGGGGCAGGATTTCATTCTTTACTTGATGAGGGAGCTGGCAGCCATCAAAACAGGATTTCCTTGAAATGTGTTAATTTGCTTGATGTTGGTTAACAATGACTCCACTCTTCTGACAGATACTGCTGTAAGCCTGCTGGAATGGCAGAGAAGCAGCGACAAGAAATCTGCCTCTGAAGATGCCGTGGAGTCTGTGGATGCTGACATTGATTGTACCTGCACTGGTGACTGTACTTAAGCTAAAAGCTTTAGTGCTGTGCTATAGACATACTACACAAATAATTGAAAGCTGGACAGATAAGAAGGGAATGCAATACCTGTAGTAAAATATTAAGAAATGTGCTTGAAGACAACAAACCTAGTGCATTGCATCCAATGTCAAATGCAATATGTACAGTCTGCACTGCTTAATAAATATGTTGTTCATTAAATAAGTATTCATGTGGTCTCTCTCTTTATTTTTCCCTATCAACAAAACAATCAGACCAACTATAATATTATCCAGAAATTCTGCTTCCTTTTATCTGAAATATAATTACAGCAGTCCTCTCTTAAAATTATGTTCACTAGGTGATGAAAGGAAAACATGATTACAGCTACTGCTAACATTCCATTGTGCAAAGACTTTCATATTTAGCATACTAAACACACAGTAAGCATTTGTTTTTCTTTTATGTTTTCTGGTAAAGAGCAAAGTCTGTTCTTGGAACCGTTCTGCAAAAAAAATACATTTTACTCCCAGCAAGACCATTAGCCTTAGTACATTCTACAAAGGAATGAATTGGACTGCTAGACTCCCACTGTAGCTTTCCAGAGAGCTATAGTGTGTGACACAGTCCCCATTTTAATTTAAATTTTAATGGATGCGCTGTTGCTTCATAAGCTAGAAGTATGAATAGGTCCTGGTTTTTTGTTGTTGTTGTTTACCATCTCCTATTTTATATCTATGAAAATGATGCCCTAAAAAACTTCAGGGAGCAACAATACATCAGGTAGCATTCCCAATGCTTCAATAAAGTAATATATAGAAAAATATGTAAGATCAATAGCATCAGAAAGCTAAAATAAAGTACAAGCAGAACAGTTAGACTGTGTTTAACCAGTGAATTGTCAATCTGCCAACTTTCACTAGGCCTCTGCAGAAAGGCAATTCCTTCCCACCTCAGGGTACTAGGAATAGGTGGCACCTTCAAACCCCTATCAGTGACACCCTGTCTCTTCACCCTGTACATGAATTGCTGTGCAATGTGCTGGGATACATTTCCTGTAACAGGCAACAACACCAAGCATGCTCTTCCAAAAGAAGCCTTAGCATGGAGGAGCTACTGCTGAACACAAGTGCTGTTGGCAAACTGTCATTAACGAAAATACTTTTCTTTCTAACTAAAGACAGAACTATCAGAAATATGACTGAAGCCTGAATAGCTAAACAACTACAGAATAACATTTCTCAGTGCTTTCTTTTCATGAGTAGAAGTGTGAGCACTCCTCTACTCTCAAGTTGCTTTTCAACCTGAATTTCAAATTAGAAAACACTTTTTTTTTTCTTTTTTTTTTTTTTTTTTTCCCCTCAGTGTACTGCACTTCACCACTTCCAGAAGAAAGTAAGCCATTATGAGCCATTTGTTCAAAACAGGGCTCATTGGGCTGAGCTCTGACACCTGGTGTGTACCCTATGGCAAGTATGTTTGCCTCTCTTCTGAGAAGAACCTAGAGAGAGCAAAAGGGAAGTTACTTTCCTCTTTTCATTCTGCCTTAATTTAGTCTATACATTGTATTTGAGCACCTTCATGTGTACTGGGTCTATATGTAGAAACCAGTGCTCTGTTCAACAGCAAGGTTGTTCTAAGACCAGTAACATGAGCTCTTGCATTATGTTTATATTTGTAACAAAGCATTCACAAACTCCTGTACAAAAGAGATGTTTTGCTAACTCATCAGAAGTGATACACTGCCAAAAAATGGGTAGCCCCAAACAAGAGGAAATACAAAGAATATTGCATTCCATGTTCCTTTAGAATCACATGCATTGTATTATACTTGGAGAGCCCTTTTCTTCCTGGTACTGTTTTCACTGTGGTGTATGGGAGATTTGCCATTGACTTTAATAGGATCAGACTGTCATCCTTAATTCAACACCTTTCTCTTTAATCTGCTTGTTTACAAAAGGAAAACTTTTGCCAGTCAACCACTTCAGATAAGACAAAGGTAGTGAAGAGCTGTAGTGAGAGAAGAAAAATGAACTTTAATGCTCAACTACCAGAACGGGAACTTAGTAACAGCAAACAGCCGTTAGTAAGAGAAGTAATTTTGCTAACAGTAAAACACAGTCATCTAC
The DNA here is from genome assembly GCF_036169615.1 of Heliangelus exortis. Taxonomy (NCBI): domain Eukaryota; kingdom Metazoa; phylum Chordata; class Aves; order Apodiformes; family Trochilidae; genus Heliangelus; species Heliangelus exortis. The sequence goes on along the minus strand of NC_092429.1, from coordinate 12,419,096 downwards.
ACAGAAACATGACACTAATTAACAGTGATCAAGCTAGGATGTACAGTAAAAAATACAAGCGACTCATAAAGGTAAATACCTTCTCTCAGAAACAATTTACAGACTATTAAAGTCATTGGAAAAAAACATGAAGGCAGAGACTTATAAGCATCCTAAATTAGTTTATTCTAAAAGGACAATATACATTAATACTATACACTGTGCAGTATTATAAAGCAATAAGCTTGCCAGTCAGGCCTGGCCCTGCTGAAGCCCCACTGAAGACCCTGCACCAGTGAAGAAGGCAACTCTGGCACCCCAGTTAAAGGGAATCACCAGCACAGTAATGTGTTTCTTTCTGCTAAATTGCCATGCCTGGAAAAAAGTAACCTGCCCATTCTAAAATCACAGACATATGCCTTTCCCCCAGCAGAACCTCCTCTGTTAGAACTTTCCCCTGGCTGTGGTGTTTACAGGCAATAAAGCTCTTAACAGCAAGATACTGCTTGTGATGGCTTTAGCCCAAAAGTCTTAAACTCCTAGTTCATGCAGTGTCCCTGACACAAGGAAAGAAAGGTGAAAATGCCCCACTATGTCAGAGCACAGCCAGAGAATTTACTCACCATTACCCTACCTGTAAAGCAACCCGGGCTGGGGTTCAGGCTCAGGCAGTGGCTCGCAAGACCCAGGCCCCCTCCTTTCACCCATCTGTGCAGGGCACGGGTGAGACACAGCTCTTATTATTTCTATTTTGAAGGGGTAGCTTTCATTTCTGTCCAGTGCCTGTTCATTAGTGCCCTCTTGCTGAGACAGCTGAATGCCTTTGTCTGATTGAAAGACTCCACTGATGTTGCAGCTGTAAAATCCAAATAGAATGAAAGTTAGTAAAGTCTGAGGTTGGCAGTGGGTACGGCAAAGCAAAACACTTAGAACCAGCTCATTTTGCCAAAGGAATTAAGGGCATTAGCAGTACAAGTGTGAAAAAGCCCTTCTGGAGTTTCTAATGCACCACACAGACATTTCCAACCCATCTGGGAGGATATCTGCAGTCCAGATTTAAGCCTCATTTGGAAATCGTGCCTGTCCTATCTTATAAAGCAAACCAAAGTTATATAGCCTACCGAGTATTAAAATGTGTACTTCACAGTCAGAGCTTTTATGCACTCTACTTTTCATTCCTAGTGCTTCTCAATGATATGAATTAATGAACTCTGGGTTCCACTGTAGTAATCAAGGAGTATGACCTTGTAATTATGGTACTCCAGTATGGTGTAAGAAAAATGAGTGTCAGAGAAAAGATTCAGGACTAAACGTAGGCCAGGCTTGAGTCCTAAACCTGCCTTTGTAGCTCTGTAATGCAGTTTTGCATGAGGCTGGGGATTTCTATGCCTCATTCCCTGCATCAGAAGGATATGACTACTTACCTACTTGATGGAGTCAGAAATGCTTATGAATTTATAGTCCCATATGTCTTTTGCAAGTTCTTCAGTGATTCTAGACATGAAAAGTAAATTTTTCCACTAGCTCTCCGAACCACATGAGTATATTTCACTACTAAGTTGAAGGTTTTCATTTTCAGATTCAGCCAACTGTAAAATAACTATACATTTGGAAAAAATCAAAACAATGTACTTAATTTGTTCATGGTCAGCTTTGGTTAAACCTTAGTGGATTATTCATAAAAACCTGGAATTGGATCCTGCTATTACAGTGGGATAGGCAAAAGGCTGGTGGAGACACAATCTTTTGTATCTTAGACAAAGCCAACAAACCTTTTGTCCATCAGATCTGGCTTTTTTGATTCATTAATTTTAAATGACACAGAGACTCTCAGGAAAGCGTGGACATTCCACTCTGGAGAAAGGAGCTGAAGCGTGATAGGAAAGGACAAAACTGTTACTATCAGATCCCTCCTGGAAATTAAATGCTTGCTCCACAGCATAAGCATTAAAAATATATATATGTATAAATAACATGTACAGTTCTAACCCCACTGAAGTAAATGGTTAAACTCAACAGAGCTAGGCTTTTACTCAGCATGTTTAAATGACTTATTAAATGAACTTTAGTTGTCCCTAAAAATAAATGTACTGTGTGGATCTAAGTGCTGCTGATGAATAAGAAACCCCGGGAGCTAGCAAATATAGTGGTTAGGGCTAAAACCAGAGACAGCACAGAAGGTTGCAAGAGAGAGTAGCTATTAGGAGCCATCTGATCTTGATGTTGAATTTTAAGGTCTCTCATGCCATCTACTGGCTTTTGTGTTTATTAACGATGGATTAAATTTTTTCTTCCTCCACAGTTATTTATAGGTCTGATAAATTCCAGGCAGTTTTATATAAATTATAATCAAGGTTTGGGGTGGGTTTTTTCCCTTTAACCTCCACACTTGATTACTATGTCATTTTTTTTCCTGTAAGTACATTACAATTCTTTCCAAACACCATTTCACATTGTCTCTAGAGGAAAAAGACATTGCTTTAGACATTCTCATTTCTGTTATTGCTGGATAGGCAGTAATTACATTGCAAGCAAGGCTGGGAGAACAGTTTACTAAGAAAATCCAAAGCTGTTTGAAAATAGCACTTGCAGTGGTTCCTCAATCACTGTGAGAAGGTTGGTATTTTGGTACCTGAAAATGCTCTAATGTGCAAAAAAAAAGTCTTTTTTTCCCCTCTTTTATCCCTTGAAGTTTACTTAGCTGTAATTCACAGTCAACACTTACATTTCCTAATATTATTAAGTTTATTTTCAGATGGGTTTCAGGAAGTGGGAGTTACGTATAGATAGACCTTGATTATATGTAGCCTGTTTCTTCCTGATGTCCCAGTTTCCCTTCCCTATTCATCTGTGTCCACTGGCCTGCTCAGCTTCTCTCAGCAGGACAAACGTGGGCACCTCAGCACACCTCACCCCACTGCAAGGAGATCAAGCAGCCTGGCAGCTGTGCACCAGGCTTCATCTAGAAGCTATCCAGGGAGCTCCAAGATTCACATTTCACCCCATGCTAAGACAACATCAGCCCTGCTGAAGCTTTAAACTGTCTCTCTTTCTTTTCTCTGTCCTTCCTTCTGCATTTTCTTTCATTCATTGGTGGATGTATCAGGCTAAGGGTGAGGGACACAAAACTTGTTGTGAAGGCAAGTTGTTGATTCTTAGGAAAGTTGGAGTTCAGGGCCCAAAAGGAGTCTGAGCATCCAAGACTTCTGTGAATTAACATGGAGTACTCCAGTTGCATGATAGAGGCAAAATTAAATCACAGCCTTTACAGGAGCATCCAATTGGGATTCAGACTTGGGTCCTGTTACTTGATAGCCACATTCTCCATCATCTGTGATGCACTTACCTATAGGTAAATTCTGAGTACTTGGAGGAAAATACTAATGGAGATTTGCCCCATCAAACACCAAGTCCTTCATGAACTCTGCAAGGGTCACTATCACAAACACAGTGCTGAACTAGGGTACTGAAACAACAACCCTCAGGCTTTTGCCACATTTTTGTTCCACTGGGAAAATGGGTCACAGTCTCCTTTCATTCTGAAGCTTCAGGGCACTTTCATGACTCTTAAAATCTTCTTCATGGTAATGAAATGAATTTTAAAATATATTCAGTGGTGACAAATGCATGAAATGTTGTGACTAGCTCCCCTCAATCCTATCTCCATTATACTTTTACATTATATCCTTCACGTATCGACTTAATATTCTCAAGTAATTGTAACTCTTCTTTATAGACATTATACAAAACAATATTTAAGTGCCTCGTTTAATAGTGGTCATATCTGTCTCTCATGCAGTTGAGAATTTATCTAGAGCTGCTTTGATGCTTTGTTTTTTTGCCAGACGATAAAGATATAATTACAGCAAAGGAAACAGAGCCAAGAATTTGGGCTGAATAAGCTAACATGCTGGAATTCTACTTAGAATCCTGCTTACGTCGTCAAAACCAAACTATTAATATTCAAGATCTGTTCATGACCGTGAGATTTGGGTGATAATATTCAGATTAGATTCACTATGGGTTTAGAGACTGAGGCAGGCTCAGGTTGGAGTGAGAATTGGCAGTCGAATATTTAGCCCACCATGATACTAACCTGTCTACATTCCTTCAGACTCACTGCACTGGTATGTCTGAAATGTGGCCATACCACTTCTATTTGATACTAACTCAGACATCTTTACACCATGAGTCATGGTGTCCCCCCCTGTTTCTGCTATTGCAATTTGCTGGATCACAAGACCTCACTTTAACATGTCTGAACCCAAAGGACAATCTTCTCCTTCACAGTGATGTACTAAATTCCACATATTAAGAAGAGCTGAGCATTTTATGTGGGCTCTAAGGTATCTTCCCCCTCCAGCCATTTCAACAAGAAATGCTGAAGAGGCCATCATACATATCCCATTTCCCAGGGCCCTGGACACCCTGGAAAGACGTTTTCGTGTCTGAATTCATCTTCTATATTCTGGTAGCTACATTACCCCCTCTGAAACACAGGAGGCGGGAAAGGCAGAAGTCTCACATCTCAGGTGACTGTTTGACCCAATAAATGTATGAAAACAGGTGGGGACCACAGCTGTATCACTGAATGAGCATAATCACATATCCTGTGCTTTTGTGGGGCTCACTGATAGAGATGAAGGGGTGTAGAGGGAGAACACCTTTTGTGAGGCTTTTCCTGTTTTATCTGTGAGAAGGTGCTGCACCCTGTGGCTTTTCCATCACTCCTGAGCAGAAGTCTATTCTTTAGGATGCTAGAGAGCTGCACAGATTGTGAAAATTAGACATGGATAGACTTTGCTGCTTAAAGGTATAGAAGCCAGTAATAAGGATTTCAGTCTTGAGTATACGTACCTACACTGTAGCTAAGTCTTTTACCTTCCCTCACAAAGCTGGGTATCAGTCTCTACAATGCTCCAGCTTCACACTGGAAAATCCAGATGCAACCAAACTGCAGTGCTCCATAGGAATTAATTGGTGACCTTGCCTGACAGACCAAAATAAATCTGGCAGGCAGGTTGCCCCCTTTGCCAAGTCCTCAGCTCCCCAGCTGCAGCTGTACGGATTGCTCAGCTTCCTGGGCTGGGTAAGGTTGCCAGATCCAAGTCCAGCAACCAGCCAGCTCCCCCGTACTGCCTCCTGCCTTCAGCTTGGCTTTGCAGGCTTCTAAGCATGCCCAGGGCCAGCTGGTTAGCACCAGGCAGACAGGGAACCTGGCACTCCCCTCGCCTTTTGGCCAGCTGGTGGACTGACAAAATGGATTGCTCCACTCATGAGAAATGCTGGGACACCAACACCTTCCTCCTGCACAGAGTGAGATGCAATGTGGCAGCCCCAAAGTCCCCAGAGTCACAGCTCCTTTTGGCAGGGTGCAGGGGCTGCTCTCTGCCTCACTCCCTTCACTTGTGCAGGAGCTTCTCAGGCACGGTGTGATGCGGGTATTTAATTTCTGATTTTGAAAGGATGTGAAGCCCAAAGTCCTAATTTTTTGTACATCATTCTGCATCCCATTCCAGCTTTCTTTTGGTGAACAGGCACAGACTAGCTGACTTAAAGGTCAAGGTTTAGGTTACCAGCTTTGTGTCCTATTCAGCCTACTAAATCTGCAGCTTTACATAAACAAGCACCTACAAACAGAAACTTGGCCTGGACAAACTCAGAATATAGTGTTGATTTATATCATGTAAATACAAAGACAGATATAAATAATATGCTATAAATAAATATAAATATAAACAAATAAATATAAATATATAAATGTGGCTTCCCCCTTTCTTTCAAAGTTCATGTCACCAATTCTAAAGCTAAATCCTTTGTGGTCCAAACATTTCAATGTCACATTCACTCATGCTGCACATTTTCAGTATGGCACTGAGGAGTGATTGAAACATGTAAGTTTTTGCTCTTCTGGAACTCTTGCCTAATCATTAGCATCCTTTTGGACAATATTCGTGGCTCAAAAGTCTCATTTTAAAGGTTTTCTCAATAATTTGTTTTGAGAGTAGGTGATCAGGACTTTATGCCTTAGCTGCCCCATGTATAATGGAAATATAAATATTTTCTGTAGTTGTGTCACCAATGTTCTAGTCCAGTCCCCTTTCAGCTGCAGTTCCATATCAAGCACAAGACACAAGCATTGTAGAGCTACAATAGCTTACATTTGCATAACTTCCGACAACTTCTGTGCTGCAGAGAGTGTAAAATTTTCAACACTGCTAACTGTAAGTGCATTTGTTTAGCCAAGCTGCCAAAACTTGTATTTTAGCTCAAAAAGTCTTTCATCCAGTACGGCTCCCATTACACTTCCGCTGTTCTACCAGCATGCCATCTAAAGGCAATCAAGATGTCCTTTTTTTAAACCCACAGACTCAGCTCAGTGGGTTTTTGGAATACAGATGAAGTGAGATCACCCAGGGCTGGTCCTCTTGGGAAGATATTTGATAATTTCCACACTGCATCATCCTTGAATTTCAATCATTTCCTTAATAGTCACACTAACAGCACTGAAATCATTGAACCTCACCATTTTCCTCCACATCAACATGCACTCTAGGAAAAAAAAAGTTTCTTCTGATGCAAAAGTGTTGGCAATTCTTTTAAAACAGTATATGAGAAATCAAATACTTGGCATAGTCTACCACACTATTCCAATGATTCAAGTCTAAAAACTGCAATAATTTTTCTGAATAACAAACTGAGAGGTTGCTTACTTGTTTACCACACAACAATTTCACAGCTACTGGGTTTCATTACCCCCTTCCTTCCCCAGAAGATTGAAGATCATCTTTCATATGAAGATTTCCTTCATATGAAAAGACCTTTCCAACTTGAAGTTCTTCTCTTTGCCTGAATTCTTCATTACACTATTTGTAAGACTTTTTTTTCCCTTGTTAGGCAGTAAGCAAGTTTGTAATGAAAGCACTGTGCAATCAAGCGTGTCTCAACAAGCTGAAGAGATTCCTACAGCAAAACCCCACGAAATCTAACTGCACACCCTCCCCTCCCACCAGCTGCTGCTGCTGCACTTATCTTCTAGATAAGAGACTTGGTGATCTCCTCTATGGCCTTGCCTTTGGGGGAAGGGAGCAGCGGGAAAGCTGGCTTACTCACACTTCACCCTGACCTCCAGGTGAGAAGCAGCCTTCCTTGTACAGTTCTATGCTCACAGTAGTAGCTGGTAAATAGACCGAATCATAAATCAAGCAAGAGAGTTAAATAAATTCGCTGTGCTCTCTACAGAGGGGCCACCCCGCCAGACTCCTGGGGGTCCCTTGTTCTCAAATTCGCTGCCACTAGAGGGCAAACATGACCAAGGCATTTAACAAAAAAATCTTTCTACATTAATATATAATCAACTTTAATTATGCTTTATAGTGTGAGAGGAAGCTTCTTTGACTAACTGTACCTTCAGAAAAGATGCAGCTATGGTTTCTTTTACCTGCCACACCAATATCAGACACACTTAAAGTATTCACAGTTGCAACTTTGCCAAAGCACATTGCCATTTCTTTCTGTGTGGCTCTAAAGATTTTATGAACACACAAGTCAAACACTCTTCTCAAATAGTCAAGTAAAAATCTAGTATCCATCTTGATATGCTTCAAACCAGTACAAGTGAAAATGAACTAAATAACATTTCACCTTGTAGAAAAGGATTCTTTTGAAAAAATACATTCACAGTAATCAGTTGGAAGGCTTCCAGAAAACTGTTAAGATCCAACAACTCTGGCAATCTCCTATGAAAGGAGGAGGTGATACAATGAAACATCTAGACTGAGTCCCTGTACGAGGCACTTCCCTGGCTTTCATCTCATTCTGAATGAGCACCTCGGCAGTTCAAGGCTTATCCAATAGCTCTTTATAATGGCTTCAGGGTCTGCTTCTGGAGTTAGTCATTATCACATAATAGAGGCATTTAGCTTTTCAGCATCAGGATACTGAAAGTAGCTTTTAGTGTAAGAGAAAGGAAGAAAGTAAAAAACATACACAATGCATAGGGAATAACTCGAGTTGTAATTTAAGCTACAAGGAAGAAATAATTTTTCTTGAAAGGTGTGCGCAGGTGATTTTCCTAATGGAAAGAAATTACAGATCTGGAAAGATCCTACAGTTGTATGAGCCTGCAGAACTGGTATATGAGCTCAGCAGCTGATAAGTCTGTTCTCCACTTAAGGTAAGCAAGGCAATATTTTTCTTCAAAGGGAGGTCCAGATACATAACTGCAACAAGATGCAACTCCAGAGACATCATTGGAGTTGCATCTGCCTCTGGTAGCAGTAAATGTGACCCCCCAGTGTTGGGATTTTATAAAGATTACCCCAGCAAGCACATAAAATATCAAAAGCTACAGGAAATTTTCAGCATTTTCCTTCAGCTCCTGAGAAGGGAAGTTGTCAAAGTAGCTGTCTGCTAAACATATCATCTGCCGTGCTACAGAAAGAAGGATGTCAACACTGCATGTCAAATCCAACCTTGAGATATATTTTTTAATGGGCAGGATCTGACTTAGATAGATCCCAAATCTCTGTGCAATTACCTGCATCTGTAGGAAAAGTACAAAAGGATTTCTCTTTAAAGAGCTCTCAAACTATTTTCCATTCTTGCTTTTTGTGACAGAAGCAAAGTAAAAATCTTAGGAAAATATTTTCAAAGGAGATTGTTAGAGGAGATTGTAAGTTTTAGTTGTTCCCATGCCCTCACACCAGCAGCAGTGCCACTCAGGTGCAGCTTGGGCAATGACAGCCCTCAGTCAGCACCCAGACACCATGACACATGATGGCTTTCAGGAAAAAAACTACCCAGAGGTGGTCTAATGCCACCAGAACTATTCATCTACTACATCCTAATACCTTCAGAAAAAGGGTTTGGGATAGCGCAACGTGAATGGAAATTACTGACTATTGCTACAGCCTTCCTTAGCCAGGGATCTTTCAGTATGAAATATGAGCATGTGAAGAAAGCTGGACACTTTTGAGATGTTTCAGCTCAATCAGTGAAATGGATCAAGTATGCCAGCAGTCCCCTGACACAGCAATCAAGCAACGTGTCAGAACAGAGGGAAAGGACACCACTTCCTGAACACAATATTCACACGAGCACAAGAGGCAAATTAATTTGTTCCTGCCAACACAGACTGCTGTCTGTTCCCTGCTAGTCTTTCTTCCTGCTCAAAGCACCTTTCAAACACAGTGATGCAACCTAAAGCCTAAACTCTACTACAAGAGCTTTAGCCCTTCCCACATGTAAAGAGGAGTCATGTTAGCCAGGTATGAGCCACCATGCTTCATACCTGGGTTCTCAGGTTCATTTTTCTCCTCCCACTGCAGATTGTCACTACAAGTCAAAAAGGCTTTGAACTGTCACATTAGTTATGCTTTCAGAGTATGACGGTCCTTAATGGGACAAAATTATGGCAGAAATGGAGTACTGCCAAGAAGCATTCTGCTTCTTGGGTGAGGTGCTTGTGTAGCCTGAGCATCTTCCTCAAAAGAAGGAAGGAAGGAAACGTTTTCTTCATTCCAGAGGAAAGGATGTTCCAGTGCCAAACAAATGCACAACCTTCTAAGGACTGCTCCCCAAGCAGCCCCTCTGCAATTGCTTCTGGCTGAAGGCAGCACAGGAGTTCAGTTTTTCACAAAGGCATTAGGTAGAAAAGCTTTAATAATTAAGAGTGTGAATTAAGCAGATACTGTGCTACACCTACGGTGCCTTGGTGAGAAGGCACTCTGTAAACAGAATTATTATTTCATCAACACAGTAGACTCCTCACTTAATGGCTCACTAACTGGGCCAGAGATGAGATTCGATGTGAAGAAATCAATGACTCAAAGCAAGAGATTCAGCAAATATGAAACACCTAGTGCTTAGCTCTTAGGATTGCATATTGTCTCCTGTGGAAGTGACTCAGATCATGCAGGGAGAAAATAACACTCCTGCTGCTGTGTCCAACTGTATCCATAGGAGATCAGACTGAACTGGTGCTTGCTTGCACTAGACTCCCATACTTTAGTGGGGTTTTATTTGCTTTTTGGTGTTCTCCTTCTGTGCTATAGCTGCTAAATAAATACTCATCGCTACTTCATATTTCCCAAATGGTCTTACTGCTTCTTAAATTTTTTTTTTTTTTTTAAACTCTTGATAAAAGTCATTCTCTCTTCAGTGGTATCCTTATTTTGGTGTCCACCACACATATACATCAATCAGGATGACTCTGCTACACCGCAGAGCAGAAGCACCAAAGGGCATCCTGCAAAATTAAACCATGAGAATAATGAAGTCCTTCACAATTCCTCTCTGCTCTAGCCATTATAAAAACTTGAGAGTGCAGAGAATATATTTTCAACATGTGACTGTAGGTGCATGACTCTTCTTCAGACAGCTGGCTAGAGGGTAGATGGCAAGAGCAATAAGTATCTATCTCTACTACACAGGAATGAGCATGATTCATGGATGAAGAATACTTTATTTTCCTACTCACCAGCATACTGAGGCTTTACTGTGAAATTACTTCTTCAGTTTTCCCCTTCTTTTCAGTGCTAATTTAGGGATATAAAGCTCACCACGCTAGCTCCCTTTTCACTGAAGTGATTTAAGCTTCTTTTCCAGATTCTTGGGGAAAATCTCAGCTATACATTCATCAGCTCCTAATGCAAAACAGTGAATCTAATTCTGCAGAGAAAAGTTCCTGGTGTAGCTGGGAGTATCTGCACAAATAAGGAGAGGCGAGTTAAATTGCAGAGGAAATCATTCATTAATAGTGCCAAAGGACTGTATAAGACCTTTCTAATTATCTGAAAGAAGGATTAATATCCCAATTTTACAGGGAGGAAAGTGAGATAACAGAAAAAATGCATTCAGAAAAATTAACAGCTGGAATCACTGCAGCTTCAGTTCCACATCCATTCCTGCAGGTGGAGAGCCAAATTTGGGCAGAATCTCTTCTATTTCTGCAGTAGTTTGTTCATTTGTTGCCATAGAATAAACAGCCCACTAAAATTTTTCTCAAGCAATTTTCTTCAGAATATTCTGTTGCTTCTCATTTGGATATTTTCCTGTTAACATGCATCTTTACCAGATAGGACAGCTAACAGTTAATGTGACAGAAAACAATTATAAATTATACAGAACCATGTTGAAACCAGACTGCCACCTTTCATGAATTTTTCAAGATAAGCTGTCTTTCTGACACACCTTTCTGGCTGCTTTTTGTTGGGGTGAATAATACAGCACAGAAATACACTTTTGAAAAACAGCAGCTACCAATGCCTTCCTGAAAAAAAGCTATAACCTTTTTCTACACATAATTGCACTGAATTCACCAAGAGCACATAATGGACAGGAATACAAAATGAATCACAGCACTTCTATATAAAACAGCTGTTCCATGAACTGGCCACGATGATTTTTGACTATATGACAGCATCTGTAGTTTGGAAACAATTAGCCAGAAGCAATTATTTATCTTGAATTGTCACACTTGTTTTATCAGCTCTTTAGGGGGTTCTCTTGTAATCACAGAACTTGCAGAGCTGAAAAAACAGGATTTTCCTGCTCCAGTTGGACCAAGAAATAAAATGCAAATCAATGACAGCCTGCTTAAATAAAATTTGTACGGTCCAATTTCATCCATCATTTTCCTCCATTCCTTGTTAAGACAAAAATATTATATGCTCTCAAGGACTCAGGAGATCTCAAAATATATTTACTAGTCACACCAGTATACTGGAATCAGGAGAATGCAAATAAATCCCATCCTTCATTGCCTCATACTTTCCAATCCTCTAATTTGCAGTGGTAAATTTGAAATCTGAATACTCTCATTTTTCAGAAAGCACTGAGCACTCCCCAGTGCCTTTTGCAGCCTCTGGGACATGCAGCTGTGACATTCAACACCTATGCAAATCTGGGCCGAGTTATCTGCAGTGAGACAACTAATGCAGCTGAGAAAGAGTTACTTTGCCATCTCACAAGGGAATAAAATCTCTATAGTGAGCTGCTGGCTCTGTTAGAGGTAACTCAACAACATTGCAATAATGTAAGCAGCCTTAGGAATAGGCTAAAAGTCATTAGGAGGTTTGTTTTCAGAGCGTATCAGGAGAGGATGTATGGCACCGTCATGCATTCAGGAAATCATGTTCAGGTTTTATAAACCACAAATGCAAATAAGGTCTGGCAAGCTTTATACTGTGAACACATAAATAGATTTAGCATATGTAAGCTATTGTGTAGCTCAACTGGAGAATTAATACTGTCCAGGAAGAGATATGCCAGCATAATATGAAATTTCTGAGTAGTGTGAGGCAAACAGTACCCAGGACAGTCACAGCAAGCTTTCCAATTTCACATTTCTGAAATGAAGAACCAAGAAACCAACATCTCACTTATCCTGTTGCCACCAGACATCATTTTTCAGCACATCTTTAGCAGTTAGCCAAGTGCAGCATAGCTGTACAAAAGCACTTCCTCTTGCTTAAGTTATCTGGCTTCTTAGGCATGGGCCATGGCCTCTGGACAGCTGCTCTGAGCATTCTGTTATAACAAGCATGAAGCACTTTTTGGGAAACTACTAAATTTCAGATGTTAACTGCTCAGGTATGTATTAATGTTTCCTTTCAGGGCTGAATTCAAACCAGCCATTTTTGCTCACAGAGTTCTTTTTAAAATAACTTCTTTATTCTACCTATAACCTTTTTCTCTCCTTGTTTTTCAGTAGCAGCTTTTGAACATGCAAGCAGACTGGGGATCTGTTTGTGCTTTCCCTGCTGAAACATTCATCAGCTTCCTGTGCTGAATCTTGATTCACAGGGTCTGCAGGCTGCCAGGCCTGTGTCCTCCAAGAGTGGTAACACCACTCCTGCTCTCTGGGTCCAGAACCTTTTACAGAAAAGGGACTCTGGGGCCCAGCTGCTGGGTGCACACAGGACAGGGAAGGAGATGAAACACACCTCATCCTGAATGCTGAACACAAATACTCTGCTTCACCGCTCAGGGGGTAATGAAAACTGAAGGCACAAAGGGATTTTGTACTAGATTTCTGAAAAATCCAAGCTGAGCTGACAATCTAAGCACTTCTCTGTCAACAAAGGCAGTTTGGGATTTACAAACTAGCAGTCCCTCCTGAAGAGTCTGATTTATTTGGTATGCTTTGAGCAATCCTAATGCATGCCAAGTTTTTATTCACAGCCACAGCATTTTGCATAATACCCGAGTAGAGAATTTGCTTAGGAAGTTGTAGACCTGGATTGCAGGCTTTTTCCTGCTGAGCAGGGCTGAAACTACAGTTTCCACCTCCTGCAGGAAAACGCAGGAGGGACTGGGCCAGGCAGAGCCTACGAAGAAGCACAAACTTGAATTTGACTGTAAGACACAGGACCCAGTTTCTGCTCCTAACATTAACATCTTAACAGTAACTGCAAACATTAGATGGCACCAGAATTAAAAGAAAAACAAATACAAGCCAGAAATAATCAAGGACACAGACACTGAGACCAAGAATACATCACTCCTGGCCAAGCTCCACAATCACTAGGTAAGCTAATGATGCCAGGTCTCTTGGCAGACCTGATTTGCAATGTGCCGATGCAAAAGTGTAACTTCAGCTCTGAAGCAGCTTGAATGCCAAGAGGTTTATGTCTCTGTACTGCCCCTCCATGGCACTTTGTGGAGATACTTCCCTCTGTTTCATTGAAGCAGTTTGGTACTAACTACCTTACCCTTCCCTGGGTCAGAGCTAAGTTATATGTAATAGTCAATAACAATAATGTAACTAATACTGCTTCACTATTATGTATTTCTACATTGGGACTGCACATAACCTTGGTATCTATGGTACTGCCTGCATCTGCAGCAGGAATCCTTTCCATTTAATTTCAAACCTGTTCCATGATTACAGTCATTTAATTAGGGCATTATACCTCTGTTTTGAGTAATAGTTAGGCTGCAGAAAAAGGAAACCAAAATTGAGGATCCCCTGCCCAGGAATGAGTATCGTAAAGAATTTTAGGATAAATATCCTTCAGTGTTTTAGAGTAAACATTCCTTTTGAGATGGAATAGTAAGGTGCTATACTACATCTGCCCTTAACTTTATTATTAACATATTTCTTCCTCCCTACAGTGGGGATGAGATTTGCTGGACAGCTGCATTCCCAGGTCAGCACCCTAAGATCACGTAGCGTGCAAGAGGCACTGCCTCATCCCTCCTCTCTGCTTGGAGGCTCTGGTGTACAAAGCCTTCTGCCTACAGCTCAGAGATAAGTGCTCATCAAATGGAAAGGAAAAGTTCCTGTGGTCTGTTGAAGTGGTTCTGAGTATAGTAGCTTTCATGAAGCCAGCCCTTGAGCCCTGCTGATCCTGCGGGCACCCAAGAGTTAGAAACTTCAACACCAGGCATAAAATATCTTGTATCTCCTCAGAGAATTAGCCCACAGTTTTACTCTCTGCAGTTTCCAAACTAATGGAAGCAGTTTGAGCATAGGTGCATTTAAACCTGCAGGACATTCACGTTTCTTAGGGATGGAGAAGTACCTAAAATTCAAGTATCAAAGACAAGTAGATGACCTACTGAGAGGAACATCAGTCTACTTTAGATAGTTCTGAAGATAAGCCACTTGCCCAACAATAGTCATGAGTAGCTGTTGCAAGGGTTAACTACCATGCAATTTGTCTCAGAGGAAATGTCAGACATGTCCAAATAACCAAGGGATACCTTAGTGCAACATTAAAAGTATGTCACCACAGTTTCCATGATAAACACATCTTTTTTTGATGTGTTTAACCTGTCCTTGACTCAGAGTCCACAAAAGTTAAATGATTTCCAAGGAAGTCTGCCACATTAAATGTGAAGTTTTAAAAACCTGATGTTATGGCTGTGCTAGTACTGTTTGACATGAATTGCTTCCACAGCAAGATTAGAGATCCATTCCCAAAACTAGGGTCAAATTTATAAACCTGGATACAGTGCATTGTCCTTTATTGTAATAGGATTTTCTCCTTCATACCCTTTCCTGTTTAATGCAAAGTGAAATTCCATTTCATCTTTAGGAAACCTTTTAGCTGAAATATAATTTGACTAATAAAACCTCCATAAACACTATTACTTTTATTATGTGTGACTGCAAGTCAGACATTGATAATAAAACTTGGCATGACTGGCAGCAGCAAGGTAACCATGGACACTGCTCTTACAAACAGAAGATAAAAATTAAATCCCAGTAATTTAGAGATACTTCTTTTCTCTTGAAAAGGAAAGTGGAAGAAAAAATAGTTACAGATATATTCCCTTGTCAGATGTCATGCCTGTTACTGGTAGAATTAATATTGTTACAGTGGTGCATGGGAACACCAGCCTGAGGTCAGGGCTACTGTGGTCAGAGAACTGCCTGAACAGAAATGATGGTCCTTGCCATCAAGGCACAGATTTGAAACAAACTACCAAGAGGGCAAGAAAACGAATTTTTCCTTCAGATAAATGAAAAGAAGCACAAGAAGACAAATCTTTAACTACTAGAAATCAGTACAGTCTCATGGACTTTGTCATCTTTGGAGTAACTGTTTTTCTGTATCTATTAAGCACAATAAAGGCCATCAAAAAGCAGTGAATAAGTCAGTCTTGCACAAGCAAGAGTATATCCGTGTTCTCACTAATATTTTGTAGTGCTTGTAAATTTTTTATAGACATATTTAAATAATAGTTTCTATAAAGACTGATCATAGAGCAGACTGTTTTGCTGACATTTTTACTGTCTACTAAAACCTCTCAGGTTCTGGAATTCCAGTAAATTGCATCCTTTAAAGAGCACATCATTTTTATCTGTCCATTTTCCTAGCCAACTTGCACTTGGCTTCTCCTCTTTTTGCATGACTATTGTAAACTGGCATTTGGATTGAACCAACTCAAAACAGCTGATGGTTTTCTTGTTTGAATTATTTTTCTGTCTGCTTGTGCCCTTTGCCTTTCTCCATACAGGCAGCTGCACCATAATAGATCTTTGCTGTTCAGCCAGACATGAAAACAGCCAGCAAACAGAGCTAGTGTCCTTTTTTGGTTAGGTATGCCCAGACCAGACTGCAAAGTTCTGACCTGTTTACCAGACTGTTTTCACATTTTTGATTGTCTATAACCAAAAAGTGTCTACCTGTAAATAATAATTTTTTTCTATAATGATGCTAAAAAAATAGAACTTTGTGTGACATGATGTGCATAATTTGCCTCAAAAGTGTACAACATTATTTCCTCTCAGTCACAGATAATTTAGAAGAAACTGTCCAAGATTTCCTGGATAATCCAAATCCAGGCAGATTAAAATTATACAAAAGACAGAAGAAAGAAACCTGCACTTCACAGCAGCCCATGGAGCACACCCTAATTGTTATGAAATTACTTCTGTTGCAGCAAGAAGCAAGTGTCTGCATTTCACCTGGGAACACAGACTGATTTACAGTCTCTCCAGCTGAGGGAATGTTTTAATTTCTTTCATTATATTCACCTGAAAATTTATCACCTATCCTGCAGATGTAGAGAGAGAGCTGTGGCTGTTCCCCACAGCCTTACCTGCCTGGACTCTACCTGAAACTCAGCCCTCTCGTTCTCCTATAAAGGAGGACCCAGACTAACTTTGTGTCCTGGGCAGAAATGAGCAAGTATTTCCAAAGACATTCCAAACACATTCTAGTCTCAGTCATACAGGTGTGACTTGGAAACATTGGTTTGAATTACTGTGTATGTGGACTAGAATATTTTCAGACCAGTATCTTCTTACCTGATAGGAACTTTCAAGTGTTGGTGCTACTGAATGAAGGAGTTCAAAAAATGAAGTTATTTTCTTTCAGCAACTGGGTGATATGCAATGATTTTATAGCACTGAAAGTCTGCTAAGTATCTCTCAGCCTCTGTCATTTCTAAAGGCTGAGTCTGGTAGCTGTGATTAAAAAAAGGACTTAATTTTACTTCCTATTTTCTGATCACTCATAATTTAGAACACAAATATTGATCCAACAAAGCTATCATCAGAAGAAAGATTTTGACACACAATTAGACAGGATTTATGCAAGAATTTCAAATTATTTCTCTCAAAGAATTAAATTATAAAAACGTGTATTTGTATGTAGGAAGAGAGATGATGAGCTGTAAGTGTCAATATATGCATTCTTACCCCAAGAGCACTTTTACTGAGAGAGATTATTCTCTGAAGGAAGAGAAGAAATTGAATTCAATGCATTTGCAGACAAATCCAAAAGATAAGTAGCACGCCCTGCTTGTTGAAGTTTTCTTTATGTTACACTCCAAAACACAAATTGGAAAGCACTGCTCTCAACTAAGGACAGAGGCTTCTCTGAAGTTAATGGAAGTTCTCCTGCTGGGAGCAGAAATTGATCCTGCAAATACCAAGACAACTGCATCTTCAGTTGGCCCCCTAGTTTTCTTACCACTAGCTACCCCCCAGTGCCTTTGGCATGACACTGAAATGCTCAGTTAGGGATGCATTCAAAGTCTCATCACCTTAGCTTAATATGAGTAACTTCCTGAGCAATTTTATAACATTTTTCCCACCTTGCTGAGCTTTTAAAACCAAAGAAATGGAAATCTTTGTATCGTAGGGATGCTTTAACGCAACCGTCAGGCTGCAATCTCTGGTGTAGTTCTGCTTTGTGCTTAACAAGAGGGGGCCACAAGTGCTTTTTGAACAGCACACTTGAAATTAGGAGATTATAAACTGTTCCCTGAAAAGTAAAGGAACTTATTTTCAAAGCTTTTCAGGCATGCTTGTTGCTCAGTCCTTCTCACTAAACTGATTTAATTGTCTCACTGTAGAAGATCAACTTACAAACAGAACAATAAAACACTAGGAAATGAAAATTAAAGACGACAAAAAATATTTTCTCATAAAGAAAATGCAAAATAAGAAGATTTCTTTATATGAATTTGGTAGTACTGTTATAATCCTTTAGAAATAGATTTTGAATTAAGAGAAAGGCTGTAACTCTGCTCAGAATGAAATACATCATGTTCATCACAGGTACTGTAAAAGGACTGTGAAATTTCTCTGTATGCCACTTGCTTTCTTCCATCTCTGTGTCAAAAAAGTACAAGTCTGAGGATGGTTCCTTCCCAGTCCCACCTGCAGCTTTGGACTCTGAGATAATGGGAGCATTATATTTTTGTCACGGAATAGTTTTTCCACTGTGAGGGCTTAGAGTTTCCTAAACCCTAAATCCACAACTTCACAGCACTTACCTATACCTTGAGTAAGATTGAGTTAGTGAGTGCCAGGGTGTGGCGTGGACTTCCCTTCTGTCTGGAAGTTTCACTTCAACAGAGAAATGAAGACACCAGGAGCTTGAAGGGGCAGAAAATAACAGAATGAATAAAAGCTTCCCAAAATGAGATGGCTTTCACTGCAAAGAACAGAGATGGACTGGATCAGCAGATCGGTAGCTGAGTGATAATGTGCTTGTTTACATACAGCCTGGTCTAGATGGCTAACGTGATAAATATTGTAAGAGGGCAACACCTTGTTTCAGCAGCTCAAACCTTGGTAGAATCCACCTTCACAGTACATGTAGGTTTCAAAAACATGAGAGGGGGACTAAATTTTTGTTCTGATTCTTTTGTTGGCACAGTGCTATTGCAGAGCTTGGGTTCTTTTAAGTAGAGATTGGTACTATTTGTCCAGTCATTTCATAATAAACCCTGTGCCATTACAAACCTCCTCAGGTTGATCAAGAAAACATTAAATTGCATGACTAAGAACACCTGGCACTAAGAAACACCTGGTTTCTTCTTAGCAATATTACTCACGATATGCAAATTGCAGATATTTCCTTTACATGTTAATTAACACCTCGTTTACAGGTAAGTACCTCTGTAAGCATAGGTAGCAAAGTACTAACACCTCAGAAATCAAGAGGCCCTCAGGAAGACAGAGAAGCCCCATTCATTCTGATCCCATCTCTCCCACCAAAGGGGACAGCACCTGAACAACAGCAAGTCAGCAAATGAGCAAATTAAACACTGATGTGACATTCAAACTGCTCACACCTTGTTCCTGATGTTTTGCCACAGCTGTGCCCTCATAAACAAATGCATTCTTGTCCTCTGTTGGTGATTTTTTCCCATAAAACAACTCTGGTTGCACCTGTGCTCAGGTGACAGAGGTCACACTCCTCTGCCTTCTCAAACAAATGTGCAAATGGAGAAATAACAGGAATGTCAGAAGAATACAAACAAACTACTAAAAAAAACCCCAACACAACACCAAAAACAAACACAAAAAAAAAACACTTCATGCAAATGCAGTTTGTGGAATTCAATGCCACAGGACATCAACAAACTGAGATACTGCAGATAGCTACAAAATGTGCTAGCAAAAGCTTATCTGAATTTGAGGCACACAATTTGAAATCTCAGGGATGAGAAAATGAAGTTTCCTTTTTTTCTTGTGTTGTAGGAATAGGTGCTTGGTACAAAAAAGCTGCTACCCTAAACTGTGCTGTGGTCTCCTCCCCAAAATGTTACAGGGTCAGTGGCTTGAGCAGGCACAGCAGTTCCTGCTGCTGTGATCCACAGCCCTCCACAGACACATCATCAAGATAAATTGTAAATTACAAATGTTTGTCCCTAAAAATTTAATTTTCATTGTGTCCTTAAGCATTTTACCAGCACACTGAGAGTTATACTGCACATCTCTAATGCTTTTTTTCTTTTTTGGACTGTGCCTTTTACCCAAATACATGAAAGTAACATTGCCATTAATAGATTGCGAACCATTAATGTAATTACCAGCTTATACAGCAGCAAGAAATAGAATCTTTTTTTTTAAGTTGCATTAATCCATTTATATGTTCCACTAGAAAGAATAACATTGCATCCTGCATCTTTTAATAACATGACTTAGAACTTTACTTTTCTTGCTAATTTAAAGAAAGAAAGGGGGGAAAAAAACAAACACAAAAACAACAAAAAAAAAATTATTCAAATGGAGGAAATCATGGTTTTAAATATCTTTATTGTCTTCAAGGAACCATATGTCTAGCTCAGAAAATGTCATTTTTCCTCAGATACAGATCATGCATTTCCCCATCTTTTACTTCTACTTCAGGTTTGATTTTTCCCAGGGACAGCTTTGTTCAGCAGCAAGCAGCCAGTCATTTTAGCTTCTTGATTTCCCTTATCCCCCATTCTCAGTTATATTCTCTATATTGTGGTTATAATGGATGCACCTAAGGTGAGTTGAGAGAGATGCTATTCATAAGATCTTTCTACCCACCCCCACTCCAATAACACTAATCAGAGACAAGGTGTCCTTGTTCCTTCCTTGCTACTGGAACATGCAGGATTGACAACTCTATACCGAGATGCTCAGTTAATCACACATGTTCTGGTGGAAATTATTACCTTTATTACAAAGCTGTGTATAGATAGAACTAAATGCTCATCTTTGCAATAAAGAGTGTGCTCTTCTGTAAAATAATTACTCCATTATCAGGTGTGCTTTAAGTATTGTGGAGTTGCTAGTCATTTTTCCTATTCTGTGAGGATTATAAAAAAGAACTTGAATTTCCAAAGTACAGGATTTAAGACTATCAATTATTTTCTTCATGAGTCCCTCCCTTTCCAAACGAAAATAATCTCCTCTGAAGAAGGTGTCATTCTCATGACAACAGAGGGAGTGCAATATCACACATTCACTGAGAATGTTAGACCTGATTCAAAGTCCAAAAATTTGAAGTACATGGAAAATATCCTATTAACATCAGTGAGCTGTTCATCAGCTCCACTGAACAAAAGCTTCCCTGCCCTTAAGGTCCTGCTGATAACTGTCAGGCCCTTGAAAGTTCTGACATCCTGGTTCCAGTTACATCAGCTCCCAGAATCAGATTTATATAGTTTTCCTTCTGATCTTCACTGGTTAGATATATTCAAGTCCTCCTTCCTTGCTTCAGAAGTATGTTTTATATAGCTTATCTTTCAGATATTTACTTCTCCTTATTAAAATGACAAGCATTATAGGGACCATGCTGGCAGTAATACACAAATAATGTCATATCCCTTTCAAGGTGCGTAGATTTTTGAAACCAAAGTGTTTCTCCCATCACTTGCAATCCATGTGGTACTAAAACTTGAAAGAAATTAATGTTGTGTAATTATCATTTCTTGCAAAAGACAACCCCTGAAATAATTTAAAGCTCTGAATGTTAGATACAGCCAAACTCACTTATGCCTTCAGAAACATCAGGATTGTCTTTGATTCAATAAACACCCTCGGGAACAGATGACGAAACAAGGCTTCCCTGCCAGGTCCCCTCTTTTATAAAATAAAGCGTCACAGGGGCATGTCAAGAAAAAACCAAATAAAGACACTTACGAGCATCAGGTGTAGACAGGAGAGAAATAAATACTCCCATACAAGAACACAAAACAGAAAATCCAGCCAGGAAAATGACAGTTAAGTAACAGGCCTTACAAGTACAGCACATAATGGAAAGAAAATAACATAAGTACATCATCAGGGAAGGTACCTTACATCCAATCCCTCATGGTCCAATCCAACTATTTGCTTTTTTTTTTTGCATCTAGAATCATCATTGTAAAGGAAATGGAAGCTAAATGAAAATCACAGCTGAAAACCGAACTGCGCTGGAAAATATCCCAGTCCAGCTGAGTACTGAATATTTATTCCCCAGAGGAGGAAAAAGGCCTTAAGCAAGACTAGTCCCAAAACTACAAACTTCCAATCCTCTCCGATCAAAGTCAGCAAACAGTAATAATTTAACCTGCATGAACCAAATCTGAAATGTTTTCTCTGCGTTTGCCCAACAAAGAAGAGTAACGGTGAGAGATGCCCAGCATTTTTCACTAGGGATTGATTTTTGGTTTCCTGTGATCAGTAACATTGCCCCAACTTCACCCCATGACCCCCATACTTGCAGCAGCACTATGGAAATGCCATCAGAGTTAGGACAGAACAAATAACATCAGCTGAACCCAGGAAAGCCAACCTGTAAAAGCAGCAAGGCCACAGCATTTATCCCCCTCTTCCCACTCCCCAAGCCCCCCTGTTGCCCTCACCAGTGCAGCAGATCACCCCGTGCTACTGCAGCTGCACCACTCCCAGCTCCCCCATTTCCAGGCTCTGAACACCAGCCCAGTGTCACCTGCTGGTCTGACATGATGGGCAGCAGGAAACACTCAATGTTTTGGAGTCAGGGGTCTTTCTGGACACATTGCAATTGCATTTTCTGGATAGTCACTGTTACTTTGAAGGACACACTGATATTTTGATCCCAGATGAATGTGTTCTGCTCCTCTGGCTCATTAGTGCCAATCTTTTCTACAATAAATACTCTTGGTAGCTGGTCTTCACTGGCCTCTCCTGGATGATTTATGTCACCAGCTTACAAGAAGTCATGCTGAAATTTTCCTGCCCTAGATTCATTCCAACATTGTAACTAGTCTGGTGACTCCTTTGCAGTTTTTCAAATCCATTATTCAGCAAGTCAGTGCTGATGATGCACTTTTGGCCAGGTTGCTTTCATCTTTCATTTTATTAAATGCAAATTGGATTTGAAAATGAAGGCGGACACTGCTATAATCATACTGGCAGGTAACAGTGTTATTCAGCTGTCAACAGAATTCAGCCTAAAAAGATCATGGCACAAGAAGGAAATTGTATCAATGACTTTGCTTTGCTTATATTTAAATATTACATCAAACCTATACTGTCACAGGGGACAAAAAGTGAGCTCAGGTTGCAAAAATAACATTCTTATTCTACATCCTCTTTTCCTTTGTCTTGCTCCTTAGTATATCCAAGGGGAGTTCTTACAGAGAACTCTTACAGAGTTCTTACAGAGAAATGTATGCATTGTTTGCCAAAAACATAGGAGAATGATAATAAACCAGCAAGTACCAGTGCCACAGGGTCCCATTTTATATTACTGGTTTAGATAAACTAATTAAATAAAACGTGAAGAGCATGCTTTACACATGAATACTCTAAGTTCTGGAGACCTAAAAGTAAATCAATAGGAAACACTAGGTACAGATATACAGTGTTGATATCAATTTGATGGTCTGTTTGCTATTTGTAATAAATAACAAAATGGTCTGCTTTTAGCAAAGTAGCTCTTAATAACTAATTAATTGTATTAACCATTTCTAAACTACAAGTGCTCATAACCTTGTGTAAAATACGACTCAGCTGCAACACAGCCAAAGATAACAAAGAGTATTAACCAGATTTTAAGAGTTACTTTGATGAGGTCTGGTTCATGAATTGGACAGTTTTAATTTTTTCAATCTTTGCTAACGTTTTAATAATAAATAGTGCTTTAATGCTCAATGTTGTTTGTTATTAATAATAAAAGCTTTCTAATGAAAGCTGAGGCTTTCATTAGAGAGTGTAGTAGATGGGTGTTTGACTATGTTTTCTGGCAAAGGGGCTATTATTCCTTACAGCAAGGAAGGCAATGCAGCTGCAGTCCCTCTAAGAACAGACTAAACCCTCTGAAATTTCTCAACACAAGACACGGCATCTAGCACAGTCACAGATGGAAAAATCTTGCTTTTCTTTAAGTGGAGACATTTTATTACCAAGTGGTAATGACAAAAGAAGATGGGAGAGTTAAACATCTGGCCTGAAGTCTGGCAAGATGAACCCAAAGCTTTGGGTATGGCATCAAAACTGTTCCTGACATGTCTCATTTATTCTGTGCTTCTGTGCAAGCACCAAAGTCTGTTGTCAAGTGCCTAATTGTCTCATTTTGATTGCAGCAAGCAGCTTTCTCACCCACTAAATAGCTATAATTTTGTGCACTCACCACTTACTACAAATGCTGTCAGAAATTGAAATGAACAAGTGGGAGAAATACTTAAATCCTGCCATCCTTCCAACAAAATGAATAAAGCAGAAGGGAGTAAATAATCCTGTTGGCACAGACAGAAAGGGAACTCAGCCTTTTGCCTTGCCCCTCTTCTGTCAGAAACCTCAGCATCACAGCCCATCATGCCTGCACCCCTCCATATCCAAAGGGTTTCAGAGCTGGCCACTGCCCTACACCAGGACACTGATCCCTCCATTCACAGATTTCCTGAGAAAAATGAAATCCAGTTTCCTCCATCTGCCAGAGAAAGGTCTGACTAGAAGTTGGGTTCTGCAAATTGACCTTGACCCCTCCCTCCAAAGGCTGCAGTAGTTTGTCAAAACGCTCCTTCAAGTTTTCTCACACACACCTACTCTGACAGTGGCCCAGCCAAGCTTGGACCCAGGTATTTTGTAGTTCAAGGATCTTGATTGTTTTGGGTGACAAGCATGGAATTAATAACACTGCATATATCCATACAAATACTTATGTATCTGTGTGTGCTTTAATTTGAAAAAAGTGTTATTTGTGTGAACCAATTCTAATCTGAATTTTTTTAGGTATTTTTTTATTTATACTTCTTACCAGACCATGCAAGGACACAAGAAAATATGCTGTGTACACTAATTATGTATATCTCTCTGATACTCTTTCTGCCAGGGTATGTGTTCCATCTCTAACAGAACCTCAGTGTTTCAGTGTTGCAAGAAAACTCACCATGATCCCTAATAAGGATTTAAATAGTTGCAGGTAAGAAATCTTCTGGGTTTTAAAAAAATAGAAATTTTTAGATACACTTTAATGCTCACAATCCCTTTACTGGGTCAAGGATTTCTTTGTGCACAGACATACTTCAGTGTTGGGGACTGAGCTATTGAGGAAAACCTTCTTTCCCAAATGATACAGAGAGCTCTGCTATGGTCTAAATCATGAGCCTGCAGCAGAGGGCACTGTGAAAGCACCGTATGCCACAGTTCTGCACACAAAGAGCTGGAAACGGAGATGGGGCATTCCCCCTGTGCAGTATGTGTGCCTCCTTTCCTGATGCTTCTCAATTTCACCTCCTGGAAAGGCGACTGGTTCCCCCTCTCAGAAAGCATTTAGGACCCAGGTTATTTTATCACACCAGGCTGCAAACGACAAAGCCAATCAAGTCTTTACTGAATAGTTGATGTCAGTTGAACCTCCTTCCAAGTAAAACCTCTCATGGGTTGCTTCACAACTGGTGTAGACAGCCCATCTCCCCAGCCTCTGCAGCTGGTAGCACTGCTAAGATGGACAGAGAGCTATAAAATTGTGACTCTGGGAATCAGAGCGTCCACCCCCAGTGAATGGTGTGTGCCTGTAGCACTGATGGATATGTGTGGTCCATAAAGTCTGTCTGGGACTTTGCTAGCTTAACTTTCAAAAGGTCCCTGGGAGAGACAATGCCATTAAAATCTGGGTTTTATAATCAGTCGTTTTCATTTGGAAGCTGAAGGCAGCTCTTCGCTGCTCTGCTTTTGCATTGTGAACTATCAGATATTCCCAAACACCCTACAAAGAGGCTAAGCCTGCAGAGCTGAGATAGTGAATACTTACAGCCCTGTTCAGCAGCCAACATCTCTGAATCTATCAACAGCTCCTTGCAGGAGGCATCAACCTTGTCTTGCTCCCTCTACACAAGAAATTTAAAGAATAATTTTAGAAAGCAAGTGAACCATTGCAGAGCCGTTAAAAGAATTAAATAATCCATAAGTAGCAGGAAAACAGCACAGTAAGGAACACTTAATGTTATTAGAAAAATCAGTTGTGTGTGGACAAAAGCTGGCTGACAAATGAGAAAAATATTTGTTCACTGTGACTGATCTGCAGCAGACTTTCAGCCAATGGTACCAGATGGTGGGGCTGCTTTTTTGTAAACATACCTCTTCTAGAACCAAAAAGAGCCTGGTTAATCGACCATGGATCATGGTCCTATAAACTAAGCAAAGCTGTGTCTGTCCAGCACTGTTAGCTGACAGTTCACATTAGGGAAGCATTAGAGAAAAGTTCCTGGATTCTTTTGAAGGCATCTGGATTCACTGGAAAGCCACAAAAGAAATGGGGGAATGGAGTAATTCTGACTGTGGATGAGGTGAAACAGAAAAGATTGTAATCAGCTTTCCATGTCTGTGATGGAGAATACATTGGATTTGAATGGGCAGGGTTCACTTTTCATTCAATATATTGTCTTTCACCCAGGACACAGGCATATAGCACTAAAAGGCTGTGCAGCTGAGAAACTTTCCTTGCACAGAGTGGGTTCATGGTTTATAACCATGAAAAGGATGTTGATTCTTGGTTTGAACTGTTCATTGACAATATTTAATAGTGTTCTTAATTCTAGCACTGTGATGGTATTTAATGCCTGGATTTCAAAGAGCTTTTCTACAATATAGTGGATGAAAGGAATTTCCAAAGCAAATAGTCATAAAATATTAATCAAAGGAAAACTCTGACTCCAGTTATTAATCTGCAACAGCCTTCCCAACCCATGGAACACATTATCTTGTTCATTGGCAGAGCATCACAGCTAACCCTGCTGTCAGTCACATGAGAATTAATGACCCAACTAAAGAGCAGCAGCAGAGCAGCTCCATTCTGTACATCAGATCAAAATACATTTCTAAGAATTACAATCTACCTGACAGTATCTTCAGGTATAGAATAAAGTTCTTAGAAATATTTTTTGCCTATGCTCACAGAGAATAAACTATTTCTGGCCACAAGATGGCCCTCGTATATTGTCTGTGCTTTGGTATGCACCATCCCTTCCTTATTAATGATGAATATCTTGTAATATTCTGGCTTCAGTTTTACATATGTACATATGAACTCATCTTCTCCCTTAATACCTTTTGATAGCAGAAAACAAAGCAAAAAATCCTGAATCTCTCAGATTAATTCACAGCCTCTGGGAGAGTGGTTGCCCTGGGTTGAGTTCGTGGCTGTGCTGCCTCAGGATACAGGACCCAGCACAGACACACGCTGTCCACTGCCCACTGCAACCTCCTCACAGGCACACAGCCCACAGTGTAACTTTTGCACACCTTTGGCCACTGTTAGAATCAGTTGTGTGTATCTGAGAAAGGTCTTTTCCCCATCACAAGAGCTGTCTGCCACCAGGTCAGATGCCAAGGGGACACAGCTCCTCATCTCTCTCCCACCAGAATGTTCTGCATCTTCTGCTTGTTGTTGTTTTCTGAAGGATTCTTCATATCCCTTCTGCAGGCATATTCTGCCAGGCATTGTTTCATTTCCTGTGGTTTCTCCCCAGTAGCCATATGATCAGGCACAGAGACATCAAGCAAGGAAACTAAATTGTTTTTGTCAGCCTCTGGTTATGCTGGCCCCTCTGCAGCTTTTAGCTGCAGTGCCAGGGCTGAGGCACATCTTTTTAAGGCTGATGCCATTCCAGAATTGGGAAATTTCATAAGAGCACTTCCTGAAAGTTTAGCTCAGTAGACTTATCTAGTCTTCTGCCTACAAATCTTCTAGTTTCCTGCCTGAACATGTTCAAAAATTCAAAATGGAAATGCTAAAACAAGAAGTGACAAGCAGGAGGAAGGGCAACCCTGACTCAGCCCAGCTGAGAGGCTTCCTAAACTAATGAAAATGTAGGATCATTTCATGACTGTGGGATGATAATTTGGAGGGTTATCCCGGAACTGATCAGCATACCAATCACACTTCAGATGTGAATAAAAGAGCAGCAATAAATTATGCTTCAAATATTAGTCAAGTGTGCCCATTTTCAATTAAAAAAATGAAAAAATAATTACAAATTTCAGTTGAGAATGTTTTGTTGTTTCTAATTCCATTTTATGGAGACAAACTTTAGGACTTCTCTATTTCCTATGGTAAGAAGAAGCTGGAGGTCTTCCCATATTTTCTCTATATATGGGGTTAACAGGGAAAATGAACTTGAGTGATGAGGTTTTGGGGGCACCAAACGTGCCAGATTCACCCTCTCCAGCTTCAGTCAGTCACCTCGGATCTGTGCTTGCAAGCTAAAATGCAGATAACTGAGTCAGCAATGCTAATCTTAAGCAATATATGTGAAAACATCTGTGTAGCTGATTACTGATTATGTATCATTCAGTATGATGAAAAGCTTATGTGAGGTAGTAGAAAAGTCCCAATAATAAGGCAGCTCTTTAAAGTATGAAAGATGCATCCTTGAGCAGTTCCAGAAAACTTAGCAAAAGCATTGAAGACACACTGAAACAATTATTTCTTGATTATCACCCCAACACATAATTTGAATACAAAAAGAAAACACTGTTTTCCATTAAAGAGCAATAAATTATCAATCTGTAAAAATAAATAATTCTTTGTAGATAGATAATCTGCCAAAATCAGTTACAGCTGATAATAGCACAGCTATCATTCCATGCAATCAGTGTACTTTTATATTCCCTTTAAACAGCTGGAGATGTTGACTGATGCCAGTAATGAAAATTAGGAGTTCTCCATAAAGAATAAAATCTAATTCCCTCCTTCCCTAAGCAAGAAAAAAAAACAAAAACAAAAAACAAAAACAAACAAACAAACAAATACATTTTTACCTCTGAGGAATCAATCCTAGCTTTATATCAGCTTTAAATTTCTGACCTATACAAGAGTTTGGAATATCAAAAGCAGCAAAAAGATTTAAACAGCCCTATATCAGATCAAAGTCAGTTTAGCTGGTGTTGTACCCTGAGTTACTGATTATCTAGCAGAAGGTGGAAGAAGAGAAGAAGCATCCTCTTCTGTAGTTCTCTGCCAGCACTATAAGTGCTGCTACAGAACCTATTGAACTCTTCCCGTCCTGAATTTAAAACCAAAAGGCTGCTTATTCCTCTTAATTTAATTAGTTAACACACACACATCAGTAGCAGTCTTCCAAAGCCCTAAGCAAAGGACTGCCATTGATTCATAAAGTGCAAAATCTCTCAGGAAATCTTCATATAAAAGAAATTTCCCTTGATTTCATGAGAAAGGATAAGATGGGCCTCAGGTTTGGGGTTTTTTTCATAGTTTTTCTTTTTTAAAAAAGGAAAGATCTTGATGCTCTTGTGTGGATTTCACTATGAGTCAATCTGTGTGAGTGTTTGTATGACACAAAGTGCACTGACAGACAACACCCTCATATGCTTATAATCAGTAACCTGGCTTCATGTCTTCAGTTTGGCAGCTTTCGGGTCCTTCTGAGAGCAAACCACAGAGAGGGTAAAATTCAAAGCAAAAAGCAAATCAGCAAATCCCTATAGAAGCCACCCTTCACTGCTTCATTCCAGTGTCAGCAAAATATGTCTAGACCTAGATCTCAACCAGGCTTATTTGCTATTGTAAAGAAAATTTGTGGATGACACTTTCACACTGCCTCTTGTAATCCTCCTTTTTTAACTCCACACACCAACCTGCTCCTCCTCTCTACATTAATTTTTCTCCAAAATCAACTTCCCACTTATTCTTCCATCTTTTGAGGGCATACAATCTTGAGTCAGATGATGGTCTCTTTGTTGTGATGTTCAATGGACTTTATTTAATTTTAATTTATCGATATATAAAATAATATTTTTAACATTGCTCCCTATGTGATTTCTCTAGAACTAACTGCTAAGAAAAGTCTTCAGTGTTAGACTTCATATAACCTTGAAAACAGGTATCAGAGAGGAGAGAGTTTTAGGTATGAATAGCAAGAAGAGTTCTTGCACAGTATCATGTCAAGAAGCTGACAGGCTATGAAGCAGCTGGATAGAAGTGGCCCAACTGCTTCTGGCAACCCAGGAGGGATAGGAGGACAAAGGAGGTAAAGGGTGTCCAGTAATTTTAAGAGAAACAAATACTAAGATGCCATCCATGATGTTAAAAATTTTTGTTGACAGCTCCTCTGTGAAGGAAAAAAAAACAAAAAACCTTACATCAGACTGTGTATATTCTGCTCAGAGATCAAAGACATGAGACTGAAAAGCATGAAAAGCATTCATGGGAAGCAATATCCACTCTTCAAACCATACATACATTGGATGAAGAAATCAGGGGTGTTTTTTTTTTCTTTTGATGCCCATGGAGCAACATTACAGTCTCCATGATGAAGAAGAGGAGCTTGCATGCCACTGAAAACAACTTCTGCCTGCTGCACACTTCTCTCTTCTTCTGCACAATAGGTCACTGTGAAATATATCCAGACCAATTAATGTCACTGCATTGCCCCTGCTTCTTGGCTGCAGAGGCAGGTGTGTGTGTTTAAGACAGAACTTTGGCTTTATCTGCTCGTCGATATTCCCTAGCCATCTGCTAAGAGGTAAAAAAAATGGGCTCAATCTCTGCATGCAAAATTAAGAAATACAGGTGGTAGGATAATTTTATATAAAAGTACTTAACCAAAATTAATATAAGCATCAGTCTGCCTGACTATGTCTGTGAACTCTAGTGCCCAAACTGGACATTAAACCAAAGAAAGCCACAGGAAAGTGTAACACGTGGTAAAAATAAAATTGGTTCCAAATAATTTTTACATAGTGTTAGAAGGAAAATTCGCAATTAGATCACTTCAGGTTTCTTTGAGACTAGTACCCATAAAGGCACCAGTAGCAGGAAATAAATACTTGTTCTTTAAAATCCATGTTCCAACTTCAGTTTAATCCAAGGTGAGATACAGTTTTCAATGGAAAAGTGGGATGGCCTTGGAATAATAACTTGTTTAGGGAACCTATTACATGATTTTCAACCTGCTTAAGACATGAGTTTCAACTATAAATTGAATTCCACTCCCAGGAATTTTGATTTTTAAAAAAACAACAAATGCCAGAAATCTTTATGATCCAGGGTGAGAAGATACTATGCTGTGTTCTGGTTCCTCCTTGTTGACCAGTACTCTAGTGCAAGGTGTACATTCAGGATATTCTTCAGCTTCCTTCCTCATGGGTTCTACCTTGTACTATGATTCTCCATTGATCAATCTACATTGATTCTCCATTGAATTACTAATTCACTATTATTAAAACACTGTCTCTCCTTACTCTTATGATAGTACAGTTTGAGAGTACTGCCACTGAAATTAATAAAATTACATAAAATCTAGCATAAATTGCTGAAAATCTGAATAAAACTGAGTAACTTGACTGAATCTTCAGTGGAGTTGAGCCCATCAAAATATTATATAACCTCAATTACTATTACCTGCTTCAGCTATGATTATTATGTTTTCCTGAGAAAAATAGCTTTTCATAAACACTGAAATGTGTTAAAACCACAGTCTACCTTTTAAAAACTTGCATCTACATAATTTTACCTGTCCAACTGGCTGGTTTGAAACACAACTTCCCTGTGAGCATCTTTAAAGTCTTGTAAAGGTCTTGTAAAATGGTTGACTATTCAGGGAATCCTCCTTGAAAATTATTTGCACTGGAGAAATGTGTATTTTATACATATTAAAAATACATACATGCATATGTACATATGTTTAGATACACATCCTCATAGCCTGGCTTTCTAGCATGGTCTTTTGTGAACAATGAACAGTTGCATTCACTCCTGCAAGATCAATCACAGAAATTCTTGATGCTGTGAAGAAATAAACCAGCAGCAGCTCCTGGTGACTCTGCCCCTGTCTTTGGCAAAGGTGTAGGAAGCAACTGAAAGTAGCAGAGTTTGCACCCTCCCTGAATGGGGGCCATGGGAGAACACCCTTGGCACTTGTAGCACAAGCAAGCAAAGCTTAGGCACTGCTGGGGCACCTCCAGCTCAGATTTGAGGGTATTCAATTCAATATTCATTCAATACAATCAAGGATGGATTTTGGTGCCTGTTGAAACAATTTGCTCCACTGAGTGCCAGAAGGGTGTTGCTAATGGGAGGGCAGAGGAAACGTGCCGTGGTACCAAGGGATGGGTCCAGAGCACCCAGAGCACCCTCCAGCAGCAATGTTCTTGCCCTGCAGAAATGTCCCTCTGAGACAGCCACCCCTCAGAGACACCAGTCAGGAGCCCTTGACTGTCACATATCAACAATGGTAGTGTGAAAAAGCCACCAGGTGTGGCCTTATAGCATATGAAGAGTCAAAATTAAAATCTTGGAGATACCTGCATTGCTCTGAAAAAATCCTTTTGGATTTTTTTGTTTGTTTTTTTCAATATTCCTGCAGTATCTATACTTACCAGCAATTTCCCTAGTCTGCGCCTTAAAAATATAGCCTTCAACTTCACTGCATACCTAAAACCATTTTCTATTTCACCAAACATAAAGCTTTTGCTGCTCCTGCAAATCTGTTCTTCTGCAGTGCTCTCAGAGATGCTCTCTGGTTACAAACCAGTTTTGCTCCTACTTTGATGCTACCAGGCCATCAGAATTGTTTATGCACTTTTCTGGGAGCATAATTTGACTGACTGACCACTTACTGCTGTTAATGAAATAGAAGTAAAAACATGATTAGACTTCCAGGTCCAAAAATTAATTTTCTAGGCTAGTAGTTACAGGAAAAAAAAAAAAATAAATTCATTTATATACTGAAGATATTTGTCTTTAGTTCCTGGCACACCATTTGAATAAGCCCCTGAAACACATTTGAGATCAAAATTAGTCTTTACTGTGGATCAAATATGAGAGGCAGGGAACCTTCTGGTTTCAATATTTCAAATATATCATTTCTAAATTGCAATAAATGTCCTTACTCTCTTTCCAGACTAATCCTTAGGGTTCTTGCATTAACTTATTTAGCCTCTTCTCAGCGAGTGATTAGATAAAAGGCACCATTTTTTTTGGTGAAGGTTTGATTTGACAAACTTCTTGAGCAATCTCCTTTGGTAAGGACTTCAGGAAAGGTGAGAGTAAAACCCTGTAGAGCTCTGAGTCCAAGGACAACACACTCTACTTCATCACAGCAGGTCTTCCTGGGACATGCTAAGGCATTTCTTCATTGTGGCTGAGGGAATCAAAGTATCCCTGCTTATCACCATGTAATTTTGCTTGCCAGTGAAAAGATGAACCAGCCCAATTTCAGCAGTGAAGAAAACACGCTAAAAGTGGGCTTAGGGTGTTGAGAAGTATTGACTTAACTACACCAGAAAAACAAAAAGCCCTTTGAAGATCCAATAATTTGAAATATGCAGCTGCTATTTCCAGTTCCGATTTCCTTACAGGTAGAGACCAGAGTTCTACAGACAAATATTTTCAGGTCAGTATTTGGAGAAAAACATGTCTCCATGCCTGGCTCACTTTTCAAGTATACTTGAATATGTACCATTCCTCACAGCTAAACAGCTGCCCAAGACTGAGCATCATTACCACTGCTTAATCACTGGTTTCAAAAACATGCACTTTCCATCTATCTCATGGAACAATTGCAGAAGATTATAAATTCTTTAAGTCTCTTCTCAGTACTTTCATTTACATCAATAAATGTTAATTTCATAGAGTCTTTCCTGAGCCATCCAGCTACCTAATAGTGAAACTTTTCATAAAGGGTAGTCTAACTGGATTTGTAACTTTGGTCTCAGTTCCTCATCACCTCCTCAAGGATTGGTGGATTTTCTAGTGACAGAAAGTAGGTGTCTTCAGAACAGAAGTAGGATTTTTAGGGTATTTCCCTCCTGAGAGCTCACAGGAACTTTGGACGACAGACTCATTCATCTGTCCATTACCTAGAGCAAGAGACAACGGTAAAGACCTATTTAAACCCAGAGGTCTTAATCTTTTAAACTAAAATATGCAACCTACACATTTACCCAGAGCAATGTCAAATACCAGAGCACTGTAGCTGTCATCTTTCTTCCAGTGCTAACAGTGTTTCTGGCATCTGGCACTAACACTGTGAAACAGGTGACAACGTGCTTTGCAGCAACTGTCTGTGTTCTGGCCACCTGGGCAACTCATCAGCTGAACTGAAGGTAAAAGACATCCAAGGGCTTAAATGAAACTCCTTCTAATTCTAGGTGGATTGCTTTAGTTTTATTCCCTTTTTAATTATTTCTACATAAAACAGGAAGTTGAAATTTTGATGAATTTGCTCGTTTTTGCTCTAACCCCCAGGTAAGTTATCTTTCCAAGGAGGGTTCA
Source organism: Heliangelus exortis (assembly GCF_036169615.1). Classification (NCBI taxonomy): domain Eukaryota; kingdom Metazoa; phylum Chordata; class Aves; order Apodiformes; family Trochilidae; genus Heliangelus; species Heliangelus exortis. The sequence continues at coordinate 12,385,188 of NC_092429.1, read as the reverse complement.
AGCAGAGCAGTAATTCCTCACTTACATGGGATGTCTTAGGCACTTTTCCTTTCTGCAGCCACCAGTGAGTGTTAAGTTGCCAGCCCCAGCAGGCTGGTTTACCTCTTTATTTTCACTTCCATAGTTGTACATTCTTGTGACAAGTTCCCTGGTGTCAATCAATGTGTTGCTCATCACACATGGGGAACTCATCCCTACTCCCTGTTCCATATACATTTTAGCACTAGATTAAATTCTATCAGTTTCTCTCTCAGAGATAGCACAAAGAGCTCATTCACCCTTTCTCTTCAACGTGCAGATAGCAAGTGCCACATGAGCTCCAAACATTTTCAAGATGACTGGGGAGTTTGTGGCTTCTTTTTTCTCATTTAAACGTTCTAAGAAGAGCCATGTGTCACATTCACATTAAGGTCTTTTTCTTTGGAAATGCTCTGGTTCCTGCAGGAAGCACAATGGATCATATGACTTAATTCTGCCTTGAAAACTAACAAGTGAATGATCACAAGACACTTGAATAGCTTTTCAGTGATCAAAGTGAGTCTTTTGCCAGACAGGGTCTAACTTATGCAGCTTTCTTTTGTGTGTGAAGAATCCCATCTCTCTTTGTTCATTTAACAGGGAAAGTCATCAGTCCCAGGCTGTTACTGAGGCTATTACATCCTTTAGGTTTAGAGCAGTGCTTTTAATACTGTGAAACTGAACTACCTCAAAACGGTTTCCCATTTTTCTAGAAAGCCCCAGACAAATGATGGGGGGGGAAATAAGAAACGAGGGGGGGGGGGGAGAGGGGGAGGGCAGAATGCAGTTGACCAGTGACAAGAATATAATTCACTATATATTTTAAGGTTTTGACATTTCTTGATATCAATTCCATTTTCCTGAGAGAGATTCCATATAAGACAGATTTCTGTAATCCATGAGGTAATTTTTTTTCCTGTAGAGTGGAAGAGAACCATGTTTAAGAGCCTCCTCTGCTATTTAGGAGTGGAATCTCATCCTTTCTGCAGCTACATAGCTTTCCCCATTAGAGGGACCTTGGCACCTCTCTCTGCTCTCTAAAAATTATGAACTATTCCTATCAAGCCTTTCAATGTAAAATATTCTCAAATATTTATGTGTATGTACAAAGTGAGACTATATATGTACAAAAATAATTCAAATAGCAATTAAAAACAAAGGCGGGTGGAAGGGAGGGGAGCAGAGATGAGAGGCAGGTTTCTTGGCTTGCTGAACAATTTTAATTGAAAATTTGGCAAAAACAAGAATAACAACCAAAAACACATATTTCCAGATGTGTCTGCTCTTCCTAAATCTTGTTTGGGAGTGAGCCATCATGAAAGAGAAATTAGGAAAGCCATATGACTACACATTTCCCACAGCACAGGTCACAATAAAATTGAATGATCTTCCTGACATTAGATGCTCAGACCCGTCCCTCACTGCACCCTGATGATGTAAAGCCCTCCCAGGAGGCAAAATGTGGAGAAAGAAGATTGTTTCTGCAGAGCTCTGTCCACTACCAAAAGTAGTGGAGAAAACAAAATGAGAAAACAAAATTCATGTTTTACCTGTGAAACTCTCCATCTTTTTTTTGCTTTTCTCAGATATATCCTGCAAGTTTGAAAGAACAGAGGTACCAAAAATATGTATATAATTAACTTTTTTGGTTTTTTAATTAAGTTCACTCTCCAAAGCTGTTCTGTAATATTTTTCCTTATGGCAATATTGAAGTAGTATCTCAACATTTCTAAGGCATAATCATTTGTCCTTACTTCTTCTGTAAGAGATCTATTATCATGGCTTATTTTAGGAGAACGATATGCATTAATGTAAATCTGCAGTAATTTAGTCAAAATAGATATATTTAATCTGAATATTCTACATGTGGCTTCCTTGTAAACTAGTACTTGTATAGCTAAAACGTGTGCTAAAGCAATTTTAGATGTGTAAATTTAGCCTGCAGAACTATGCTCTGAATAGACTATTCATCTGGGCTAGATTCTTTTTTTCATGTAGTAAAATAACTGCACTGAAATCCTGACAGACATATGCACAACCAGTATACATTATACAAAAAAAAAAAAAAATCACATCTTAGTGAATTTTACTCTTAAAGTATTATATGGCAGTGTCTTACTACTCAATCCATTTAACCTTATTTATGAGGTTACCTTCTGTCAGTGAAAAAGACAGAGGTATCAGGATGCTCTTCAATGAAAATAAAAATAAATAGCAAGATGCCATTGAAATTGAAGCCACCAAAGTTCAAATATGGAATACAACATATGGTTGTACTGGGTACTTCCAAAGTGGCATGTCACAATAATCTGGCATTAGTGGATGATACAGTAACAATACTGGCAAACTATTTATTAGTGATAAACTGATATGAGGCTGGTTGTTCCTTTACAGAAAACATTCCTTATCTGAGTCCAGAGCACTGCTTTCTCATGCCATTTGAGGCTACATAGCCATGAAAATCCAGATCTTTCCTGAGGGCTGTCCCAAGCCACAAAAATTCATCACAGAAATCCCAACTTCAGTGACAGTCTAAATGTTGAGTATTAAAGTGTTTAGGTTAAAATACATTAGGCCCAAGTTGTGCATCACAGAAATCAAACAGCATTTTACTTCTGACGTTAAAATTTCCACCCTTTAGGATAATCAGAATTTGACTGTGCCAAGCCCTGAGCAACCTTTTCTAAAGTTAGACCAACTTAGACTGGGGGTTTGGATGAAATGACCTATGAGGTCTCTCCTATCTTAATTATTCTCTGCTTCCTTAGGCAAAAAAGCAGTAGCTAAAAATGAAAAACTACAGAGACAAAACATAAGAGGTTTTCACAGCGATTAAAATAAAATTGTTTAATAACATTGCTAGGAACAAGATTTTGAACTGAAGAGATGGAAATAACAGCTGAAAAATATTTTCTTGAGGAGTTACTCAGGAATTACTTAAAATAGTCAAGAGAGCCTTTCAAGGCACATGATATCACAGACTTTATAGACATAAATTCTCCTCCTTCTCAAGTATTTTAAAACATCTGTTTGTAATGCTCTACTTACTCCCTTTCCACAGATATGGGTGAAATGAATATCCAGATTATCTGAACAGGCTGTTTTTTTGCCTGTAATTTTTTTTTTAAATCAAAACCCAAAGCATTGAAAGAGTACATCATAAATATTTCAACCTCAGGTGGAATTGAAAGCACCAGGGCACACTAAGTACCTTTCACTCTTAGCCAAGAGCTAGAACCTATGCAACAATTCAAGGGCTGAACTGAGAATGGGAATGGTGAGGAAAATGCATGGAAAATTCTGATTCTGGCATGTCAGACTTGGCACTTCTACTGACAAGTAAAACAAACTGTAAAATGCACATCTACATAGGGAAACACCTACAAGCCTCAAAGGAGAAAGCATTAAAATGCCTACCAGCATGAAGAATTTAACTCTAAAGTACATAGTTATGGATAGTTTTACCCATCAGCATAAGAGCAACATTTTTTTCAGGAACTGACAGTGAGAATTTTTCCTTACAAAAAATAATAAAAAATAAAAAATAAAAAAATAAAAAAATAAAAAAATAAAAAAATAAAAAAATAAAAAATAAAAAATAAAAAATAAAAAATAAAAAATAAAAAATAAAAAATAAAAAATAAAAAATAAAAAATAAAAAATAAAAAATGAAAAATGAAAAATGAAAAATGAAAAATGAAAAATGAAAAATGAAAAATGAAAAATGAAAAATGAAAAATGAAAAAATAAATATTAAAAAATAAAAATAAAAATAAAAAATAAAAAATAAAAAATAAAAATAAAAAATAAAAAATAAAAAATAAAAAATAAAAAATAAAAAATAAAAAATAAAAAATAAAAAATAAAAAATAAAAAATAAAAAATAAAAAATAAAAAATAAAAAATAAAAAATAAAAAATAAAAAAAACAGAAAGAAAACTGTCATCAGTAATTGGGAATAAAAATGTATTGTGAAAGTTCTGATTACACAGACAGGCTGAAAATTGGATTTTCCTGCTCAGTTCTCTGTCACTGACATTTGGTGTTTAGACACTGGTCCTGATGCAGAATCCGATTACAAATGCAAGGGAAGAAAAGGCTGAAACACTTGGGGTGTATAAAAGTTGGATTTAGCTTTCAAAACATTCTTTCATTTGCAACTACATGCAGTTTCCTGTACACGGTGCTTCATATTTACTGTCAATAAATATTTTCAGACTTTTCATCGCCAAATAGATTAAGGGTAGCTGCTCAGTTTTCCTCTACAGTCCAGTGCTATCTCTTGAAAAGCAAGAGGTAGCATTGCACCACCTGTCTGAACCAACTTCTCTACCATCTGGCTTATGTGTGGGAAACCACAGTGGTGACACCAGTGAAAAGAAAATTACAAATATCTCTCAAAGGTACATCAATTAAACACAGCTTTTCTATTTCTCTATTAGCTTGGTCGAACAAAAGAACACAGGAGTTGTAACTTCAAGGCACTTGTTTTTTCTGTGTATTATTCCTAGAGTCATCACAGCCTCTGATATAGTTGAACTATCAGCCCTTCACTATCACTCCTTCCTGCAAACACTGTTGGCTCAGCAACAGGATGAAGGAATGGGATTATGACCAGGACTCATGCCACTTACAAGACCAAATCTTGTCATTTGTTGCTACAGTTTGAGGAAAAAGAAAAATGCATTGATTTTAAGAATTCAAATTGATGGACAGGCCAAAGAAAAAAGCCCAGCTTGGTTTTTAGATGTAAACTACAGTTACTGAAAGAGTAAGTATGAATGTTTCTTGACCTCTTCTTACTGTTTTTCTGTGCTGTACTACATTTCCAAAGTACCACCCTGAGCCGTAAAATAGTTGCTGGATTGGCACTTCAGGGTGAAAAACAAATTGGAGATTATCTTATACTACAATGCCAACACTTTTAATCGTGTACTTCAAGTGGGTTTCTAAAAACATTTTCAGGTTTAAAGAGAATTTCCTACCCAAATAATAAAAGAGACTGCACTGGTTTCTGAGTTGACTGATATTTGGATATTAGAAAGCAGGAAAATAACACATGCCATTTCTAAAAATTAAGTTTGGTAACTATAGCACCTGAAAGAGAACATGTCCCCGCAGCAAAATCAGATCAGACCTGTTCTATCGGAATCCTAAAATCAGAATTAGTGGCGACACATTTTGCTTTTTGTCCCTTCTGCATTTTGCCAAATATTGCTGTCAGCTCCTGAACAAAACATACAAGCTATGGCACAGCCTTCATTACAGTGCAGGAAGTATTCCAAACCCTCCAGCCAGTACTGGATAATATTGGCCAGTACTATACTGGTTATTTGTTTCCACTTTACTCTTAAAGGATTTTACTCAAGGAGAGAGGTAGATTCCATAGGTGCAGTCTTTGGCCATACCTATAGCTGAATCTGTCTTTATATATTGCTGCTCCCTGTAAAGTACAGAGAAGAGTCAAATCACTGAAAACCTCAGACATTGGGCCCAGTTACTGAACAGAACATGTAAAAAAGTCACCAAGAGAGTAGGAGAGACGTGATCTCTGCCTGCCCATACTGTGCAACTCACAAATGGGATTTTTTAACAATGTCCTTTTTAAACTGCCCACATAGTCAAAAGTGTTTATAAACAGCAGATTCCCACTCAAATTTATAAGAGAAACATCACATACCTTGTTTGAATTAAGTAGTTAGGAAAAAACAATGCCATTCCTTTGTGAAGAGGTTGTTGGTTTTTTTTTTTCCAGAGGAACATTCACATCAGAGCAGGGAAGAGCTCTCCCCATGTCCTGCAGTGGCTCATGCTGCTTTCAGAAGAGCTGAGAGATGAAGCAATGCACAGCCTGTCTTCCAAGGAAGTTTTCTGCTTCAGATCCTGTATGGACAATCACACCAACTACCACCAAAACTGGAAGTTTACCAGTCTCCTCCACGCCCATGTGGAAATCCTACATGTTGCTTGTTGAGAATGAAATGCAAGTATATCACTGCATACCTGGATGAGTGAATAAAAAATAAACAAACGAAAATATTTTAAAAATGCATCTTTGCAGAAATTCAAGTTATCATTTCCTGACTCTGTTGCATTAATTTTATAATATCAGATAACATATTCTGAGAAGGTGTCTTTGTTTGATGTTCCCCTCCTGTGTATTTTAAGAAAGAATAAGAAAAATACAAATTGTCAGATTTACTCTGAGAGGTCTGATAGGGGATTTAGTAGCTGACGAATTTACAGGGTTTTCAGGGGATACTGATTTTCTTTTGAGTCCTTCAAGATCTTTCTGAGGCTCTGCACAGATGCCCAGAAACTGTTCCTGATCCATGATTTTATATAAATGACAGCATAGCAGAGAACTGGAGAATGTTCTGTTCTACTTCCTGTGGATGCACATCAAGCAAGATAGCTTTCCTGCTCAAAATCTATTTCTCAGTTTTCAGAATTAAAAACATCTGTGTTTCCCATGTTAATTCATGACATCTTCTAACTATTCTGAAATAACTGAAAGATCATTTTTCCACTGATGAATATTTTGACCAAGGTGGAGGAGTAATTTTACAGCAAATGGAAACAAAACACTACTGATTACAAGAAAAAAAAATTCACCTTTTTTTTTTTATTAAGCAAAAATATTTTTCAGCAGCAATACCTGGCATTAGTTTCAGTAATGTTTCCAGAAAAGGTAATTGAGCTATTTTTGCCCAGGGCACAGGACTGGGCTACAACAGAACAATGTCCTATTTCCCATTTCTCTTTACTGACCTTCAGCACAACATTCTCCTTCTGTGGGCCAGGGATGGTGAGTTGCAAAGGGCTTTGTTTATGAGGAGGTGAAAAGCACTTTATCACCTCTTAGTCTAATCCTTACTAATTAATGATAGAATAATTGGGTTGGTCTTGTTGCTCATTAGGTTTTTATGTGTTAAATTGGTTTATTCTAATGGCTTTATTGAATAGATCCTTTCCATTACCTGTAAGTAAAGTATTTTCTGACAAACATTTAAAGCACGTACGTAAGGCTGTATAACACAGACTTCACATGTACAGTCTGAAGTTCCAGAAAGTTTAATTTAATCTGCACCCCGTTAGTTCTTTCAGAGATGAGATGAGTGAACCTCATTGTCTTAATTCACTGACAGAGTGGGGGTGCATCCAGCCATAATAAATCCCATCTTCCAATGATCCTAGTTTCTTTACTAGTGAGTCCTCTGAATCCTTCCTAAAACTCTACTGTTTTAAAATTTTATTCCTACATAAATGATCTTAAATCAATGTCATGCAAATATATAGGAATTTGCTTTCCTACATGTAACTGAAAAAATCAGCTACAGAGACTGTTTTTTTACTATTAAATCAAAGGCTTTTTTTTTTCCAGAATTATTTAAAACTATTAATTTTTTCCCATGCTTGTCTGAGGAAGAGAATACAAAAAGTGAAAAATGGCAGCCTCCACCTGAATGTCCTTAATGAAACAATTCATTAGTCACTATTTTTAACTGGGCATCAGATATGACTCATGGTGTTAAAATAAACTGTTTGTCAGAGACCTTAAGGAACAAGAGATATCATTTAATTTATATTTGGTTTGAGATTATACAGGGATTTGCATATGAGAAATAGGCTACTCCTTTTGTTCTAAGTAAGCAAGAGATATTCAAATGATGTTACAGTAGCCAGGGCCAAGAATAGTCATTTCTCAATTCCAAAAAAATTGCTATACTTCCTTCTAATGTTTTTGCTTTTTCCACCTGCCCAGGTAAGTCAGCAGATGGCCACTGCAGAAGCTCTGTCAATCTTTGCCCTCCCACCACACCCTTGACACAGGTTTCTTCTCTTCCCTTGTCCTTCCCCCGCCTCAACTCATAATTGGTAAGGACAGAACTAGCTGACAAGGAGAAAAAAAAACACTGTTACATTTATATTGGGTCCTTGGATTCTCAGCACTTAGAAGATTTCTCCTCTTTTCATATTTTCTTCTATTTTTCCTCACTATAACAGGTAGACTATAATGGTCTAGACCGTTTTGTGTGTTTGCTCCCTACTTATTTTACTGGCAGTTCAAGCCTTGGGAGTTTTCTCCAAGGAATTATTTTTGTCTATGTAACCCTGAATTACTTCAAGTTTTTTTTTAATCATAGCAAAAAGAAAAGATCACTCTGAGTTCTTGGAGACATCTTGAAGCAACTTTCACTCATTTTAGAAGTATCTGCTATAACATATTGAATCACCGCCAGGCCAGAACACTGAAATGAAAGATTAAAAACCAGAATAACTTGTTCTTTTTCCATAATTATAAGGAAGCAGGTGTTGGCATTGTTTCAGGATATGATTTCAGCACAACACTGTATTCCCCTCTATTATCTGTTACAGCATTACCATAAACACTATAACTATCCATCATGTTTACTAGGAATAAAAAATACACCAGTAGCTAATTAATTACAGTCAATATATTATTAATTATAAGTCCTAATGCATAGGTATGATACCCAAATATCATGAAACAATGAAAGCCACATACTACTGAAGAAAAAAGTAACCTATTATGAACACCAAGACTCAGAGCACACAGAAATATACCTGGATCAGAGCACAGTGAGTACAAGAACTGAGTATCAGGCTCCCATGTTTATAGAGGAAGACAGTATCTGACCAGTGGGTGTATGTAGAAAACACAAACATGGGGTATTAATCAACTGAAAGCCCTCTCTGTCGTCTGTGTCTACGTAATATATATATTACTTTTTTTTTTTTCTGATTCGGATGAAAAGTATATAAAAAGTGATAAATTAAAAACGTATTTACAAATATTTTGTGTATATTTATCTAAACAGTTACAGCATCTTTTTCCTCCTTCTTATGTGGTTGTCCTTTGATCCTGAATGTCATACCTTCTACTGTAACACCTAAGAAGTAGAAATGAAAATGAAGCAGGGAAAATGGGAGAGGAAAATATAAAAAAGAAGACAGGAAGGAATAAGAGGAGAGACAAAGTTAAACAGAGAGTAGAAAATAGTTTGTCTTGATATTTTTATCCCTGCAGTTTCACTTCATTCTGATCCTAGCATAAATGAGAGAGATTCTAGCTGCCTAGAGAAAGAGGGATGGAAGTATGTTCAGAGCTGATTGAAAGAAGTGTTAGCTAGTTTTAGTTAACAAAGAGAAGCAAGTTTCCTTACTGAATCAAACCCAACACGTGAAATTTGCTATTGAGTAAAGTCCCATAGTGGGACTACTGGCACAGAGAAGCTCTCAAGTGAAATCTGTTAAAGTACTTGCACAGAATATAACTCCTATCACCATAACAAAGCAAGCAAAGAGCAATTGTTTCAAACACCTGTGTTCTGCACATCTGTTTGCTGATCACACCCTTGTGATTCAATTCTGTTAGAAACCTGATTCCATGACAGCCTTTCATTAAGCAATAAGAGCTCCACACTCAAATGTGTTAAAGTGTTATATTTATGCATTAGAAAACATAGGGCAAAAATTTCTGACTTTCATGCCTTTGCCATTGCTATGAGGCCACCTTTCTCCTCTAACCTCAGAAGAAAACAAGTAAATACAGACTCAGCAATTTCCTGCTGGGTTTTCTGTGTTATGGTTTTACCAATTTATTTTGTCATGTAAACACTTTCACGGGTGTGTCTGATGACCTCTTCAAGTGCCATTGTACACTTTTTCCCAGAAGCATATTACTTGTGCTGAGTTTGTCTCACTTGGTGTGGGCGTTTGCTGATTTACATGGAGTACGCACAGATGTTGAAGCTGGCATAAACTTGTATCTTAAAGACCAAGTTCTCTTCCCATTTGTAAACCCGTGTCACCCCATTTCCTCTGCACGCTGAACTAAAAGAGAATCGCAGGCACAAAACAAACCAAAGCAGCAGAAGATGGAGACACCGGTAATAGATGGTCATCATACATGAAGCAGCAGAAATTCAATGAAGTGAAAGTGAAGTTGCAAGTTCACTTCTTAGATGGACAGTTATATGAAAACCAAATTAGGACTAAATGGCACCTTCTGTCCCTGTTAGACTGACCACCAGGCAATTGGATCTCATCTTGTATTGATCTCAGCAAACATGGCAAAAGAGCATTATTTAGTTTCTCACAGACTAAATTGCTTGTTTATTCTCAAAAATAAAGGACAGCTTATGATCCATCTGATCAAACTACCATATAGCATGCACTGGTGGGTGGCTCCTCTGAGAAGCTGCTGGAAGCTGCCCTGGGCTTCGGTTCCAGCCCCACCTCTGCCCGAGGCCGAGGGGATGTGGGAAGCTGGATGAGTTACTCTGCAAGTAACATATTCAAGAAAGGGAAAAATGAAACTGGAAAAAAGAAAACAAAACAGACCGGCAGAGGAGAGGAGAAGGTGAGAGCAATGCCAGAGCAGAGACAACAAGGTCAATGTGGGAGGAGGTGCCCAAGCATAGCCCATGGTGAGATGGCAGACTGCCCTGCTGCACCCCATGGATAAGCACAGTGGAGCAGTCCCTCAATCCCTGAAGGACCACGGTGGGCAGAAGTGAAGCTGCAGCCTGTACAGAATCATGGAGGGGCAGATGTGGATCTGAGGACCCTGTGCCAGGGGAGGTGACTGCTCCCGCAGCATCTGTGACTCTGTGGGCAGCCCCGGCTGGAGCAGCTCCTGAGGGACTGCACTTCCTAGGAGGGACTCATGTGGAAGGGGTTCCTGAAGGACTCTCCCATGAGAGGGACCCCATGCTGGAGCAGGGGAAGGGTGTGAGGAGTCCTCCCCCTGAGGAGGAAGGAGCGGCAGAAACACCATGTGGGGAACTGACCCAAACCCCTCTGCCCTGAGGGGGAGGCAGCAGTGAAGCAACCCGGGCCTGAGAAGAAGGGAGGGGTGAGGTATTGAGATCTGGTCTTACTTCCTCTTTCTCCTGGTAGATTAAATTAATTTCTTTTTTCTCCCCAAGCTGGGTCTGTCTGGTTTTGCCTGGTACCTGTCCTTGCCTTGATTAATGAGTCCTCGGGTGGATTTTCTTCTCCCTGTCCCACAGTGGGGGTAAGTGAGCAGAGGCCTGGTTGGTAGTGGCTGGGACTAAACTGCAACAATTGGTGTTACGGTCTGAGGTAACATTAAGATTTTTTTTTTTGGTTTGGATCCACAAAACAAAGTCCAACTGTAGAAGGGTCGGGTGCAAGCAGACTTTTATTTGACAGTTGACACAAGCAAAACTATAGCGCCAGGCAAAAGAGGGAGGGAGAAAAAGAAGATATAAGAGAGAGAGAGAAAGGTGGAGAAAAAGGATAAGAAAATGGGAAGAAAGAACAAGAGAAAAAAGTGGAGAAAAAGAGTAAGAAAGTGGGAAGAAAGAATGAGAGAGAGAGAGAGAGAGAGAGAGAGAGACACCAGCAGGGGTCCAGCTGCCTGGCGAGTTTCTTCAAGATGGAACTGATCCTGGACAGGGTCCGATGCAAAACAACGGTGGGTCAAGGGAGGACGATGGACAGCCATATATACCCCTGAGTTCCTTTTGTTCCAAAGGGGAGCTGTCAGTCAGCTGCCACAGAAGCCAGGGTCATTGGCATCAGAGCCATTGCAGACAGGCTGCCCAGAGCGGGGGCTTCCAGCACATAGTTCTTATCTTTTTCCAGGCGCCACTCCCAGCTCCATCCCAGCCTCCTTAGCCAGGTACATCAGCATCAGTACAATCAAGGTGGCTTCCTCAACCCTGGCCAGGGTAATCGTGCCTGGAGGGACATCCCAGCTTTGAAGGCTGGCCCTCAGAAAAGTGGAATAATCTCCACCCAGCCGTTAGTTCTTAGCTCTTATCTCTTTCCATGTGTCACCCCTTGCTCAGCTCTGGCCAGGCCAGGTCCTCCACCCTAGCCAGGACTATTCACTTTAAAATTGTTCTTTTGAGACAATTTCAAATCAGTGAGATCAGACTCACAATTGGTTATGAGAAATTGCAACTAAAATGCATTATTTTACCTAACTCTTTTATGTAAAGCTCTTGTGAGAAGAGAAATTGAGAACTAGCTTTTCCTATTTCCTAACAACTATTAGCGTTTATTTAAATAAATATTGGCAAATTAATATAATCAAAAGACTGTCTCTACATCAGACATCATGCAATAAGTATGAGAATGGCATGTCATTTTGCTAAAAGGACGAGCCAGATGTTCAGATTCTCTGTTAAGAGAACTTACTTTAAAAATATTGAAAAGAGAAAGTGACATGAAGCAGCTGTGACTGGTTATGAAGAAGACTCTATTGGTGTGACACAGCACCTGTAAGACCCTTTGAAGAGGAAACCTCCATCGGACCTGTGTGAAACCATGGGGAAACATATCCCCATAAGCAAAAGCAATCTAAGCCTCTTCTTATTTTAAAAAAAAAAAAAAAAATAGTCCCAGCAGCATTAACATACCAGGAAATACAGGGACAGCTAAATCAAAGATCATACCAGCAAGCAATAGGAGTGAGCAAGAAGAAAGGCGAGCAGAAGGTCATGTTATTTCTGGATATTGCTAGATCTGAAACAGTTCCCTGTAGGCTCTGGATAGATGAACAAATAACTGCAGTAACAAGAGAATTTTAGGCAAAGTATAGGAAGGAAGTAGAATCTGTCACTATTATAAAGGTAAAGAATCTTGTCGACCTGAGCTCTCTGATACTGTATTACAGCTTTTGTCTACAATAGAATGTTCAGAAGGACTAGAAAATTTATGAATTGTTGACAAGAAAAAATTAGTCAAGTTTGAAGGCTGAATTATATCCCGATGCCAAGGACGAGAAATAATTCAAAATAATGTGGGAGATAAAGGCGGAAATGTGAACTTCAATCTTCAAGACTGTAAAACAAAACAGAAGGGTAAAATATCACTAAACAAACCTCTGTATCTGGGGAAAGATTAAAAACTTCAAAGGATTCTATCACTTTCCAAGAATTTAGGAACATCAACAGAGTTTTCACAGCATAAACAGAAAGGATTACAAGAGTAACTCCAAGGAATTCTTCACAGAACTGGCATATAGTATGGCAGCAGAAGATAAATGGATTGCATTTGAGAGGCAGTATAACACTGAAATTTAGAGGAATACATTCTTGGCTTCACATCAAGTGGCCTCAAATACCCGAGACAAAGTAATATTCCAAAGTGTCAAAATTGTTCCGTATCATGACTAACCTTTGCACATTTCTACAACTTCTGGTTATCTCAAATTCATAATAGTGTTCCTGCACAATAAATATAAACAATGAAGTTGTCTGCATTCTAGCAGATGTTTTTTTAAACCACTTTAAAACCTCGGTTAAAAACAGATTCAAACCCGGAAGACACTACAACTAAGTATTTGACAGAGCTGATATCACACCACCATGTAGTGGCATAAATTTATGCAGTTTTCAGTAAAGTAGGATCTGAGACACCTTACTCTATTTCTCTGACAGAATCAGTTTAACCATCTTTTTCAACATTCCAAAGCACACAGCGTTACAGACTGCAAAGACTGCAAAAAGTTTTGTCCTAAAACAAACAATGTCATTAGCGAAAGTCTTGCTTAACTGAAAAGTTAAATCAGGAATGAATGCACTGTTAGAGGAGTTTGATCACATTACTGAGAAAATGCAAACAGAGAGGAAAAGGAATGCAAAAATAAAATCCAAATGATGGCAGTCCACACTTTAAGCTAATAACACTGTATTGGATATACAACAGCTATCACCATCAATGCAGATGCTAGCATAGGGTCCAAAGAAGTACAAGCAGCTCAAAATTAGTTTTATTCCCAGAACTGTAAAAGAAGGAAGGAATGGATACTGACTTGAAGTTGGTGATCTCAAATGAGAACAAGCATAGAGGATACTTAAACAACTGAGCAGAAAAACTAGATTTATCTTCTCCTGACAGCTCTGAGGCTGTTTTAGGAACATGTCACTTCCTCCCACGAGGCAAAGCTTCATAGACCCTAACAGTACATTAACTGGTAATTTAGGTAATGGGGTGCTTATGAGAATTTGAAGTTGTGTCTTTGCTTTGTTATACACTAACAGACACTTTGCTAGTGTCTGTTTCTAGTGTTATATATACCTAAAGAACAAAGACGTGAGGGATAGCTCCTATAAAGGACTGCTGGTGGTGAGCCACGGGGCTGGCTGTGATGGGAGGACACGCACGTTAGCAAAAGCACTAAAGCACAGTGCAAGTGCATACTGTTTCTGAGTTACTGCTGAACACTGTCTGCCAGCATTACTCATTAGAAAAGGTGCAAGAGAAAAAAATAAACTAAATTTTTAAAGCATTTAGTTCTCTAAATCATTTTTACTTATAACAGCTGCAAGGAAAATAAATACCATCAAAAAAAAAAAAAATCTGAAACTATTTCTTTGAATGCTGTGGAACTTCTTAAGATTAACAAATGGTTTATAAGGGTAAAAGTACACTTGGGAGTTCCAAGTGAAATATTTTGGCATACGTGTCATATTCTTCAAACTAGAAAATCTGATATCTTTTCTTGCGATGAACTTCTGGCTTTACAAAACCTTATCACAGATCTTACCCACTTATGGACCTTGTTGTCCTTAAAAGAGAAAAAAGAGAAAAAAGTACTTAAAGTGAGTAACATGACATGATCTTTCTTAACTCCTTTTGCCAATATGCAGAACCATCAGACACCACACCATATGAATTATACAGGAATCCATGGACATCATAATTCTTTGATTTGTTTCAGATTTACTTTTCATTCTGGTTCATCAGTGTCCATAAGTGAATTAAAGTTACTATATGTATGTGAAACTTGATTATTAGAACTAATAACCTTGGTTTAGGATAGAAATTAATTTTAATCAGTTTTTATTATCTTTTCTTTGCTAGTAAGAATTTCAAATTTATTCTGCTTCTTCTCCTCCCTTTCAATGTTATCTTATAATATGACATATAAACATAATAAGAATTTCTTTTAAGAACATCAACAGTTACAGTTACTCATTTGTAGATACATAATAAGTTAGTAAATTAAAAGCTATTTGCACAGCATTTTATGTACACCACAAGATCAGTGCAATGGACCCCATTGGCCCTGTATTTTCTAATACACTTCTGATATATTCCTTGACCTTTCGACTCACACTTAAAAATGCAAACTCCCTAGTTTGTGAACAAAATCAAGCCAATATCTCTCAGATGGTAAAATTTCCATGTGCTGTTGCATGTGCAACATTATTAGAGGATATCTAAATATTCTCTTAAGAGGAACCTCTTCTACATTATTGCACAAATTATTATAGAGATTAAATTGAAAATCAGCTGCAGAACACTTCCAAATGCCTGGCTTTTGGACTTACACACCTGTATTTTAAATACCAGAGAAAACATGCCCATTCAAGAAATTAGACACAACAAAAAGAAGAAAAAAAAAAAAAAGAAAAGAAAAAGAAAAGGCATGTGACACCACTTCCTAGCCAGATTCGCTGAATAATATTTATGACAGGAATTATCCTCTAAAACGTCAAACTTGAAGAGGTATGCAGTCAGCAAAGTTATAAGTGTTACATGACTACCCACACCCTACCTATTTTGCATTTGCCAAGAACATACAGATACCATACAAAGACAACATATTGGTATTGGATACATAGCTTCCAGACGATACAAAAGAATCCCAAAATAAAATTAGGTCAAAGCAATTTCACATTGGATTTTCCCATTTTTTTAAAAACAAAGTATTTCATACAGCTGCCCTGTTACAGCTCTGTTTACATATTATGTCAAGTGTCCAAACCTTCCTTTCTCTGAGTTGTTGACACAGTCTCCAGTAAAATATTCTGGACTTTTAACCAGGCCGAAATATTTTTTTCTGGTTTGTTTTGCATAAACTTGTGGTTAGTTGGCTTTATTTAATCAGAAATTTTCAGTCATTCTAAAAATGATACGATGTGCTTAAGACACAACTGAGAATAATTTCACAAAGAGGGATTTTCCTGTTTTACACATTAAACCTGTGGATTAGATGGAAAGAATGTCTGACAGTTTGTTTTCTTGGACTGCTCTAGGCCCTTTCAGGGTTCTGGAAGAAAAAAAAACAAAAGAAAAAACAAACAAAAACAAAACCAAACTGATTTTCTCTTTTTAAATATCTGAGCCACAGCACACATCTCCAGCTGTTCCTGGTACCACCCAGGCAGGCTTCAGATGCTCCTCTCCACATGAGCAATTTTTCTATGATGGAATGATGGCCCCGCAAAGGTGGGGATTGGTGATTCCATCTTTCTTCATGGGTAAGTTTCCTCTCCCTCTCTGTGGTTATTCACCAGGCTCTGCCTTTATAAGCCCTGGTGTCTTCCCTGCACAGAGCTGGGGGGCCTTAAGCACCCTGTCATAATTTCAAAGTCTAACAGATGTAGTGATTAGTTAGTACTGTCTCCATCTGTTCAGCCATGAACTTCTTCCTGCTGAGCTTGTAAATGCAGATGGGAAAGAAAATTACACTCAATTGTTTTGGTTTTGGCATATTTTTCATCTGTACAATCTCCTGGAAGCTGAGATGCAAAACAAGAAAAGAGGCCGAAAGACAATAACTCAAAACAAATAGACACAGCAAAATTATTGCCATCTATGTCAAATAAATCTGAGATAATCCACTTGTGATCATCTTGAGATGTAGAATTTGAAAGGAAAAATGGTGGAAGCTGTTAGTAGATATAATAGAGTATAGCGTAAGTGAGATCAAAAGATATAGTATGCTATAAATGTATAGCAACTTTCTTCTGTTCTTCCTCATGCCTTTAGACAAAATCCTTTAGATTTCATTTAAAAAGTTCTGACATTGATGAAAGAAGTTATTATTGGTATGACAAGTCCATTACTAAGACAGCTCAGTTAATGTCTATCTCAAAGGAATTTCACCCCCACTTTCTCACTCAGCCATAACTTTAAAATTTGTTAATAAATCAGAATAAAACCCTTAAATAATGGATCTAGTCTTAAAATTATTTAACCTTTAATAAAAGTACTACTGAAAATCATTAATAATGTTATACCTTTGTAAGCATAAACCAATTTCAGTCACAATATGAAGTACATTTCAGGAATGCATTTTACAACACATTTCTCAGTGTAACACTACATAAATTATCACATAAGCAAAAATGTCTGATGTAAAGTGTCTTGCCTGGTGATCTTGATTATACATCAAGCCCCAAAACTCTCAGGTACATTCAGAGGGGAAGAAGAGCAGCAGCTTAGGTTTGAAGCTCTCTTCCACAGAGTAAACAGTACAGCAGCCGGGATCATTTTGTTGGCACAGAACAGGAACCAGCCCAACACACAGCCTCTCTGCCCAGTACTTGCATAATTTTGAGAAGCATTTTTCTCTGTCCTATGGGCAGAGACTGAATACTGGCCTGTAGCATCAGTACACCCCATGAACTTGGTGCAGACAGGAAAGAGTATGGTATATGCCAGCAGTTTTAGACACTTGTGCTTCATGTTGCTAGACAGATTGCAATCCTGGCCAAGGACTGCATCTGTCTGCTCTTGGAAATTGGCATATTTGCCCTTACAGAGGGGCAAAGACTTTCAAGAGTTTCCTGAAAGCCCAACTAGAGATCCAAAACCAGATTTCAGTCATACAAATCCAGTGTTGCAATACTAAAAAACCCTTCACTTCACAAGCACCTTATTACTCCAAGAACACTCAGAAGCATCTCAGCTTTGGCCTCCAGCTGATGGATGAAGTTGATCAAGTTTTAAAGCATTTTTCTACCTATGTCCCTCTATGATCCTCTATGGAGTTTTATTGTGCACCCAATACACAGGTACAGGACCAGGCACTGTGCAAGTATCAGTGGCTGCTTCACCTCTCCTGATACAGCCTGAAGGAAGAGCTGCTTTTTCACTTAGCTCATACTCCATTACACCTCCACAGTGCAGCCTTTACACAAGGTGAAGGAAACCCATCCTCATTCCCTTCTCTGCCTGAACAGGCCCTCATGATATGAGTGCTCTTCAGGAGGATGGAGGAATAAAGTTAGGAGGCTCTCAAACAAAGCACAGAATGAATTCTAGGTCTTTTCTGAAAGAAAATTCTCAAGAATTTAACAACCACAGCCTGCTATACTAAATATTGTCTAGCTTGAAGGCAGCTCCATCTTTTCTCCCACTGCATTTTAGAAAATTAACTTTGCTCAAAAGTCTAAAGATGGGAGCACTGGTCTTCAAAAGAGACGTCTGGTAGAAAAGACCCTTTTCTCCCTGTTGTGGAAAGCAGCTTTGCTTATAGAAAGGATGAGCTGAGTACAATCTCTGACCTTTGCAGCTGAAATCCCTTCAAGGTCCTTTGTGATCCTGCAGTGGAGAACGGGGAACACCAGTGCCCTGCTAGTTGGGTCCTATTGTCTGAAGCCACCTCTCATAACTTCAATGGCAAACCAGAACCCTCTGATTAAATATGGCTACAAATGATCAAGCTGGAAAATATTGACTCAGCTAGGAACCAAAAATAGAAGGAAAGAATCAATAGCTTCTAGGGGAAAAAAACAAAAAAACAAAAAAACAAAGAAACAAAGAAACAAAGAAACAAAGAAACAAAGAAACAAAGAAACAAAGAAACAAAGAAACAAAGAAACAAAGAAACAAAGAAACAAAGAAACAAAGAAACAAAGAAACAAAGAAACATAGAAACAAAAAAACAAAGAAACAAAAAAACAAAGAAACAAAAAAACAAAGAAACAAAAAAACAAAGAAACAAAAAAACAAAGAAACAAAAAAACAAAGAAACAAAAAAACCCAAAAAGAAGCAGAAGCAGTTGAAATAATGCTTAGTCCTATATCAAAAATCGGCAACACACATTCAAACACAGTGCCTAGTGAAAGATGTTTCTATAGGGGCTTGCCTGTAAAAGAACATTTATCTGAAGAAATTAAACAATTAAACAAAATGATTCAAAACTAATCAAAATTCCAGTAAGAAGACGACTTGGTGTTCTGAGCTGCACCATTTTAAGGTGTAATGTTTGGGGTTTTTTTCTGATAGTAAGGAACAAAATGGAAAACAAACAACTTCATTTAGAAATAACAGCAGCAAACTAATAAAGATCAAAGTGCAAGGAAGGATAAACTGTTACGTCCTTCTGTGGTTTTAAACTGATCTGGAATACTGTAATGCCTTGGAACACAATGGGCAATGATTTCAGTGTGGTAATAACTAGCATAAAATATTACATTTTCCCGTGTAGTTTTCTAACTATAGCTGACTAATATGATGCTCAGTATTGCACGCAACAAAATGAGGAATTAGGTAAATTCAGATCAGTGCAGAGTTAAAGCAGCCCAGATGAACTTACAAGAAAGATAATAGAAGTATTTCAGATGAGGCTAATAATACATCAGGCTAAAATAATGAAAATAACGATCCTTTTTATAGAGGATATAAATGCTTTGTTCTTCCCTCTGCACCAATAAAAGTACCAGTGTGACTTTTATATTGAATGGATGTATTTTATTTACACAAATTATGTTCATATAATTAATTGCTGCACACTTTGAGATCTGCCTCAGATGTTATGAATCCCCATTTGGTTGCACCAACCTGTCCCACGCTTCCCTGTTTCCTGCCTGGTTTCAGGTTGTATCTGCTCATCACCCCTGGCTGCCACTATTTTGTACTCTGTATTTCTGGTTTCTTTCCTTCCAGGTTGAGCATTCAGCATTATACTACTCTCTCATATTCTTGGGAAACTAATAACCAAAGACAAGCAGGGTTCTTCAACCATTTGAGCTAGGAACATGATCTAAATTCCTGCGTCACAAACAGCCTAACAAGAGGTCTGTATTAGATTACATGAAAAGAACTTGCAATTAAAAATTTTTCTTTTTTTTTAATTGCAATTACTTAATCTACTATTAATTAATCATCTGTATGATATGACTTTGATGTGTTGATTACATATAACTCCAGAATTTAATTCCACTAGAAAAAAGAACCAAATTAGCCAGTTTCACTGTATACATCTTTCTTTCAACCTTTCTATCATTCTTTCATATCAACCATGTACATTTATTATGAGCCAATTTCCTGAATGAATGCAAGGCCACCTTTTGAATTCCATTCCAACATTCATCCTTGCCTGCCAAAGCTTCACGCTGCACTGACACTGGTTCTGATACTCCTGCTATATTATTTGAAGCTAGACAAGGTATCACTCCACAGCACGTGGGAGGATGAAGTGTCGGTGTATTCTTAAAATGTTTGGGGTGGTTTTCTATTTCCACTAAATGCTTTCTTTTTCATCACTGTGAGAACACAATCCAATCCAAGACTGAATTTTTCTGCAGATTTAATTATGCTTCCCTGATTTTCATTTAAATTTGAGAGCACATTAATACCTATCTGCATACCTTTATTGTACCATCTTTATTGTACCATCTGAAATTAAGTGATTTTTTTTGCCTTCAACAAATTATTTCAAAGCAGATAAAAAAAGTGTAAGTCAATGCTTTAGAAAGGACAGCTGTGGCTGAGGTGTATAAACACTGCTGGCAGCAGTCAGACAGCATTTGCTAATCACATCCAAATCAGAGGCTCTTTTCTGTCTCCTTATGGTGTTGACAATTTGAACTCTGAACTTTCAGAAGCAGCTGTTACACAAGCTGGGCTCTCCCTCACAAGAAACCACAACTTAAGCAATGTAGATACAGGTCTCAAATAAATTCAACAGTTTTACTTTCAAGGCATGAGAAATAAATATTGCTCTGGTCACCAAACATACCTTCTGTGTACCACACAACTGCCACAGCTTGCAATGGTAGCAAAGAGGTCAGCTTCCATCCATGGAAGTTGGGTGACAAGGGAGTTACCTGGCCTTTGGAGACTTAAAAATACAGCCCTCAATTTTCTGAGGGATTTTGCACTTCAGCTGTAAAATTTCACAGGGCTTTTTGTGGCTGAGTTTGAATTATATTTAAAAAATTAAAACCATGTGAACCATTTTGTCTATTTTTTTACTGCTGTACCATTAAACATCTTTAGATTGTCATAAGTGGGTTTGCTGACATATGACTGAAAACAAATCTCTTTATCTTTGCACCAAGAATAATGAAATTAAGTTGAGGTGATTATCATTAAAAAAGATCTCCACATCTTCAGTGCCCAAATATATTCCTGACCACTGAGAGAACAAAAAAAAAAAACTAAAGAGAGAGCGTGGTATTAACACAGAAGACAGTACTTGAATTTCCACATCAAATAACAAGTGGAAAAATAAAATAAAGAGTAGTTAGCCATCTTTGACTTCTGAAGTGTAACAGGAATTTGGACTGCACATAAATCTTCATCACACTTTTAGGACTGTTTTCTATTAAAGTGTAGTAGAAATAAATGAAAACTAGTTGTTAGTAAAAGGAAATAGTTCAAAGGAATTCACACCAGTGCCTTCTGAAGTCTGTGTCTCATTCTACATCTACAGAGAAACCCAAGATACCACAAGGGAAAAAAACAACTTGAATAATCAGGGAACATCTTGCTCTTGGCATTTTACCCAGAGTGCTACAGTGATGCAATGAACAGGCTATATGATCATTAAAAACAGTAATAAATGAAAATTTTTCAGCTTTCAGAAACTTATTATGTACTAATCAGTTGTGACCGACTAATAACTTACGTCCATTACTAATATTTAAAAAATAACCTGAGGTTGATTTTCAAATAAAAATGTTCATTTTCATTATTTTTCAAATTGTCTAAAGGCTGTCTAAAAACCTCTTAATTCTGTCTTACTTTTTTCTAACCGCTACACAATCCCAGCTTTTCTCTTCTGCATAGCATGTCATAACACTTTTAACTAGAATGATTAAAGATGGTTATGTTCATCATATACAGACGTTTGAATAAGCTGGAAAGATTTGCAGTATGGAGAAACGAAGCTGGCTGGAAGCTTTGGATGTTGGCATAACATCCAGTTTTGACACTGAAGGAGGCATCTGTGCTTTTTTGTTGGGTGAAAGACAATAAAGCCTTCTGATGGGCTAATTTACAGCTTCGAGATGTTTCTAAAGAACCAAGCAGCTATTTTTACATTTTGTTATGATATCTCAAGAAAAAAATTGTAAGGTTAGTCTTTTAATGCATGAGGGACGTTTTTTTACATAATAAATGTAAATTTAGAGTAACTGCAAATATTTTTATAAGTATTTGTCAGGTCTTTCCAGCTATAGGGAATTTTTAAATATAAAAATCATGTTAACTATAAATAAATTCAGTTCAATCAAAAAAAGTGGGCAGATTCGAAGGGACAGAGCTTCAAGCAGCTAATGTCCATTTTTATTGGAATATGAAGAAACAGCCAGAAAAGCATAGAGCCTGTGCACAGCAACATTTTTTCCTGCACCCCCCACATTGTTTTGATAGTTTGTTAAATACTGGTATGTTGCCTCACACATACAGAGTGATCAGCTAACAGGGAACAAGGTTTTCATAAGTTAATATATCTGGGGGACATGAGGGAAGAATCTACTTGTTCACCTTCCTCATGTAAGTAGAAACTTTCTTCATAATCATAACTGGAATGGAGTTCCAACTCATAAGGATGAGTCCCTCTCATCAAAGTTGAGGGAGTCACCCAGACCCTCCTTTCCTTGAGGAAAACTTGAACATACCATCTTCAGCACAAGTGACATTTCATTGTCACAAGTATCGTTGTTTTCACCCTACTCACACATCTATTTTCATCTTAGGCAGACCCAGCAGTTGTGGACTGTCTGATTTACTTGAGGCATTAGAGTAGGACCAGCAGACATTTTGCACTCATGAAAAACTGCCACGTGAATCATCACTGCTGAGTAGCAGGGGAATTACTCACAGCAGCTCACAGTAAGTACAACTCATCCCCAAATCAGAACAAGCCCTTCTAAACTGGTAGCAGAGTTCACAGCAATTCAAAGACACTGGAGAACCAACATTTAGAGAGAGGTCACAATCATTTATCAATTTCTTTACAAGATGTAAGGAATATTTTTCATACAGGGAGGTGTGGGGTGGAAATTAGCAAACACAGTGCATAAAAGTAATTAAATCAGTAGAACAGCCCAAGCTTCCCCTCATGTTCTCACTGTTCCTTGCAGACAAAGCAGGCAAAACCCAGCAAAGCTGCTCTGATTCCTCTGGTCAAGCAGTGAGAGGATGGGACTGCAGGTGCTCTACATATCCCCCAGCAGAGAGTGGTGTTCACATGTGTGCCCTGCAATCAGAAAGTTTCTCCAAAAGGTGACAGTAACAGTGCCTGTGCCCATAATCACTGATGTGCAGAGCAGACAGGCTGAGAGGATGGTGACTGTGATGGTGCAATGCTAGGAACACAGCATCTTGCACTGTAACCTGTGCCATGTGCCTGTGACTGGTAGAGGTTCTCACTTTATTTATTCTGTTGGAATTCAGTACTTTTGCATTACTACTATTTGCAGTACTACTATTTGCAGTACTACTATTACTACTTATTCGATAAGACATATATTAATTTTGCTGTGAAATACTTATGAACAACACAGCAGAGGAGATGAGCATTTCTTAGTCCTGAAGGTAAGAAGTGCAGATGGACAGCTGAGGGAAGGAACCGTGATATAAAAGCACACCAGAATAATAACAGTATAAGACATCATTGTTTCTACTATAAATCCCCATCAGCAACACAGAGAATACAAATCCATTAGAAATGGAAGAAAGAAGATAAAAACTACAGGAAAGGTGAAAAACCTAAAATACAGGAGTTTGGCAACAAATGTGCCAATTAAAGTAGGGGAGCTTTTCTTCTGTCTTATTGTTTTCCTAATAATTTCTTCTGTGGTAGGCTAGGATTACAGATCAAGATATTTTCCCATGTGACTAAAATAATTGATTCAGTCAATCTGGGCACCATTTTGATTTAATAAATCTGAATGTGAAGGAGCACTGTTATTACATTGAGATTAATAGAACCTTAACCTGACATCTCCTCAGAAATGAATCCCACTTTCATACTGAATGAAATAAAAAGGAAGCATTATCCCATTTTTGGTAGCAGAACATAACATCAGAAATACCAGCAAAACCCACTTACCCCTGCTTTGATTTCTCTTACAGTTTACAAAAGTAGCAATACTGATTTCTACAGAAAATGCTCGAATTTACTTACACTTTTTACTCCTATGTCTTCTCCACTGAGTTTGCTACACAGCAGGTGAACCCCTTGGTGTGGAATTACTGGCCACATTGTGGGCTGATTTTATTAAGTCACCCACGGCAGGAAATGCAAGTGTTCCAGGCAAAGGAGGAATTCCTGTTCTGCTCCTGAGAGCACCTACCTTCCACACAGCCCTGCTTGAGAGATTTCCTTGCTCTAGCTGCACATAATCAGTGAGGCCTGAGGTAAGTGGGAAAATTTATAATTGGTTATTGCTCTCAGGTGCCATCAATGTCTCTGAGGAATGAGGATCCTGACAAGAGCACCTTCATTTAGCTGCACTCTGGGTAGTATGTCCTCACAGTACTGTATTTCAGGTGAAATTTTTTTATTATTTAAAAAATAATCTACCATAGGACTGATTTTTTTTTTTCCCTCTTTTTTTCGCAGTGAAAAGAATCCATATTCATTTCACCATCCTGCCTTCAGACCAAGCTTTTTTGTACTGGCCAGAGCATGAATAAGAGATCTCACCTACCTTGAAAACTGCGTAGCAGCTCTGCTGGTGCCAGAGGCTCACAGAGTTTTTGGCCACTCCACTCATCCTGCAAAGGATGCCTGTGCCTCCTGGCAGCAGAGCTCAGCAACATCCCCTCCCTCTGAAGGGCTTCCATGGCTCAGTCCCTGACACTGCTGCAGCATCACATCCGCACCACAGAACCATCACTCAGAAGAACGTGGGAGGTGGTGACATTTGGGATTTATCTGGAGTCTCTCTGGAGCAACCTGCAGCCTAAAACAGATGGGGGAGCACTGCCACATCCCCTTGGCTCCTGCAGAGAGCACGATCCCAAGACTGACTCTTCTGGCTGGGATGCTGCTGGCGTGTATATGACACCATCATTTAACCCACTTTATCTTCTATTCCTGGTCTCCAGCCAAGTTTTTTCCTTGTTTAGAGATATGGATTAAGATAGGAGATACAGACTGAGCTCATCCATTTAGGCCATGGTACTGGACTCTGTGAAGAGCTATTCTGAAATCCAAGAAGGCTACATCTGTAACTTTCCACATCTGTTCTTTGAATAATTTCCCTAAAAATAAGTATACCAGGCAACATCACACTTGATATTTTTACCTCTTGTGAAATTATGCCGACTTGTTTTCTTTTTTTAAATTCAGGATTTTTCCAGATGTTTTGTGATCTCATTTTTAATTAATGCATCCCGGGTCCAAGCCTCACACTAGCACTGAGACAAAAACTCACAATATTCTGTCATGCTTGATTTTATTTTACATCTCCCAAGCCCTTTTTGTGGAATAAAAAAAATTTAAAAATCAAACAAACATATGAATAACAACTTTGACTATCATCACGGATTCCTAATAATCTATTTTAAATTATCGCTTTGTTATATTTCACTGTTGAACATTACGCAGCAAAATTACTATAATTCTATATTTCTATGGAAAACATGCAGTGTGCAGACATATACACTCTAGGCTGAATCCCCCATTAGTCACTCCACAGCTCTGAAATTAAAGTGGCATTTCTAATTTTCACAGCCAAGCAAGCAAAATGAACTCTGAACAACCTGGCAGTATGTGTGACCACACAACACTAATTATGACACTGGCAGGAGCCACTGGCATTCACATATAACCTCAGTGAGGCTTTGACTCAGGATTTTATTTTTCTATACATTACTACTATTAACTACTGACATTTTAGCAGTAGCAGGACAATTTACAATTTAGGATTACTGATATAATTTCCTTCCATCAAAATATCATTCTCTTAAATTAGTTACAGTGGGTTGGATAATTTGTAGTAAAGAAGAGGTATGGGAGCTGGAAGACTCATCCCTGCTTAATTACAGAAAATAGCAGTTCCTCCTTGATGACCTGAAGTTTTTTTAAAATAAGGATGGTAAGTTTTCATGTATGGATTATGCTAACATTCACCTGACAATTGCTTTTTCTTTGTTTCAAAACAGAAATATTTGAAATAAAGTTCACAGAAGTTCAGACAGAAAAACTGTTTCTCCTGTATAAATTTGCAAATCATCTAATGCATTCCTTTCAGATCGTTGACAGCATATAAACTACTTCTTGGCGAATATATTTCCCAAGACCCTCAAATGAGCAGAAATACACCACCTAAACACAGTGAAATGTGAACATTTATTTGGGAGTCAAATGAAGCAGTGAGTGATATTTTGTGGGATTTATTTTTGTCAAGTTGCAAATATTTTGGTAGAAGGACGTAATTTTAAAATACACCATTCAAACATTGAATGATTTACTATAACTGGCAAATCTTCTAGAACTGAAAACTGTTCCATGTAAACTCTTCTGGTGAATTCAAGAGAATTAGGCTCACAGTAAGCAGCACATCAAACAAAATATTAAACATGGCAAACACTTTAAAAAACACTTTCCTTGTTCTCTTGTACTGAACCAATAAAAACACAACAGCTCAAGAATGCCAGTCCCTCACTAGAGTGGATTAATACTTACTCAGAACAGAAGATTAGTGACGGGATATGTGCAAAGATCCATATTTCTGTAATAAACTGTATATATGCTTCTTACATACATGGGAGCAGTTTATGCAGCTTTGAAGGCTAAATCATCCAGACCACAATCCTTACTTCTGGCTCTTAGCCCTGACTCCCACACAACAGAATGCTCACCCAGAGACAGGTACAGAGGAGATGCTGATGTGCCACAGGAAGCATAGCCCTGACCTTCAGCTATGATGCTTTGGTTCAGCAGTCTTCAAAAAGACAACAGGAGATACTTCAAGGTTTCTCTTTATTTTAGGATTTTTTTGTTTTAATTAAATAATTTTACTTTGAAAGCAAATGCATTGCTTTTTTATGTACTTTTCTACATTTCCCAAGACTTCTTGCCATTTGCACAATGTGAGGCTTTGCTTGGCAGTTGTGTAAAAGCAGGAGGCAGAAGATCATTGAAACAGCAAGGTATTATTTATATCTCATCAGATTCAGATGCCTCAGACTTAAGTAAAGTGGCAGAGGACGTTTTATGGTTATTTTGTAAAGCTCTCAGTAAGAACAATGTTTTCAAAAAAAACATTTGACCATTGCCCTGCTATGTGATACTACCTCACAAGTTTCTGATTCTATGGACTGTAGTAGAGCAATAAAAATTATTTCCTGGTTATATGTAGTTGTAGACTCATATAACATGTGGGTACACTTGGAGAGAAATCTGAAGGAGATATTTTATCTTACATAATGTAAAATTTTATACTAACATCATATTATCTTAAAAAACATCCCTTTTCTTCCAGGAGATGATGTAAGATGCACAACATGCTCTGCTAAAATTTAAGAGCTAGGATGTGCCATTTGGATTGCTTAAAACTCAAATTAAAGGGGATCACTGCTGCTGATCCTTCACAGTAGCAGGCAACATGAACTGGAAGAAGGGTAACTGCAAAGAACTTCAGACATTGTAAGTATAGAGTGCACCAAAAATTGTACCAGAAGGCACAAGTTTGTTGACAGAGTAAGCCCAGAAATCCTGTTTTATCAGCCACAAATATAGATTAGAGAATAAGCTGTAACTATGAGAAGCCTGACTTGGAACACAGGGCTGAGAATTTGCACAATAAAAATGAAATAATTTAGGTTGGAAGGTCATCATGTCCAGGTCCCTCTTCAGATCAAGGTGAGCTTTGAAGGTGGGTATCACCTTGTCCTTTTGAAACTTGATGGAGTTTGTCACTATGGAAAGAAAAATCTTGCCCACAGCAGAGGGGCTGGCAACAGCCAAGAGCCTCACATATTGTCACCACTGCAGTGGAAAAATACCAAAGAAAGACAAGGAAAAACAACAGAAAAGGTCACATCACCCACATACCAGAAGAATGCATCAAGTTCAAGGTCTCATACTCACAAAGAAACTTGGTTTTCATGAGTTAAGCAATAATTGGGCCCCAGGGCTCAGCAGTTTTCTGCTGAGGAGGAACACTCCAAACAGGCATTGCAGAGTCATTCTCCTTCCCTGCTGAGTTTTGCAAACTAGAATATCTTCAGCCCAGATGATGATGGCTGTCAAATTACTGTTTTAGGAAGCGGGGGCTGAATTGCTTCAGGCAGTCATGGATTGAAGTTCTGCCTTCTTTGTCTTCCTCTCATGACTGTTACACAGACCAGAAGGAGCAGCAGATTGCACATGGTGGTTCACATATCTGGGGAACTTAATGGAAGGAAATTAAGGTACCCTGGACATTACTGGAAGTTATTGCTCATCAGGGATTATAAAAATAGAAAATCTGAATCCTGAAATGGAATTTAGACTTTATCACTTGTCCTAGTGACATTGCAAAGGGTTTGCTGTAGGCTAGCAGGATGCTTTGGCATGCACTGTCCTCCTGCTGGTGCCCTCATTTCCACAAAGCTCTGCCTTCAGTGTGCCCAAGGCAAAAATAGGTCTGAACCATGTAATCCAATGAAAAAATTGCTTGAGATTAAAAATATCTGAATTTGTAACTAATAATGGAATTTAAAGTATTTTTCTTCTGCTGGCTTCAAAAGAAAGTATATACACATACACAAAAACTTTTGCTGGGAGTGGTAGCTACTTGGTAGCAATGTTTTACTGAAGAAAATTTTTTTGCCCCAAGTATTTTAATTTGTTAAGCTACTTCTGGCAGAAGAATTTTTTTTAAAATTACATGAATTTACTTTTCAAAAGCTCTGTAGCAAGTATTTATTTTGCAACCATGGAGCTGAAATTAAACAGCTAGATAGATACATATTTATATTCTGGCAATCACAGGATTTTGTTTTAAAGCCTCCATGAATAAGTTGCTAAGAAACAAAGTCCTTAGTATATCTGTGTCGCCCTTAAACTTACCCTAATTATAAACTTTTTTTTTTTTTAATATTCTAATAGTAATATTTCTCTTTAGGCACTGTCCAATCACTTCAGATGTCATCTTGTTTACAGGAGGAAGTAGAAGAAAGGAACAAGGGAGGTAAATAGAGTTGTTCTTAAAGTATCATCATTTGGAGTTCCTAAAATGTTCAGAGGAAGCCTTTTTCCTCACACAAGGAGAGTCAGATTCATTATGGTAAACAGCTGTGACTGAGCAGCAGTTTGGTATTTTTGCATTATTAATTCTTCCTGTAACTTGCTACAAATATTATGTTTCTTTTCTTGTTTCTTATGAATAAACTGTACTGAGCAAGACCTAATGTTTTCTGTTACACAAAATTCTCAGGATCTCTGATCAGATCCCTACATTTCCACCAACCAATACATTCCATAATTGCACTGCCTACCCCTTTTAAACACCTCTCGAAACACCTTTTTAATCACCTCTAGAAAGTCATCGGAATACGAAATTTTTCCAGAGTTGGATGCAAAAATGAAGCCCTTTCTTTTGCTGCAACAGAACTGGAAATGCTCACATCCATGTTCTCATGCCCTGCTGGGGGTTAATTCTTTCTGCACACTCTCTACCTGAGGACTCAGGAAGAAAAGCCTGCTAGTAAGAATTTGCACCCAGCCAGAGGGTTTAAGATGTGTATTGTATCCATCCATAGAAAAGCAGAGCACCAGCTACACTGCAAATCTGTTTTGATTTGTCAGATGATAATGAAGAGAAATGCAAGCAAGAAAAAGTATAGATTACTGCTTAGCAGGCAAGAACAAAGAAGAGGTGATAGAGAAAAACCTCCAATGGCCATTGCCTTTTTTAACCTTCAAAAAAAAAAAAAATTAGCTTAAATAACCAGAAAAGTTTGGAAAAGACTGAAGAAAGAATGAGTTAAGGAATCTGTGGGTCACATTTAAGAATCCTATAATGATAAACAAGCTCAGGTCCTGCTCACCAGCCTTTGTCTCACCCCACCACGGGTCTGAGCTCACAAAACATCTGAGTAAAATTAACAACTCCTTGGTGGGGGACCTCTCATAGCCCATCCCTTTGCTGATGCACTTCCCACCATGCTCCCTCTCCTTCATCCTTGTAAAATTTCTGGCACTGCAACACAGAGTAATTTGACGTATTGTGCCTCTAAACAGTCACTCCCTCTCTTGCAGCACTTTTTTTGTTTGCTTGTTTTTTGCCATTTTTGCAAGGTCTGTCAACTCCCTCTGCACTCAAATACCAAAAGCAGTGCAAAGGCAGCAGTCCCGAGATGTTGGAACAGCAGCCTGGCAAATGTTTCAGTGTTGAGGACTTTTTATTTGACAGGGTGAATTGTAATAGAAGTTCTCCTCCCAAAGCACCTAGCTGGACATGCTAATGATCTCAGGAAAAGGAACTGACAGGGGTTGTTCCATGTAGACAATCAGAAATTATACTTTTCCTATTGTTTACCCCTTACCTATTGTTGTACCCAAGAAGAGAAGCAATGAGACACAATACCTGTCACCACCAGTCCTCTGGTTGTACATCCATTGGTAAGGTGCAGCTACCTTTGAAAACTTATATGTGAATTAAAAAAAACAATTATCATAGCCACTAATGTGCAATATTTTCCACCTGAGATACTCACTCATACTATCTGATAGCCAGTGGGTGCTAGAACTCAAAACTGGTTTTTCTCCTTGGAGCTATTTTTCATCACAAAGTCGTAATTGCAGAGTTATCTCAAAAACACAAAATGGAACAGCATTACACTGTTAGGATTTAATGTTTAACTCTCACTCAACTGGAAAACAGTGTCTGTTCCAGGCGTACTTTCCTCAATATCATGCAGCAGGACTGAACTGAAAGTCATTGTTAGCTGAAATCAAAGGACAGTTTTGCCATTTTTAATGCTGGGAGATCACAGAAGCTTAAGTGAAAGGCATTTGGTTTTTAGGAAGCAACAAAAGTTGCAATAGGTGTTGTGAGTTCCCTTGGGATTAGTAAATTTTTTCCCAAGTGTTGAGAATTAAGCCTCATGCCAATCAGTTCAGCTAATCAGAGATTTGCTGTGTTACCAGCAACATCCTGGAGGAGTGTATCAACAGGAGAGGCACATCTCAAAGGCCCAAATGCTTTGTCCTAAAGGATCAGAATGGGTATTGCTGTTCCTGAAATAGTTCCTAACACATCAGACTAACATAACAAAAACACTTACACACAAATATCTTCTACACAAAAACACAAGGCAGACACTTTGCCTCAAGAGCCAGATCAAAAGGATCTTGAACCTTGCTCTCCATCTTTTTATCTAGGTAACAAACCACAGACATTTCTCTAATCTCCATGATGAGCAGCTTGTTACTGATGCTTCTTTCCTTCAGCAGGTTGATTCAGCCCAGGCTAGGACCTCTGTTGAGGATAACATTCTTCCTTATATAGCCTGCCATTGCTTAAGATCCCAATTAGGATAAAATATTCTTCCACCCTAAGGATTTCCTCAGTCATTAGTCAGAAATGAGATTCACCTTCATCCCACTAGAACATTTACTGCTCCTGCCTGCTCTGGAGACACTAATTACTGCCCAGCAGTAAACAGCTCCTGGCTAATAACATCATTAGCCAACCTCCAAAGAGATCTTCAGCACAGTGCTAAGCAAGCTGCCCTTTCCTCCCTGACTGGGCAATACTCAGATCCTAGCGTGAAGCTGTCCCGTTGATTTTTTTATCATCTCCTTTTATATAAAACATGTAATTTGCTAATCATATGGCATAGCACATTGTGGGCTTTCCTGTGCAGTGAAATGGAATAACAATCAAATCAGATCCTTGGGTGGGGCTGTATCCTGAACTGCCCCGGCAGGCTACCAGACAAGACATTAACAGCAAAACTCATGCTGCTTTTGAGATTTATAGTGTATGTGAAACTAATCTGAGTCTGTGTAGAATGTTGGAAGATATGTGAATAAAAACACCTTTAATCCAAATACCAAACGCTCTCTATTTCACCCTTCTTAGCATTTTCTAGGCAAAGGTCATCAGAAATTGACCTTGCCTGCCTTGGAACACCTGCCTTGGAACACAAACCCTGCAACTCCCTGTAGGAACTCCCAGAGTTCCCTGCCTTCGCAACTTCTATCCCACGAGTGAATGGCACTGGCTGGCTTGAACCCAGTGTGAGGATTTTTTTGTCATAAGAATTATATTTTGCAAGTTCAGATCCTTTTTGTTACACAAAAATACCAGGACTCTCAAGATACAGTAGATAACTTTAATGAGACTCTGCAATTTACATTCAATATGCATTAGTACACAAAATATAAGAAATCACATATACATATAAACTTTTGTTTGTTTTACAAATCAACCAGTATGAACTACACAAGCTACATTTATTCACATAACAAAATGGAACATTGATGAGCTTCATTCACCGATCAAGTATCTCAACAATTATATGAACCAACATTTTGTGCAGCTGCTAAAACAACTGTCCTCTGTAAAGAACAAATAACTTATGTCAACAGATACATCAGCATCACACTCTATGAAATGAAAAAGCCAAATTGAGCACTAACAGAATGCTTCCAGATTTCAGCAGAACCTACATGAAGAGCTTAATCAGAATCAAATCTGTCCATGGTTTATCAGCTCTGTGACTGAGATAATAAATCACATACAGAAAATCTTTAAGGTAAACAAAGCCATTTCATGTCATTACAGGGTTATTTAACCCATTTAGGTCTCAACCTTTTTAAAACAAAAAGGAAATAGCTGTTAAAACAAAAGAAAACCAACCTGAAACATTAAGCCTTTTGGGTTTTATTTTCTGATTGACACTTTTCTCACATACAACATAAATCTGTAGCTTGTGAATGGTTTTGGTCCCTCAAACTGTCTTCTTTGAGAATCAGTTTTGACTGATTCAAATAGACCAACAATTCACTTAGGCATAGCTATTTGAAGTTAAGTTGGTAAAAATAAGATAGATATCTCTATCTTAAAGCAATTCCTCTGTGACAAAGTCTCTGATACTCTCATATTTGCTTTGGAACAGAATATAGTCACAAAAAGTTTCTTTTAGCAGCATTAAAGGCAAAGGGTTACTCTGTAAAGTTCTGGAAACTTTCTGGTACCTTCAATTATACTGAATGCCTTCAGTTCTTCTAACACAGACCCTGCAAAAACAGAGCATGAAGTTTGCTTTCACAAACACAGCCATGCTCCCTGTGCATGAGGGAGCAGGTCCTGGAGAGATGCTCCTCTGGTCATGCACATCTCCCATGTGATACACATGAGACCTTTTACAAATGAAGTCTATTCATGAGCACTTCAGTACATGCATTTGGGAGGGGGAGGTTGGGGGGATAGGGACACAACTACCTTTTTTTACAGACTAACCACAGCTTTATGTCTGTTAATTTCAATTAAAATTTGTTGAAAGTACTAAAAACTGACTGGTAGATCTAAAAATGCAACTGCAAGCAAGCTGAGCTGATCCACTCCTGTGTCCCCATGGGGAACCTCATGCTTTCTCAGTGATTTGAGAGGAACACTTACACTGATGAGGTTTGCAGCTCTCTCAAATCTTTATAGAACAGTAAATAATTAAGAGGTCAAGACAATGAACCAAGCAAACAGGATCACCAAATAAACTGGACACAAGCAAAATGTCTTTTATACATCCAATTGGAAAATGCAATGCCTAGAAGAAAATTATAACCTTATGAAAAGGATGGTGGATTTTACTTTAAGAAGCTATGACTCTGCAAAGGATTTGGGAGTATCGCTGATAAAATCTACCCTTTTTAAAAATCAGTTTGGAGATCACTTCTGCATTTAAACATGTTCTTAAGAAGCTGGCTGAGCTAAAGGATTTGGAGGGATCGTAAGGAACCCTGTTTAATTTAGTACCTGTCAGGAAGAAATACAGGCTTATTTATGATTCCGGTACCAATTTTGGAGGGGACGTATTCTAAAGGGAACTAAAACATTCAAGTGCATCTTTTGGAGTAGCAATATCAAACCAGTAAGCAACAAGAGCAAACCACTCACATTTTGAAACAAATGCTAAACCACTGAGACTTGGAGTTCATTTTAAGGTATTGCCCGTGTATAAGCGTTGCCTCCATCATCTCTCCATACACTGTGTTTAAATTTAGTGCCCCGTAGAGCTGAGTGGCTGTAAGTTTATCTGCTTGGAACTTACTGGTGACTCAGATATCGCTGCAACCTTCAAGGAATTCTTGATGGAGCTGAGTTCCCACATGTGTAAGTTTATGATTTGCGAGCCACAGCATCCCCTTGTGATCTTGTACAGGTTTCTAAGTACAGCTTTCCGGAGAAGAATGTACACCCAGGGGTCTAAAATCTGATTCCACGTTGCCATTCGGAGAGCAAAAAGTATTGTTTCACAGGTCTCCTTTGAACGACTCTCATTTATCCCAATTCTGGCCATTGTCACCTGAAAATTGAACATTTTGAAATTATGCATCAGAAAAATACACCAAGAGAGCATGTGTATGAGTGAAATTGTTTCAGCATTATCTCTAATCACACCTTCACAGAATCAGTGTATCCCAGCTGCAATACAAATACTTTCATGCATGTAACATTTATCATGCTAAGAAATCCTCTCATGTTTTACACAGGAGGTACATGTGCCTCTGCTGAATTACTGATGATGAGCCCTGAGCAGATGGTGGCAAGCAGCCAGAGAATATCCTCCGAAAGCAGGGATGGGTTTGAGTAAGGAATAAAAATTTATGCAGAGTTTGAGCTAACAAAGAATAACAGAACTATTCCAGGGATGGACTATTTTCGTTTTCAAGGCTAGAAGCCACTGGTAGGTTAGAACATTTTATAAAGGGTATTTACTTTTTCACATTTTCCAGAAAAAAATTTGCAGATACAGCACCTTGATTTGCAGATACAGCACCAAGAAGATCCACATTTAATCTGCAACAGAACACAATTCACCCCCAGTGGAGGGTTTAAAGATTTCCAAGAAATTTAAGCCATAGTGACAAAGGCCACCAGTGCTCCTCCTCTTGCCAATGGAGACACAGAGGGTTCCATTCCCCTGTGGAGGTGCTGCAGACAGACAGACCCTACCAGCAGCAACACTGCCAGAGTTTCACACGGGTGGAAGCATTTGTCTTCCAGCACATCTCAGCAAGGCTGCTGCTGGCAGAGGATACCCAAGAACTACGTCAACTCAGTAAGTTGTGGCTGGCCCCCCCTGCTTTGCAGAACTGCTGCCTGGACAGACCAGCCCCAGAGACACAGACGTGGCTGGGGTCCTGCCCTGCAGAGCCCTCCTGCCCCTTCTGCCACGGAGCTTTTGTAGCCTGAGTTTCTGTGTGAAGAAAGCCTGACCCTGCAAAGCCAGGAATCTGCCAAAGGGAGATAGATTATCTCTCTGTTAAAAGCACATGAAGACTTTTTTGGTAGAACGATGAAACACTAAGGCTTTAATTTCCAAAGACTTTTAAGTGATTTCATTATTTAACTGAGAAATAGGATATTTTACAACCAATGCTGGAAATACACGGATTTATTGGGTGATGAGAGGTAGGGTCAGACTGTCTAGTGCAGAAGGTCATATTTTTACAAAGATCCATTGTAAAAAAATAAATTAAAAACATAATAATAATAATTAATGAAAATAGAAAACTGCTGCTCAAGACCCAGCAAATCTATTTCACTCCTTTTTATATGCTTCCCTGCATTCCTAGGCCCTACTTATAGTGTGCAGGTCACCACATATAAGTATAAACTTGAGTGGAACCATGTGAAAGCATAAAAGGAGACTGTCCTTGCTTGTTCAAGCATATGATTAAATGCTTCTGTATGGAAACCTATGGAAGCAGTAGAGAGAGCGCATAGGAGCATTCCTAAAGAAGCTGGTGAGACTGGCAGGAGCACAGCTGGGAATCAGTGCGAGGATGAGAAGGAGGAGGAATGTCTGAGCACAGCCAACACAAACACTTAAAAATCAGTTCCCTGAATCAGTTTTCCACCCCACAACCATAGGGCACATTCCTCTCTGACATCAGCAGCCCACCCAAACTTGGACAACTCCTTTAGCTTCTGTACAGAATGTTTTCTCAGGACAGTCCTACATTTTATTTACTAAAGGTCCAATACCATAAGCCAAACTCAGAGGGAGTGCTTCTTATTCATCCAAGTAGGACCAGGCAGCATACAACAGCCCAAAAGAGCTCAAGACCATTGTCTTTCTCCAATATATCCTATGCTTGACTTCCTACAAATATGCTTGACTTCCAAGCTTTCTTGACATACTTGAAAATTTTGGTTTTCTTTTCTTGCATCTGCAAAATTAATAAACCCCAAATCCAATGGAATCCCATGTCCAGAAGAGGAGGTAGCAGATGTTATCATCTAGGAAATCGAATTTGTAAAATTGTATTATTTTTCTCACATGTTATCTAGCAAACTTGCGAGATTCTGTACCATTGAGTCATAATCACTTTTAAGTGAATCCATTCATTTGCTGCTCAGCTTGAGGGCTCAACACAAAGTACTTCTGTTTTGATTATGGATTTACATAAAGTAAATCAGGACAAGGAAATTGAAAACATAATTTTATGGATTCTGATACTTGGAGACACTTGATCTGGAACATTTAAGTTACCGCTTCTGAATAGTGGGCATATAAAAATAATATACCAGAACTCACAGGTAGCAAGTAGAGCTTATGTACCCAGCTAAATGCTTAAAGTCCTTTTGAAGTCATAAATTATTAAAAAAGCCTAATACACTACCAGCTGTTCAGTCAAGGAAGGATTTCACTGAATCAAAACATTTGCATTTGCTCCCTAGGTGCAAGGAAGTCAGGTCTGGCACAAAGCAACAGCTTGGAAACTGCAACCAGAGCTGCAGCAGTGCTAAGGGGACTTCTGAAAACAGGACCTCCTATGCAGGCAACAAAAGGAAGCTTCATTTCTTCTTTTTTTTGACTAATACTGTTCAATAATTACTTCAAAGTCAAGAAGCCAATTCAGACAGAGTTTCCTCCTCCTTCCCTGTAGGGTCCATCAGGTTAGTAAAATGGAGGAATCCTGTCCTCTGTAGCCAGCAGTACACAAGTGGGGAAGAGGGAAGAGGCAACACGGCTGATCTCTACAACTGGATTTAATATTAATGTAGATTCAGCAGTATGACACAAAAAAATTAATCCTCAGCTGGTAAATGACATTTTTTTACATATTTAGAATTGTAAAAATCCAAGTAGAATTTTGTTGAGTTATCCAGTGTTTATATGAACACAGCTGTAGCATGTCTCCCTGACTCCCTGGTTTGGAAAAAAAAAAAAAAAAGTGTCACATGATATAACCAGTACAATTCAAACTTTCTTTAAGAAAGTAACTACAAAAGCATAACTGTAAAGGTGCTTTTTAAACCAAGGCTGCCTGGTTTTAAGATACAAAGTTGCTCTGACTCAAATTAGTTTTTACCGTTTTAAAGAAAGACCTGAGAATTCCCTGTCCATAAAAATATATACATATATATATATATATATATATATTTTATGTCAAGCAATTTTGTGTCAAGCAAGGACTTGACACAATACATCAAACTTCTCCATCTTTTGTCCAATATTAGGCTTCACTAAAACCAGAGCTCACTCTGCAAGATCCTGAAATTCTGAAGGAAAAGTTTTTAAAACATTTTGAAATTGTCAACTGCTACAATTTTGCATCTAGCAGATAGCAACAGAGAATTTCCCTTAGGGACAGAGCTCAGTTCAACAAACCAAAGAAAATTGCACCAAAGCTTCACGCCATTCTCCAAATGTAAACAGCATGTCTTTAATTTCCCTTCCAATTGGATCTCAATTATATGAGAACAACTAATAAGCTACATGGCAGCACTGCTTAGTCACATTCCTGCTAGTGCTCAAGGACAGCCAGTCAAAACAAAAAGCAGACTTCACAGCTAGTTAGGAAATCGGGCAAAGTATAATACAATTTTGATGCATTTCAGCACAGAGGCTCTAAATCCAAGTTCTAGCCTTGACTTCAGGAAACTGGATAAAAAGGCAGTCACCAAGAGGCTGACACAGATGGCAAAGCAGACAGGCAAATATTGTCACATGAAAACAAGTATCAGAAAATCTCTTCCTCAAACCTTCAGGCTCCATTTCTCTGTGGGAACCCTGAAGACACTCCCAAACATCTTCCTCTTCCTTTGGATTTCTTTATAAGAAGTTCTGAGAATTTCCATTAGAAGAAAGTCCACAGTACTGATGCCTATACTGAACCCAAAGGTACAGATCCCTTTCCCTTAAACCACACAGAACTCAGGGTGGTATTCTACTATGTCCCACTCCATGAAAACAATACATACATAATTATTTAGAATTTCCAGAAATTTTTGTAACTTCCATTATTCATACTTGCTACAAAAAGTTGCAGTCTGCTATAAGCAAGAGCTGATTATAAGGTGTTGGTTTGTAGCATTCTATCAACAAAGATTTTAAGGAAAGAACATGTGAGAGAGAGAAAAAAATGAAAATGTATCTATCTCCACATTTTCTGTACCATTTTATATCTTCTAAGAACAGCCATTAGAAAAGAAACTCTGAGAGCAAATTGCCTATATCATTGTTATATAGATATTGCAGAACATAAACCAAGCCTTTGTTGCAACAAAGCTGAGTATGCTTCATCAGATTTTTTTATGATCCTCTATGTCAGCCTAAAAGCAAGAACTTTCAGGAAAAATATGTACTGCACAAGTTCTGCCATCAAAATGTTAGTACACACACTGTACACTGTATGCTACATAATGATTTTTATCTTATAGTTATGCAACATGTTTTTCCCCTGATGTTTTCCTTTCCCTTTTTAAAGAAAGAAAACATGAACCATGCCTTCATCTTTTGTATACCAGACAATCGAGCAAGTAAATTTTAACTAAGCACAGTGATTTTACAAAAAATGTGTATTTAAAAAATAACTGAAGAAGGCAAAATGCACTAGCAAGTTTCCTTCCAGATTTAAGTCTGGTGGGTGCTTTTAAGAGGACATGAACTACTTCCACATGTAGAGTTTTGCAGGTCAGCTCTTGAGAAGTAGCAACAAAGTCAGAGAGTCTGCTTTTTGATCATTTACATTTCTGTGAAAAAATAATAATGCCACCAAAAATTGATACAGGATCCACTCACTCACTATTCACTTGTGTCTACTTCTGAAAGGAAACCAAGTTCTAGTACAAAACAGATAAATCAAGAATGGCAGCTACCACCTGCCATGATATGCATCCTTAAACATGCAAGTTTACTTATTATCCTTAGAAAGATCTTTCTCCTCTCAGGGTCACATTCTCTCCCACAAAACACAAAACCCAAATGAGAAACAGACAGAAAAGATTCAGATGACCAAAGGTAGCTGAGGTTGCAAAAATATTTGGTAGAAGTTTATCTAGCCTCCATGTGCTCCACATTTACCTCCCTTAAAATGGACCTACATAAACATCTGGGAGAGATTGTGAGGCTAAAGTCATTTAGTACTCAGAGGTGTTTCCAAAGCAGAACTGCTGTGGAAAAAAGAAAAAAAAAAAAATTAAAAAAAAAAAAAAAAAAAAAAAAAAAAAAAAAAAAAAGAGAGAAGGAAAAAAGAAAAGGAAAAAAGAAAAAGAAAAAAAAAAAGTAAAGAGAAAACAGGAAAACACATAATTTCCCACAAAGCAAATGAAAATCATTTCTAATACATCTTTCTCGGACACAGTATATTTTGTGACTAGGCAATTCCTCACCAGCTGATGCTGATGCTTCATGAACATGGCACCAGTCAGGGTACCTGTCAGGCTACCATGTTCCTTGTCTCATGTTGGCAAGCTCACAGCCTTGAAACAGTATGTCCAAGCACCCCTCTGATTTGGCAGGGCAGATCTCCTATCACCTGAAAGCCACCAGCAGCTCAGGTCCATCTGACCTTGCTGCATGATCCCTCCTCCCTGAGGCTGTTCAGTTCTGAGCTATCTGCTGTCCTCACACAGACCCAGCTCTGCAGAGCACTCGCACTCTATTGCACTCCATTACAGTGCCATTAAAGTGTAAAGTTTTCACCATCTGCATTTTTACAGCTTTATGCAGAATGTTTCTTTACGTATGGCATTATACTTTCTGAAAAAAACATTTGGAAACATAATTTGAAATGAGATTGTTATGTCTGGCAGAATTTGTCAAAATTACTGAAGAAAAAGAAATGTAAAGTGCTATGACATTATGCTCGTTAAGTTTTATTAACTGTCTTTGGGGTTATCATGCTCCGTGTAAGGCAGGAATGCAATTATGAAATAAACCTCATAAACAGAAGGATTCCTCTGTGTGCTTAAACTTGCAAACATGAACTGAAAGTGAAGCTTTGCTTTTCTGTCAACTTTCTTAGGCCCTACCTATTTGCATCTGAATTGCAATAACATAAATTCTGTTCAGGTGTAAATGAAGCATTGGAGGTCACCTCTCGGGTTTCTCTGAAAGAATCCAGATATTTCTATCTTGGACTGACAGTCTTTTTTCCTACTTTCCTTTTCATCCCCTCAAAATTAGAAATACATTGTTTCATCTAGCAATATAATTACTCTCACAGCTTAATTAATTCATTTGAAAGGAAAGCAGAATGGACACAGACGGAGAAGAGTTTAGCAC
The DNA here is from genome assembly GCF_036169615.1 of Heliangelus exortis. NCBI lineage: Eukaryota > Metazoa > Chordata > Aves > Apodiformes > Trochilidae > Heliangelus > Heliangelus exortis. Next base: position 12,344,459 of record NC_092429.1, on the reverse strand, counting down.
TGAAAACAACAGATGAGTCACTTCATATTGAACAGACACGGTATTCACACTGTAGTCAAATAAACAAGCTGTTTCCTGAGCTACATGTGTTAAAGGTACAAGAAAGCCCAACTCCACAGAGAGAGGAAGGTATTGCTGCATAACAATGGGGCCTAGAACAAAAATCCCTTGAACAAAATAAATTAATTTACAGAAAAAAAACTAAAATATTCTTTACCCAGCAATGCTAAGGGAAGCTCTACTGAAGAAGTGTTAGACTTCTCAGTACCAGAAAACAGACTGTTTCTAATACTGCATAATAATGATCATTTTGATATAAACAATCAAATTAAAAAGGTATTCAGTCTATATGTTTAAGTATCGCAGGACTATATGCATTAAAGATCCATTAATTTTTCCTTTCGGGTCACACCAGCATCATCATCATCATCATCATCATCACAGTGACTGTGCCTTATTACCAGAGTATTTTTCCACTGTATTTATGGCTCTGAGGAAAGATACAATATAGATTCAGCAAATCTTCCATTTACATCTTTGAGAACAAGAAAATATTCTTCTGCAGGGAACGTAGTATCTGCCAGGTCTTACCTGGTCATTTTTTTTAATTCACTCAGATTTATTACTTTTGTCTAAGAATCCAAGAATTAGGCTGAATTATCTAAGAGTTCCTTGGGCAGGCCACTCCTTGATTTCTGATAAATAGTGCATACATGCAGGCTTTCAGAGCAAGTACCACTGAACCCAAAGGTACTCATAAGTATTAGAAGTGTGAAAAGAAAAAAGAATTCCATGGTGAGTCTCTCATGATATATAGTGACCTCTTCACCCCTTCTAGATTTCAGACATGCAGATGGCTTTGATGTGTGACCAAGCCTGCAAGACCTCAAGGTTTAAAAAATGTAAAGACCCTACTCTAATGCCTATCAGTGGAGTCAGACTGTCAGTGTGACTGTCTAATAAATTATGGTGTTTACTACATGGGTATAGGAGAGGAAATAAGGAGGGGGAAAAAAAACATCTTAATTTGTAATTACATTTATGTATGTTTATGTTTACCATGTATGCAGCATACACAGTGGAGGAAAATGAAATCTCTTAGAGACGGGTTGGAGTCATAGTCACCCATGTCTTGGTGCTATTGATTTGCAGTACTTGCAAATCTGGCTGAAGGCAAAGGAAGATGTGTTGCAAATGTGTTTCATGTTATGTTTTCCAAAATGGCCTTTAAAGTCACTTGAGATGTATACTAAGCCATGAACAGAAATATAAGGGTTAATGAATTAGCAATATATTTACTAAGTTGGAACATACAATTAGCAATTCTTTCTTTCTTTCTTTTTGGCAAATAAACTAAAATGGACTGCTGTGCAGATGGACCATCTTTTAGGTGGAGGTGAGACAAGAAAAATGAAAGTTACATTTAAGAGTGAGTTATTTCTCACTACTTCTGCAAACTGACAGTCCTGATAGTGGATTCAATTTTATTTCCAGCTCACTAGTGAACTGTAAATCTTAAAACAAATTGCTATCACTCATATGGATCCTCATCTCTTCCCTGCTTTGCCTTCTGTTTTAACACCATTTCCTGCAATGAGACAGAGGAGAACACGGCTGGACACATCCCCACCAGCACAAGATTCCTCCTCCACACACCCTCATGTCCTGATGCTGATCATTACATGGCTGACAAGGTTGCTCAGGGGCAGACACACTACATCCTTCACATGCTCCCTCAGTCCCATCAGTTCAGGGTGGCCCTGCTGCCCAGGCAGGGCTGGCAGGGCTGGGACAGCAAGTGGAGGACCTGCTGGAGATCAATCAACTTCCATTTGTCCAATGACAAAGTAACCTTTGGTTTCGGGGAGTTTCGTACTGAGGCCTCCTTGTCTTAAACTCTCCATTCAGGACAACCCTGATGGAAAGGATGACCTCAAGCTTTCTTCAGGAAATCAAGCAGAAACACAACTCCAATGCCATTCAAACCCACCCTTCAGCACGTCTCTCTGACGCTCATTAAAAAGAAGAGCTAAGACCAAAGGGCTGAGCTGCTCTCCACTCCCTGCTCTGCCCAGAGGAGATTAGCCCAGCAAGACAGAGTATGCAACCTACAACATGGCTCAGGTTCATTCAGGCACTCAGCTATTTTGTCTCATCTCATATAAGAACAAATATGGAAGAGTGATTCAAAAGTAGTAAAACTTCACTGTAACTCCTGGTGTAAGCCTTTTCTCCAATATTCTGCTACCTGACTATTCCTATTTGTGAAAAGACATCCACAGAACCCATGACAGGATTGTGGTGCTGTTCTGCCAGGCACCACAAACACACACAGTACACAGTCAACTTCCTCAGGGACCTCATAACCCAAGTAACCAGCTGCAACTCAGTACTTTCATGTAAAATTTAAGTCTTAAAAGCACATGATATAAGAATTATTACTCTGTTTTAAAGCTAAACAGCATATTTCCCAGAAGTGTATCCAAATAATGTGTGCCCTCAGACATGAACAGACCCTACACTGCTATTAAGACAAATAACTTATCCTAGAAACATTTATAACCAACATGCAAAACTTAAGATAATGAATTAACACTATAATATATTAAATATGGGATAGAACATACAAATGTATATCACTGATGTTTGTGATGCTAAACCTGGTGTGGATGGAGGAGTGGCTGGAGTTGTTCCATGTGGGTGTATTTGTCCCAGAGACTTTTCAGCAACAAGTTTACCATTTAAAGACTTTAGATAGTCAGGAAAAAGAGCTTTCCTAAAATAACCATCCAAAAGTGATTACGCTATGCACGACATTTTCCAAAAATGGCTATGCAGTGCATGATACTTTCAAGTAGGAAAGGCCTGAAAAAGTGTAATATCTAGGAATTAAGAAGAATGCACTTTTATCAAACAAAACTGGAATCTATATTTAATTGACTTCAAGCACAGAATCCAAAAACTTTACCAACTGAACAAATGGGAGGCGGTTTTGAATGGAAATTTATCAGGCCAAAGTTTTCAGAATTCCATTTTTTTGAGATGTCAATTTCAACATTAACAAAAACTAAAAAATTTATGTGGAAGGCATTGACATATATTTGGAATGAAACACTGTTTGAATTTACAGATCCTTGTGGTTTAATTCTGGACATATAACATAAATTTAAAAATCAAGCAGCAAGAAATTTTGAAAGAAAAAGGGAATAAGTTGTTTTGAAAATGTAATCTTCTCTCATGACTGAAAACCTGCCTTCTCTACTTGTTCTCTCCAAAACAAACCAAACTCATTGCATTCTGACAGCATTGGATTTTGAGAAAAGGGCTTTACATAAGTTTTTCCAAATAGTGCAAGTCAACTTAGATAATAAAAATTATAATTATGCTTCCTCAAAAGTCTCTGCTAAAGGACAATCTGTCAATATCAGCTCTTCTTCCTTCCCTGGTTCATATGACTACAGCAGGACAATATGCTGACCATTGCCCATTTCTCCTCCAGAACTTCTTGTTGAGAATATCTCAGCTGCTTAACTCCATGACTTCTGTGAGAGGGAGGTAAACACTTGAGTTACAAATTCAGACACAATTAATACAAAGTTTCTAAAGACTCTATGATAAACTACACTTCAAAACATTTTTTTAAATTACTCATATTTCTCAGGAAGCTGAAGCCCATAAAATCTCTACAAACTGCAAAAGATGAAAAGAAGAACTCATTCCATTTCTCATCTAACCTGGTGGAAAATTGACAGCTGTGTGTATTAAACTTTGTTACGTTCTCTGCAACCACTTTTCCATGGAGTATTTTCATGGTGACATACAAAAGCACACTGGACCTGTCCGTGTTGTTGCTTAAACCACAGAAGACTAAGATAAAAAGACACTTCTTCTGTCTTGAGACTAGCAAAGACTTAATCAGAATGACTGTTCTCTTTCCTCTTAAACCTTAAAATCAGCTGTTTATTCCAAAATATCTTCAGGGCCATAATACTAGGAATGACATTAACATTTCAACAATTAAACCTTGGATATCAGAAGCACATTCAGAGGAACCCCAGCAAGATTAATAACTGATCTTGTACTGTGTTAATGGATGTATTGAGAAACTCGACAAGCAATTAATAGGCCATGATCTGAGGAAGAGTGAGAGCCCTTTTCCTAGTGTAGCTTGAAAGACAAGCAAACTCCTATGAGATCTTTTTTTTTACTATTTCCAGAGCAAATAAGGGAGTATTTTATTTAGCCCAACAGTCAGTCCTGATCTGACCTCTTCTGTCACACCAAGGCCTGGAAGATTAATGACCTACAGCCAACAATAACCATCACTACACTGATGCCTCAGACTAGAGGTAAGGAGGTGTATCTTGCAGGCCTCCTGCTAACAAAAAGCTTTTTACCTTTTCACTATGAAACTGGTTTGATTGTGGAAGAAAGGGACTCCTGAGCTGGGCTTGCATCCATCCCAAAAGATACAATGACAACATCCAATGGGTGTTCTGTGGAGGTCCTGTGGCAGGTCACCCCTCCTGTGCCCATCAACCTGCTGCAGGCAGGGTGGGAAGCAGACCCCAGACCCAGCTCCAACTTTATCTCCTTTACTTTTGCAACAATCCTGTCTCTGCATGGTGTCAACAGACAACACTTCCAGAAAAACATGACAGGAATTCTATGACAAAAGGTAGCACAAACATAGTTATTATCTTTCACTATCTTCTTAAAAATCTGAGTCTTGGAAAAAAAAAATGTGGGTTTGCCCTTGAAAGTAACTTTTAAAACAGCATTCAAAGCTGCATAGTTAGACAAACATGTTTTAGAGTATCTTCTTCAGGCTTCAAAAACAGAAGACAGGAATTTGAAAGCCTGATTTTTTATTTTTCAAAAGAAAATCTGCACTTCTGCAGTGCAGCCTCCTTGAGATCTGGGGTGGCTTTGTATGGCAACATGGGCCTCGTTGCCAAAGCATGGAACTGCACCTTGGCACACCTTGTGTCTGCTTCTCCTCAGCTGTATTTTTTCAATTATGGAAATCACCGGCCTGAGAGTGATCACCAGCCTGGGAAGGGACACATTTAAGTAACTATTTTGTTGTACAGAAAATATAACCAGCATGATTTGAAGGAATACAAACAAAATTAATAAAGCAAGGAGTTTGAATAAATGATGTCCATTGCACATATAAGCATAAGGCAATACAACAGAAATTTACCTTGTTAAAGAATACAGGAAACAGAATGGAGGGAGATGCTTCAAAGTTATTAGAGGTGCAAACTCCTGGTAAAGTCTCACTGTGCAAATATAGACATGACTACACAAACAAAAATACTAAAATGACACACACAGAGGACTGCCTTGTACAACAAAGCACCTGATACTGTATGCAAATAGAGAGCCTCTAACTTAGCAGAAGCACATAGCCACCATGAGCCTGTCTCAGCACCCAAAATACCTGGTGGAGCAACCAGAGGGGGGTGGGCTGGGGTATTTCACCAAGAGCATCCATGGTAGTGCAGCTCTGCCCTTGTCTCCACCTCTGGCAGCAGATTCACTGAAGGAGCACTCATGCTGGCTCTGACAGCATCTAGGTTGGTGTGATTCAGCAAGCTGTAAGCTAAATGCAGCCCTAAGTACATCAAAACCAACCACCAAGCCTTGTTGAACAAGACAGGCTCAGGACAAGAAGTCAGAGTGAGTTCAAAGGAACACAATTATTGTAAGAAATTGGAAAGGGAAGAGATGGCATGAGAAGGGACTGCTAGAAATTAATCTAAGGCAGTAAAAAAGCAAATGAATAATAGCTAATTTAATAATATGAAATAAATAGCCAGGATCTTAAAAAAATTAAAAAATAAAAAACCCCCACAAAACAGTAGCTATTTTTTGCAGTAGAGGGGAGGTAAAACTGGAATAAAAGTTATCAGATAACTACATGGAAACAAGATCTTAACAGGAATAATTGAAATGTAAAACATTTTTTCCCAGGCTAAGACTATGTTCCACACATGAAAAAGATTAGACACGTCTCTATATCATCATTTGTTTCTGTAGATAAATTCACCCTGAAATAACCCCCTCCTGTCTATTAATTTCAGGGAGTCTGTTACTCCAAAACCAAAATTTAAAGTATGTTTATCCCACGAGTCCCACAGAATTTGATGTTCTGAAGTCAGAATTTGCTCATACAAACATAGTTCCATAAACAACCTGTTCCACGACAAGTCAGATGTCAAGTCACAGCCAAAGAACGAGTTTTATATAACAATCCATTTCATCAGACGTGTTTGTCAAAAAATCCTCCAACCCAATCATTTGCTTGGGGAATCCAGTCCGTAGAGACTTAACTTATGCAACAACATTCGCATATCCCTAGCAAAGGGCTGACTAGTAAGGATGAAAAAAGATTACTCACTACACAGAGAAGTTGATGTTACTATCTTTGGATCATAATTTCCTGGAATTATCTATATCAAAGAAAAATTATTTAGACTTTCAGAACAAATGTACCTCTGTAAATCACTGGCTACCTATCAGAAAACTCGTGAATTTAACTTGTTGCTTTTTTGTGAATTTCCTCCCACTCCCAAGTTCTCAAAAGAAGACAAATGTTCTCAAGTAAGGAAAGAGGCAGGAGTACCCCTCATTTCAGTAGTCCCTGAAGGAAAGATACCCACACGGTGGCAGAAAACTTGAAAAAATAACTCATTTTTTAGGACCAAATGAGATGGAGCTTCAGGAAACAAAACAGTAGGAAGACAAGAAATCAGAAAGATGTCCCTGTCCAACAGCCCCAGGTAGAGCTCCACATGAGCTCTGCCATGGGCTCTACTTCTGAAAATGCTCCAGATCTTCAGGGGTCCTAAAATAGAGGTGGTCATTGATTATAATATGCTACCTTAAATGTCATACATATACACCAATACATAAAGGCACCAAAATGAGTTCACTACCACCGAGCAGGTGCAGAAGTTCAGTTCCACATCAGACACCATAAAGGACAATCCAGGGTCTATCACTTCTAATGTCATCTAAAGGTAATCACCTTCAGCATAGGTCAGTGACTGAATATGTAAAGCCACTCAGAAAAAAAAAATAAAAAATTAGAATTACAATTTACTAGTGAAGTAAATCTGCAGCTGGATTACAGTATTGGATAGACTTGATTTTGATACCCATGCATGTATGACAATTGACGTAACACCAGACTAGGTTAAAAAAAGAAGAAAAATAAAGCAAACCCGCCATCAGATGAAGAATCACACCAAATAAATTCAAACTCCTGTATCTGCAAACCACATGTGGCATAAACTGCATCACCTTCCTTCTCTTTGCCTTCCAAAGATTTGTTTGTTTTCTAATTGCTTCAGTTTATATTGAGGCAATTCACTCTCACATAACATTTTGTTCTGTATACTCTCTGGGATAGAGAACACATAAAAGTTGCAGTTCAAAGACTGACACTGATTTCTAAATTTTGCTTTGAGAAAAAAAAAATTAAAAGAGCAACTGAATGAAAACCAAGTATGTATTTGCTCTGCCAAATAATTTCACCTATGAAAACCTGGTCAGATTTATTTCAAGAAATACATTTTTTTATATACTGATCAAATTTAACAATGTAAACAACTTGTTTCACATATTGAAAGCCCTGAGAGGATGCAAATAAATTGGATTAGTAGATTTGGATCAGCAATTCATCATAAATCATGTGCCTTGATAAATCCTGGATCTCTTCATTGTAGCACTTTACCAGTACTTTCCTGGCAAGGCTCTGTTCCACTGCATCTCTCTCCTCTGCTGCAGTTCAGTAAAGCTTGATAAACTAAGGCTGTGCTTATGACTCTGGTTGTATTTAGTGTACTGAATATGATCAAAACAAAGGCTGGGCATGGCAGAGAACTAATTTCAATGTAAATTCTAGGACAGAAAGCTACAAAAGCTACTACCACCAAGGACCCCATCCTATTGCATTTCCCATGTTCAGCTACTTGATACTTTGTTTCAAGAAACAAATACTACTTTGCATTCACTTTTTTTTAGTGTCTCATTTCTAACTTACATTTGTCCATATTACAACTATTTTCCATACTGCTAGGCTAATTTCCATGATAGCTTGGCTCATCTAATTTCAAAAGAGTTCTAGAAGCAAAGCATCATGAGCCTGGAATGTACAGAGGGCACCTTGAGATTTCCCACTAAATGAACCAGAATTGTTTGGTATCAACTCCCTCTGTGACGCATTCCTCAAGACTGCTGAGTACAAAATGAAGCAAGAAGTCATTCACTGGCCTGTACCACCAGCTGATGAAAATGCCAAGCTCTGAAAAGGCTCAGAAAATAAAATTTTGCAGCTGTAATAATAATTCACTGTCACCTACAACTTAGATGAAGTTAAATACCTTAACGAATGTCACGTTGTGATTTCATTAACAATTGTCAAAACTTTTTAAATTATGTTTTTATAATTAATAAAACTTGAAAGGCATAACAAAATTATCAGCACTGAAAAAACAACTACAGTAATTGCAATTTAATGTTCCTTCTTATGTTGAATAAAAGAAATCTCAAGTTAAAAAAGGCTATAGCTCTTTTGACCATTTAAAAATCAAATCAATTGCAACCTTTAAGGATAGCTACTTTATCTGAAAATAAATGTCACCAGAGGATAATTAAAAGTAAAACCACTATTTTAATTGCTTTTGTTGAAACCCATTCTATGGATTTCCTGAGACAAATTTCAGCAGGTGACTGGGTGCCTAAAAGTAACTGGAAGTTCACTACAGAACTTCGTTATCCTCTTCTGATGACTTTGCTTCTGCTCTACACAGCCAGGACACTGACAAAAGCAAATATGAATTTAAAGTATGATGCAGAACAAGTCTAGAAAACATTTGAGAAGTGCAGGACAACTCTGTGTGCTGAACAAAACTGAAAGAGTTTTTGTGCATCTCATTGATATGAAAGTTTATATCCAGACTCTCTCCTTAGAGTCTGCAGTGCTGGATTAATCAAATGTTACCTGCCAGATACACACAACTACTGCAGCTAGGCTAGTATCAAATTTAGAACAAGTTCAAGTAATTCCATATTACACCAAAGAAAGTAAATAGATGAGATATAGTTGGATCTGATTCAGATCTTGAGATTTAAATTTCTGTATTTGTAAATTCACACCAAAATTGCTCCTCATTCATATCCGTGGAAAACTACGGGACCTTGTTTCTAGGAAACAAATTAACATATTATTTGTGACTTAGACTTAACCTCTCCCTAGTAAAAAAAAAGTAAATTTTCTTTGGTCGGTTTTTCTCAATAAAAATAGTGACAGTAAATATCAGCTTTACAATGCCATCATACAATAGGAGTTGTCATATCCCTTCCCTTATCCTAATCCCACTTCTTTGACCCTGCTGACTGACAGAGCACACACTAACATGAGCAGCGCTTCCCGCTTGGGAGGGCCCCAGCAGCTACCAGCAAGCAGTCCTAAACCACAGCCAGGAGAGCTGAGAAAGCACAACAACTGCACACAGCAGCTTTGTTGGTCACCTGTCCAGATTACAAAGCCAGCTTGGTCACGTCTAAAGCAAATTTTTATTTTAACCCACTGCCAATCACTGTTTTCTAGCATGAATCTAAAGCAAAGCCCTTATTACCCTGCTAATGGAATGGAGGATTTTTACATTCCTACATTATGTTAGCTTCCATAACACAGCTCACAAGCAGCAGTAAACCATAACAGCAATATTGAACACCCCACCATAAACAAAAATTATGTGAACCACAGTACAGACTAAACACACTTGCCACTCCAAGATTTTGCTGAATTTTGGGGCAAACTCGGGATTTGCTCCGATTTATCTTAGCCCCTATTTTGCTACCACTATCTCCTTCACAGATAGTGAACCTATCACAGTACTGGAAAGAAATTCCTCACAGTCCCTATATATTTTGCTTACTCAATCTGTTTTACTCATGACAGAAGTAGAGAATAATTACCATTTTTGTTATAGATGCAAAAGTACATACATTATGGGCAATATGCTGTAAAACTAACACTGAAGCGTGAATGGAGCTGTTACCACAGCTAAAGTGCCTTAAAACCTGGAGATAAAAAAAGACAACTTTTATACAGTGACGTGCATTAAAAATTGGCAAACACATTAGGCTCTTACCAGGAATGGACTCCAGCAAATGCAAGAAACACACATTATAGCCAAGAGCTGAATGATCATTTCAAAATGATGAGATCTGCCTTGTCTTTGTTGACTTTTAAATTTGACTCTTAAGAGGGTAATTCCTGTGACAGCATTGCACAAGAATGAAATAGCAAGGGCCAGTAACCCAAGGCAAGAAAAAAGTAAGAGATAAAATCTGTCTTCCCAGTCCTCAACATGTTCTGTTTTATAGAAGCACCAGGTCCTCGATGCTTGAATTTGATAGGCTCTAAACCTAAGAATAGGCAGCAAAGCTATAAGAACAGCAAACAGACATACCATAGTCAACATCATTTTCACATGTTTAGAAGTCATTTTTGTAGAGTGAAATATTGGCTTAGTGACTCCAATGCACCGTTCAACAGCCATTACACTGCCCAGGAGGAGGGGACACAAACCAAAGAAAACCATGCAGATGCCAAAAACACTGCAAAGAATGTTGGATTGGTTAAACCAAATCCAGTCTTTATCCGATGCATACACAAACACTGCAATGGCTCCGTTGATGAGGTGGCCAAAAAGATCTGTGACGACCAAACCACTGGCAAGAAGCAAAAAGGAGGCTTTTGATTTCTGTCTAAATCGCTGATACGCCTTCATGAGAATTGCTATTGCAAGGCTGTTGGACAAAATTCCCACTGTCATGAAGATTATTGAAAAGAAAACCGATATCTTCTTCTCCGTGTGGCAGGTTGTGTTTTTTAAGATTCCAAATCCAGCCAGCCCTGGTGATTTCGAACTGTTCATGGTTAGGAAAGGAGAGGCAGCCCTCATAACATTTCAGCAGTCTTGCAATCAAAAGGCATCTGCAATATTAAAACCAAATATACACACATTGTAAAAGGCAAACCACTGTACAAATGACATTTGAAGCAGAAATTCCATAGCATTAGTCTGTGGTACAAATCTAATTTCCCAGTTTTCTGAGTGATATGATACGGCATCATATTTTAAGGGCATCAGTCACAGGACAAAACAACTATCTGCAAGTATTACACAATGCAGATATAATGTACAGTATCTTTATAATCTCTGCACTTATAAGATATTTAAAATAATGTATAAATATATAATGCTCACATAGGTATAATCAGAGAAGCCATACAAAATGTTCTAGTGTTTAAACTATATATAAACACATTTGTGCAACATACTCCTAGAATGAAAGTATTTCTAAGCTCAACCACAGCCAAAAGTGAAACACTCAAACTGGAATATTTTGAGATTATGATTAAACTATTATTCTTCTCAGTGTTAAGCATTTATTTTCAAAACAATGTTCAGACATCTTCCAAGTAATTAACTTCTCACAATTAAACGTTTTAAAGCTTTAACCTAACCGATACTAAAGTTTCCAGCTCCCCAGTTCTCTCACTTAAAGCACAAATTTGTATTTCAGACGCTCCCTTATTCAGGAGCCAATTCTGCAAGTTAACTTAGACTTTATCTCCCATCTCTCCTCTCAGGACATTCCCGCTGGCAAAAAAATTTCCCATGCAGAAAAAATAACCCACAAAAAAAACAATAAAACAAAACTTTAGCAGTGGCCGGTACAAAGAGGCGGTGAAGCCACTCAGTTTCCAAGCTAGATGAGAAACCGATCGCTTCGGAACCAAAGGCATTTCTTAGCCTTCAGGACAACGGGAGCACAGGCAGCAAACTCCTCACCACAGCACCGGCCCTACCCGCCTCCCTGCAGCGCGGCAGCCACACGCACACGGGCAGCCCTGGGCAGACAGAGGAGAGCGGCGGCGGCCGCACAGCCCCGCACTGCCCCGCACGCCACCCGCAGCGCCCTTAAGTGCCGCCGCTGCCGCCGCCGGGGGCGGGGCGATCCCACCCAAGTGTCACTGGTCCCAGCCCCGCGCCGCGTTCCCGCGCCTTCGCACCCTGCCGGGCTCCCACCGCTTCTTCGCCGCCCCTTACCCAGCCCAGCCCAGCCGGCCGCTGCTCACCTCCGCTTCGCTCCGTGGCGCCGGGATGAGGCGCAGCCCCGCAGCGCGTTGCCCCGCCGGCCGCTACCGCTGCCTGGACCGTCGCCGCCACCGCCCCCCTCGCCTGCCCGGCGCCGCCCGCCTCCAGTCCGCCCTCTTCCTTTTCATCAGCCCTCCCCACCCGCCGGCCCGGCCCGGACACCCGCAGCACCCGGTCCTGTCCCGCCCTGCCCTGCCGTCGCTCTGCCGTGGTCGCTGATGCTCCCCGCGCTTTGCGAGGCGCCCGAGGGTCTCCCAGTGGGTCCGGAGTCGCGGCACCGCTCTCCCCCTCGCCCCCCGAACTCGTAGCCCCTGCGCCCCTATGCCGGGCCCTTCCGGAGGGGCTGCGGGGGTATTCGTGAAGCCCCGGAGGCGCCGTGCTCTGTCCCCATGAGGTGGAGACCCTGAGCCCAGCCTTCGCCCCGCCGCGGGAGAAGGGAGAGGGGTCGGAGGGGTCCGTCCGATAGCAGCGCGGAGCCTCCTGCCTCGCTGTGCCGGGGTGCAAGGAGGGGTGCCCGGCGAGGAAGGCCAAGGCTGTCTTGTCACATCGTGGCACCAGGGCCACCCGAGCAAGGCAGGGATGAGTTTTTGCCCAACTGTAAGCCGTGGCAACCAAGGGACCACATCTGTAGTGGAGCACAGCCTCGTCCCTTCAGTTTGCATCTGCTTCTGAGCAACTACCCCCTCCAGGGCACAGGGAGCTCAGGGAAGGGTAGTCCTAGGAATACTCCCAGGCGATGCAGCTCTGCCCATCACTAGACCCATGCCCCTTGTACTTACCGGATCTGTAGACCTTAAGGTGCTCTTTCGGCCACTTCTCCACTGGAGCTATACAATGAGAAAACAGCCAGACGAGGAGAGTCAGTGATACTGTGGATAACGCTGGAGATCCAGAGGTTCTTCATCTCCTATCACATTCTCAGGCTGCTACAACTTGTAGTTACAGATAACTAAGTTCTTTCATCCAGTAATGTCCTGGACTACCACACAGAACTGAATTGACATTTTTATTTAAAACTCCTACTAGAGAAATAAGCAAAATATAAAATCAAGGTCAAAATATGAAGGCACACTAAAGTATTACAGAATTCATCATGGGCATGAGTGATGAAGAACTTGTGTTTGTTCCCACTGAGACACAGCCTTGAATTGTACTACTCCCAGCTCTACAAAGTAATTATTTAAAAATTAAATTCTCCAGCATAGTACAGTTTTTTTGTTTACATTCATATCTTCAATACTATGGACAGAATTTGCCTCTACCTAATCCCACCAGTGAGATTATACAGGCAAATTAAATCGATTCTTTCAAATAGTGTCTCAAATCATGCATAAACAGTTAAAAGCAACAAAATGCTTGTCAGAATTTGGCATCTCATGCAATGAGCAAAAATGGTCAATTTGGTTTGATTTGGAGCTAGAAATTCCCAGAAATGCATTTTTAAGAGAACAATAAAATACAAAACCACCTCAAAATACATAATTGCCCATTAAAGTTCAGGGGGAAAGTGTTTAGGTTTCCCTGCCCAGAAATAAAGAAATGGAGATCTCAAACTACAAACATCTTGCACCATGCCCTTCTTTTCTAGCCAGATTTCTTCACCCATCCCTCCTGAAATAAGGGGAGGCAAGTCTGTAAAGAAGAAATTGGTACTTCAAAACCCTGCAGTCTGGAAGGTAGAAACTAAAATGGCGTTATCAGATAGATCAAGCCAAAGAGAAGAATAGAAAAGCCTTAGGACAGATGTTTCAGCATGCTTGTAAAAATACAGCTATAGTAAGGAAGGAAAACAGGCTTGTAGAGTGAATCCTGAGAAAGTCACTGGGCTGCCAAAGAAAGGGAGATTGGGGCTAGGAGAGCAAGAAATAATTTTAGGAAAATTAAACATATAAACTTCCATCTCTGTTTTCAGACAACAGGCATAGAAGAGTGCTCCCACACCTGCTCTTCTGATACAAAAATAACTGAAATAGCAGCTTCTGTGGAACGATGTGATTTTGTGGGGTTATGGCTAAGCAGGGTGGTGTTGGAGGAGCAAAAACTGGCTATAACACCAGCAGAACCAAGCTTTTCATACTGACATACTAATCAGAACAGAAGGAGTGACCAAAATTGTCCCATTACAGCCCCCTGCTGTGGGTCCTGGCTGAAAGAGGGGAGCAGACTCTTCACAGGTCGTAGCCTTGAGTCAGAGCTGCAGGAAGGAAGAGGAAGGATTAATGTCACCTTCATCAGGACAGCAGCTCTTCCTTTTTCCCCACAGTTTGCCAATCAAGCAATATGAAGCTAGGCTTGATAGAGTCCCTTATATGACCAAAACCAAAAGCCGTAAGTGCAGGAACCACACAGGAGTATTGCTTGGAGCTTCTTTGTTGCCCTGGCTGCTCAAAGACAGCAAAAGACTGAAGAACTCATTTCCATTGGCTTGAATTCAGGATTTCTGACTTTGGAACCTGTGTTTGTTGTAAAACCTTGGATTCCTGAATACTACAAGAATCAAGAAGCTAGGTATCATTTTTGCCCCAAGTTTTAATCTGCAGGAGTTATAAGCATTCCCTGTTAATGCTCTATAGGTTTAAATTCAGAAGCATTTTTATAACATATATGCTGAGGTTAAAAGACAGCCTGCAGCTGCCTGTGCTCTCACAATTACAATCCACCTGTTGGGTTATTAAACTGAAAGCAAGGGGAAGGAAAAAATCTCCTCTGTATAGGGAAGCATGTTGCTGGCTGGCAAATTAAGTGTTCAGTAACCAGATCCTCAAAGGCTTTTGCCACAAATCCAGAAGCATACTCAGCAGCTGTATTATTTGTTTCACTAAAGACCAACTCTAGACAACTATTCTGTAAATAAACAGGTGGATATTTCAGTAGCACCATCAAAGGTGGTAGAACTGTACAGTATGTCTTAATTTTTACCATCTTAATATTCTTCTGCAGTCTTCAATGACAATTACTGTCTACTTTTACTACATTATTTACCTTTCTTGCTACAGAACATTGGGAACCTTTTTTTCTCTGTACCTAACAATAACTGTCATCTTTCCAACTAATCACATCTAGTGAAATATCACTGATATAGAAGTCTTTATATTTAAAGACAAAAGTAATAAATAAAAATAACTATAAATGGAAATAAATAAAATAGGATCAGATTTGGGGAATCAGTTAAAAAAAATTGCCAGTTAAAAAATTGCCAGTGAAAATAATTTCATTAAGTACCACATTGTTCAGCCCATAATTGTTCAAGAAAAAAAAAAAGTCTTCCAAGGTCACAGACATTGACAATGAGTCCTACAGCATCCATTGCCAGGAAGGGTTAGAGTTACTGACTTCCACTTCTACATAAGCAGTCCTTCAGGACTTTCCTCCTTGGAGATAGTGTGATCCCTGCCACCTCCATGGGGCAACTTCTCTCTAAGTTCCAACTTCAAAAATTAATGAGGTGTTAAAATTAAAAAGTCAGATATTCAGATGTGAATAAGAAAGAAGGATTAGATAGTCTCTGCATTAGGCAATATTGAGCAATTCTTATGCATATTCTAAATATTGTATGGCTGAGCAAAAAAAAATTAATGCAAATTATGAGTTTCAATAGGGCAGTAAACAATACTGAAAGGTGAGTTGGGCAGGGGCAAGACTTACTGAAGAGTCTTGCTCTGTTCTGAAGCTAGTAATAGGCAGAGAGCAGAAACACAGGGCTGAAAAATTAGTGTTGCAAGTCTGAGTCACTCTGTTAGAGCATCAGCATTACTAATGCTTCATGTATTTTTAGTATTCTCATTATTAGAATATGAGGAATAATTTACATGTCTGGAGGTTGTTAACTTGGTTTTACAACAGATTTTCAAAGAGGTTGTGATTTTAAGTCACATATAAGTGAAGGAGAATTCAGAATAGCATTTCATGAAACATTTTGTTAAGACTAATGAAAGCTGATTTTGCTTTAGGAATTAATTACACCTTATGTTTGGAAAATGTAGGCAGAAAATGAGGCTGATAGAGGAAGGAGATTATGTACACAGTAAAATGTCAGTTAAATGCACAACAAAGGTTTTCACCTATTCTTCAGAATTTGAAGGCTTATATAAATTGAACAAATAAAGCTTTCTATGAGTGTTATGTCCCCTTTTGAAATCAGGTATAATTTCTGATTTAGGTCCTGCCTGGCTTGATAGTGTTAAGATAAAGTAGTAAGTGTCTGCCCAAGCTAGAAAGTAGTTGTTTTGTAAGAACACATGCATGATCACACTGGTGTGCAGTTAGACACTGCAGGTATATGAAATAAGTAATGGAAGTTGCCCTATGTCTCCTCAAAACCTCATCTCAGGATACTGAGTTTGCTTGATTCTTTAGGAGGGTGGAAGAAATACATATTCACAGTATCATGGCCTATTCAAAATATTCAAAATACATTAAAATACTTCTCTGATTGAAAACAGTATGGTTCAGCAGAATGCTCTGAACAGCTCATCTGTGGCTTTGTCATTCAGATAACAACCACTCTGACCTTCATGCCTCACCATGAAGTAGTTCATAAAGCAGTCACAAATTCTGACATAAGTACTGCCTGAATTGGGACATTGGCCAATGTAGTTCAAGGAGGAAATTCCTAGGTAGTTAAATATAAATTAATGATGTTTTGTAACAACCCCCAGATCAGTGCAGGAAGTTAAAAACACCAACATGCCAGTAGGCAGTCACTATCAGAGTGGAGTGAAAACAAGAAAGGTCACTGGGAGTCCTAACAACAAACAGGCATTTTTCTGCTGATATTTCCACCTGCTGATTGCTAAAAAAGGGACTCTTTGCTCTTACTGGAAGCACAGCTGAGGATCATGTTTTCTTGTTTTTTAAACATCCCTATCGGCAAGGAAATTCAATTCTTTGCTCCTTGATAATGAGCCATGCCTTCTGGCAACTGAGGGAAGAGTTGCAGTAGACAGAACAAAAAGGAAATATTCAGAGTTTCCCTGGTCAAGTTTAAGAGTGGAAGGATGACAGAGAAGGGACAGAGATTTGCTATAATTTGTGATGTTTGTATCTGCATTGTAGTTCTTTCCACTAGGAAGAGCAGACAGATTTCTGTTTTGATGTAGGTCTTGATCTTTTTACAGGATCTGTCTAATAAGTCAGTTCAGAGGCATTCCTTTAGCCAAGGAAAAATATGTCCATAAATGGTTGATGGACCTATTGGTACCACATAAACAGATTGTTTCTGAGATATCAGCAGACCTGCAAAGTGATTCTGTAAGGAGAAGACCACAAACACCAACTAAACTTTTCAATAAACCTGAGTTTGACCTAGTTCATGGTCAAACCACGTTAGCAGAGAAGGAGAGAGCTCAAGCATCCATCATCCAGACATCAAACACACAGATGGAACTACAAGTGGAAGAAAAGTAACTAAACCCAGAAATTTCCACTCTAAGCCAGAATATTTACAATATGCCAGGATATACAATTCTAAAAAAAAAAAAAATTAAAAAAATATATTTTTTACTGTCTTATATTTGTTACCAGCAATGTTTGCCTAAACATAAGAGTGAAAATGCTGCTTATTGGTCAAATGTCAACAAGTGCTAAATATTAGACCTGGCTACTGAAGCCTTTCATTACATCTGTTTATTGATTTGCATTTATTCCTACTTAGAGACACACTTTCAACTAACTCACACACTGTCACTCTGAAATCATTTGATTACTACAAGGAGTGCCTAACTTAGTTATAACAGAAATAACGGAGCAGTGCCAGGACAATAATTTCCATTCTTTCTTCTTCATTTGTAAACCTTGTGAATTTTCCTGATATTTTTTCCTGATAAGAAATATATGGGGGTTTTTTCCTGATGTTTTTTCCCAATAAGATGTTTTCCTGATACGTGTTTTGGGGTTTTTTTTCAATATTATGCCTCTTCAAGGCATACATCATAAATGGTTAGGATTCTTCAGTTTGTAGTTTGCTTCTTTCTTATAAATAGTTGTGTCCATTACTTTGTACATGTGTTCCCCTTATAAATGCAGGTAGAGGAACAGACTAACAGCAAGGTTATTATAAAGCAAGTGTGTAACTGAGATATCTTTTAACTAATTTTAACTATTGACTACAAAATAAACTGAGGATATTCTTCCTATAAATCCACAAATTTGCAAGTATTCTCCCTTCAAGAATTTCTGAAAAGCTTCATATTGTAATTCTGAACACAACTGGCTGGATTTAATCAATAGTAAAATTACTATTTACAATAGTCAGAAATACACTTTTTTAAAGTTTGAGGTGACATTTCAGAGTCGAGGCTTGTCTCCTATGTCTATAAATCATATAGAAGTTTTATATATATAAATCTCAAATTTTTTGTGCTGCCATAGACCAAATCTTTAAATGGCCAAAGAAACACATAAAATCATTACTAACACGAATCTTGACTATTCAAGCTGGGATAATTTGTAGTGAGCAGGCTTAATCTAGACTGGAAATACAGTTCTATCTTTTACAATAACAGAATGACAGTATAATTTTTTTATTGGTCATTTTAAATATGGTGGACAAAGTGTTCTCTCTTATGACTCATCTATTTAATATTCTGACACATAAGAAAAAACAATCTACAAAATGATACTAAATGCTGAGCCATATTAACTCTTTTTCTCCCATTCTCCAGAATGAAGACACTGCAAAACCAAGTCAGAGGAGATCTTTCATCAAGTATTCTTTTCAATCATTCTGCTCAGGTCAAATTAAATAAAGAAATAATTTCCTTCAAATTGTCTTAATCTATTATATTTGCACCATGTGACATAACAGCCAAAATAAATCCATTACATGAATAAATCATGTTAAGGCTATGCCTGCTGTACGACTTCAAGTTACATGGTATTACTTATTTGCTTTCTTTGCTTGTACACATTTAGTATTTTGTATATGAATGTCTAAGAGATTAAACACTTCTGAAGAATATTTTTAAACAAAAGGGCCATATTGTTCTATTGTTTGCAAATGAAATTTCCAGTGACTTCAAAGAAATAATTAACTTAAAATAAATAATTCACTTAAAATAAATGACCCATGCTTCACAGAGTTTATTATGAGTTCTAATAGTCATGCCATTTTACCTTGCCACTTAGTTTCTAATCTAACCAACAGAGCATTAGCTCTTCTGAGTTTATGTTTCACAAATAAACTTAAAAAATCATATTATCTCAATATTTCAAATAAATCATTGCAAATAAAACCAATGAACTATAAACATGCTGGTTATGATCAGCAGTTTTAGAGAGACATTAATGGTATCTCTTTTCTAATTGTACAATTCTAAATGCCTTTGTATAGGAGGGTTGGTCTATGTATTACTTTTAACTGTAGCTCAAAAGAAGGGAGGAATTCTGTTACATGGAACATCTTTCATTTCAGGAAATGGAAAAGGGGGGTGTTATTGATAAAAGTAATTCATTAAAATAGCTACTGACCCAGGATACTTTCAATAAATAAATTAACATAGAAGTAAATCACATTTAAAATATTATTTTTAAATTTTATGTATTTTTCTTTAAATGGGAGAATTCTAAACCATTTTTGTGACCCATTAACTGTGGCAGAACGATGCAAGGAAAACCTGAAGAACTGCTGCTATGCAGGGTAAGTGACCTGCAGCATTTTCATGGAGGTTTTAGGAGCCTTAGCTCCACAGAACGCATTGCTGAGGGTCACAAAAGGCCTCAATGTCTCCACAAGAGCTATGATCATGCCCCACACCTACTTTCATGTGGAGTAATTTATATATTGCAGCCTAAAGCTCATCACTGGGTGCTACTGCAGAGGAGCTGAAGGGTCTAGGAGAGGAGATAGAAGAGGCCTGCAGGTGACAGGAGAAAACTTGTCAGCATTATGATGGTCTTATTTCCCAGCCAGGACATAGAGAGGATGGTATGAACAATCACAGGACTGACCCTGCTCCTGAAGGGCTTCCAACCCACATAAATAAACAGACAGAGGCTGAAGTGAGCATCTCCCCTGGAACATGAAAGCGACCCAATCACTTGACTCACTCTTGAGTTCCATCTTCCAAAATGCTCTGCTGGGCCATTTCTTTCAGGCAATTAGGTTGAAATATGATGCTTTCAGTTTCAGGTACACTTATTCCAATTTATATAACAATTAAAAGGCAATTGAAAATGATAACTCACCAAAGAAATGAAAAATGCAACCCGTTGTTTCTTGTGAGCAAATACTGACAGGACAATCGAAGCCAAGACTGAGTGAAATTCTTCCTTTCTGTTTAATAACCTGTAATTAACATTGTTGTTTGACAAATGTGGATGCTCTTCCAGTCTCTGGTTCCACTACAAAATCAAAGACAGATTAATAATATCAGTTCCTCCTGATTAGCAGCAGTATCAGGAAGCAAAACCAGATGCATTTAAGAAAAAAATAAGAATATCTTTTCAGTGTAGAAACATTTTGCATTTGCAAATATGAAAAGGGACAAAGTGATGAAGTTGGGCAATAATTTCATCACTTATCACAGTAGCTTTCTAATCACACATTTCACAGTGTGTAAAGATTTTCCAAATTTTTCATCTGCTCTCTGTGATCTTTGAATTTTAATTGAACTATGCAGTACAATTTTATGGATTTGTATCAAAGATGTTAATATAATCCCTTCAGTTTTTACATAAACTCAGTAGTAAGGATGCTGTTACCAAACAACTATATATACTTCAGCGTTATTTTTAAGTATATCATAAAATACAAATCCAAAGTCCAATAAAAGCAATATGAAGGTTTCAATCCACACCAGGGGATTAAGGATACAAATGTCAGCATCTAGCAGAAAAAACAGCCCTAGAATAGCCAACTACTGCATTTCAGAGACAGTTCTCTCCCTGAGCCATGCAACAATAACTAGAGATTGACAGAGATGCAGAAATATGTTATTGGTGCAGATAAATGATAAAAAAGTTCTCTCTACATTTTATAATCTAAAACTAAGAATAAATAAGTTTTATTTACTACACACCAAGGTAAAAGAAATTAAATTAGAAGAAAACAGCTTAAGCAAGCAAATTTAATTTTAGAATAAGCTCCATGTTTTCACAACACTTTTTTTCCCCAGAATCACAAGTATCTTGAGGCAAAATGTGATCTTTAAACTTTAGACTCAACAACAAACCACAACCAGAAGCAGGAACTCAGCCTCAAGGCCTCCAAATAAGTGAAAGTGGTTGGGTTTCCCAGCACAATATAATTCTTGATGGAGAAATAAATTCATCTCAAAGAAAAGAAAAAGCACTCATTAATGATGTGAAGAGGTCTCTCTGTGGAGATATTTGATTAACTATAATCTAATTTTAGTAATGCTAGTAATTCTGAGAGTGTTGTCTTACCTCAAGTAATATTTTTGCTACAGAAAGGTGGTAAACAAGTTTACATCCCTAATTAGAAGAAATTTAATTTTCATTGTGATAGGCTGCCATGTAACCATTCAGATCTTACTAAATTAATACAATCTGTAGAGACAGAGCCTTAAGGCAATTTGCTTTTGAAATCTCAATAAACCAGTTGCACTTGATAAACAGCAGGATTTGATAAACAGTGGGCTAATGAAAGGTAATGATATTTCCAGTAGCAGCATTAGTGGTGTTTCACTGCAGAGAAGAACAAGAGGATTTTTGAAGACAAGCTGGCCCATCGAAGCCTGAGAGCATCTTATGAAGGAAGAAAGCAAAGAGAAATTCACATCTACCACGTGTCAATTCACTGAGCTTTGCTTACTGAAGGGCAGAGGGTCAGGTCTGTAAGATAAATTAAGTGTTCACATTTGGTAACAGATATCTGTATGACCACATTTCCCAAAAAAACCTCAGATACCAGGATTTAGTAATTATGTGGTCCCATGTGTGACTAAAGATGCAGTGAAAGAGGCAAAACATCCCTGAATTCCAGTTTTGTAGCCACACTCCCCAGGCACTGCTACTTGATGAGGAAGTTTAACTTTACATATTCAAGACAGAAATGTGTATAGAAATATCATAAATGTTCTTAGAGGCCAGGCACACACATTATTAGATACAGTGGGTCACATATATATAAGTGAGTGCAAGCATGGAAAGAGTGAGTGTTACTTCTGATACTTAAACTTAAAAAATCTGGGTTTCCTTCATCAGGTTGTGACGCTGTTAGTAACAGTAAAAGTGGTAAAACAAGACTTCAACCTCTCCTTATCACTGGTTTAATTTTACCAGGTTTTGCCTCAGGTTAGAGTAATTCTGAAAGTAATTTCTCTGCATAAGGAACAAAAATTGACATTAAATTGGCCTGAACTGTATTCATAATAGCACATAAATAAGAAAATCTGGTACATAGCTGGAGAAAGAAAGGTTGAATCTGCTCAGAAATGTGAGATGTACGTAAGTTAAAACACTATGAGGTAAGGTTTTTTTAATTCTTTACAATAATTAGTAACAAAACAATTAGTAGCTTTTTAACATTCTGACGGCCTGAGGTCATAGCAAGTTAATAATAAGCCCAGAAATTATGTATGAGATTTCTACTTTCTGAAGTACAGAGCTGTTTACTTAGTAGAAGCAAAACATAAAAAATTAATGGGAAAAAGTTGCAAAATTAGTCCATCATACTAGCACTATGTAGCACTGCAGTAAATACAAGACATCTTTGAGTATCCCAATTTGGGTTAGTAAGTGCTAAGCATTTTTAACATTAAATAATTGGCCAGTCTGATTTCAGATTTCTTCCCTTCTGATAATTACTTAGCCCTTAGGATGAAGGGCAAACACTGAGATCTTATTTCTTAGGGTCCTATTGCACTTGGGCTTTACATAGAGAGTGAAAACTGATAACGAATTTTCATGTTTCCACGGTGAATGGCTCCTAGCTCTTTGGTTTAATTTTCAAAAGGATTAGTCTTTCCTACTTTGTTTTCTTAGCTTTCATAACTAATTATTCACTCTCTTCCGAGGTCCTCTGAAGATCTTTCATGATGTTTGGTAGAAGCTGACTGGCAGAGAAACTATCCAAGAAAATATGTTACTGCTTCCTCATGGAAAAAATCAGATGGCTGCACCTTGCTTCCATAGCTAACTAAGGGTTTGGAATTAATTAAGTGGAAGGATTAAAGACTTGGTATGATGACTTTGAGTTTTGAGGAAATACTGCAAGTAAATAAATACAGGATGGTCACACAGAAATCAAATAGATGTGGTTATCTTGTAGAAGAGCATTAATACCAAAAACAAAAGAAGAGGAAAAGGACCTGTTTAGGGTGAAGATCTAACTAATGCTGATTGAACTAGATTGTGCAATGGAAAATATCAGAACATTGTACTAAAGGTAAGAGGTAGATGGTTGTGAAGTGGTAAGGGCTTTGATGCAATCATGAACAGCCCAGCCAAACCTGACAGCCAGCTTCTACAACAAAAATCTTATTCAGTAGGTAAGAATAAGAAGAATAAGAAGAAGAACAACAGCAGCTTTGTAAAATCATATAACTTAGACTAAACAGACAGTCAGTGAAGAACAAAAAAAATCTTATGGGTTATATAAAATTCATCTATATGCCCATAATTTCTTATTTAAAATTTCCATTCCACTTTATTTTTGAAGTGAACAAGTGCTTGGCATATTTCTGAGCAAGGTTTAAGAACTCAAGCAGCTATCCTCTACAGAAAACCTACTTCAAGCTAACGTTACCACTGCATCTACAATGGCTGCTTCAATTTTATGGAAATTAAATTATCGCTTTAAAATTTCCCTCTAACATAATGTTCTTCTTTTAAATGTAACCTAAAAATTTCTTGAATGATCAAAGAAAGGGTACTCTGTAAGAGGTATTGTAACCTTCTTAGAATTTAGTTCAGCTTGCTCTAAACTTTTCTGTCTCCGTAAGTGGTAATGTAATTCTGCTAAGAGTTAAGAACTTTTTCTTCTTTGAAATTATTTCTGATAGGGAAAATTCCTTTTAAAAAATGGGGAGGAGATAATAAAATCCTTAATAACAGCATCAGTGGAGTCTCTTTACCCACAAAGGTTCTTTAAGTCTGAAAGAACCCACAGCTACTGAGACATCACCTTCAAACTGCCTGTCTTGTGTTGTGGACCTCTTGTGAGCTTCTTTGGCAAGCACTCCAATCCTGCTTCTTTCAGAAGGATACAATCCAAACTGACTATTCACTATTTTTCTGAAAGTTGTGCATCAGGACATTCTGAAAGATTAGCCACAAACTCGAGTCAACTTTTATTACACCTGAGAGGAATCTTCATTACTCAATCAGCACTACAGCACCAATGAAAATACACAAAAATTCA
Source organism: Heliangelus exortis (assembly GCF_036169615.1). Lineage (NCBI taxonomy): Eukaryota > Metazoa > Chordata > Aves > Apodiformes > Trochilidae > Heliangelus > Heliangelus exortis. The sequence goes on along the minus strand of NC_092429.1, from coordinate 12,319,952 downwards.
AAACCAGTCTTACCAGAAGAATCAAAAGCAGCCTGGTTTTAAGAAGTAGTCAAGCAGACCAAGGATTTGCCTTTCATCATAACAGATAGCAATAAAGCAGTGAAGCATTTAAACACTTTGAAAATAGCTACTATTTTACCAGCCCTGCTCTAGGGAACTCAAATCAATATGTGCCCACGTTCACCCTATTTTCAGTTCTAAGAAGTCCAATTGAATGCACTGTATGTGAAGTCACTGAGCTGAAGAGCACAGGGGAAGTTACAGGTGGGAAGGTATTTTGCTATGTGGCAAAACTTACAGGTTTCAAATTCCAGCCCAACCTATTTGCAGCCAATGTTGCTTTACAGGTTTTCCTGCCACACAGTAGAATTCTTGTATGAGGTGAGGTTTCCTACCAAACTGAAAACTGATTATGCATTACAACATCAGCATCTTGGTTGATAATTAATCCTTGTAATGAGGACCAGTTTTGACTTTATTAACAATACAGTGAAGGATCTGATGTAAGAGAAAAGGTAAGAAAACTTAATTTTGGCTTCTACTTATTTTTTTCACTGGCAAAAGCATACCATTTCCACTCAAATATTAGAATTATCACCTTTAATCACAGCAGGAGATAGATGCAGCAATGTTATAAATTATTGGGAAGACTGATATAAAACAAGATGATGGATAAAATTAGGAAATAATATTCCAATGTTGGAGCCTATTCTTGAAAAGCCTAATCTTGAAGATTGATGATGCATGTCCAGAATTCTTGTTCTTTGTTAAAGAGATGAGGGAGAGAAATTGTACAAGTACCACAGCTGGACACAGGGAACAGGGATAACAGGTGGCCTAGAATAATCACCTCTTACCTGCCAGAAGTCAGACCAGAGTATTCCTTAGCCCAAAGGAACTGTGAGAACAGCTTTAGGATTCTGTTCCCCTGTGAATGTGTTGAAGATAACAAAATGATAAAAATGTGTACAGTGCCAAAAACCTGCCAAAGAAAAGAAAATCATTGTCAGATAAAATAGAAGAGGGTGTTAAGAAGAAAAGCAAAGACAGGAGGGAAGAGTGTGGTATTTAACTGAAGAATAAAAGAGACCAGGAAGCATATAGAAATATTTTGCTTAGAAGAAAATAAAGGCATTAAAAAAAAAAAAAACAAACAGAATTCACAAATAGATGTAAGCCCTAAAGATGCTTATAAGCACCATGTCTCTCCTTTCTAACAGAGACTTACAATGGCAAGATAACTTTACAGTGTGTGACAGAGAGAAACATACGCATATGTAAAATAAGTTTTGTATCTGTATTTTTCTGCTGGACACTAAACAAACAATAAATGTTCTTTTGAGTAGTGTGAATAATGATAGCACTAGAGGAAATAGCCTGAAGTAGCAGAGGAGGTTTAGACTAGTTATTAAAAGAATTTCTTTACTGTGAGAGCAGTTAGGTATTAGAATGGACTGCTCAGGGAGATGGTGGAATCACCATCCCTGGACGCATTTAAAAACCATGTGGATGAGACACACTCTAGTGGGCATGGTGATACAGATATTGATAAATATATATGTATTTTTTTTATTGGGGGTTGGATGTTGACAGTTGAACACAGTGACCTCAGAGGTCTTTTCCAACTGTGAATACTGTGATTCTCTGAAGAGAAATCCAGACATTTATTTTTTATTATTATTTTTCATTACTATGAGATAGAAGAAAAGGCCAATATTAAGTACTTGCACACATTTACCTGTATGTAGGTTTAACTACTGGATATTGGCCTTAATTACCTTAAGCAGGACAAGAAATTTATAAAATCTTTAAATGAAGACTGTTACCTTCCAGTGTCATGAGTTTATGAACAAATTCTACATTTGGAGACACATATATGCAACTGCCATTAGACATCCACAGGACAGGTACAGCTGTCTCATCACAGAGGCAGAGGCTGTATCACCAGCACTGCCAGCTTTGCAGACAAGGAGTCAAATCCCCAGACTTTCACTGCTGTCACTGGGAACCTTCTGACTCTCATTTGAGACACAGGCTGAAAGTCAGACTTAATGGAAGTAAAACCAGAACCCACATCGAGTTCAGCAGGACCAGGACAGCACTCAGCCCCAGTGGCTGTTCACTCACACTCCAAATACAGACCAGATTGTATGGGTGTCATTAGTGCAAAAGCCTTGGAAGGATAATGTCAGCAATATGGAGACCTAACTTTAGAGCAGCTAGAAAAATCTTCATTAAAATTGAGGAAAAAGGCAGAACACACAGAATCACAGAAAAGCAACAACATAGGTTGGAAGGAACCTAAAGGTCATCTACTTCCAACCCCCCCCCTGCCATGGGCAGAGGCATCTCCCATTTGCTCCCGGCCCTCTCCAACCCAGCCTTGAACACTTCCAGGGAGGGGGCATTTTGAAAGGGATGTGATGATAACTGGATTATAAATACCTAGGATAAAAAGAAGATAAAAGACAGACGAGGTGTGTCTGTGCAGTTACCATACCTAAACCAGAACCTGACATACAACCAGAACAGTAACAGGCAGAGTAAGAAAGAGCTGTTTGGCCTGGAGCTGTGCTGAGTGCAGGAGGCTCTGTTGCCTTAAAAATGAAGAGCAGCAGTACAGTGCATTCAATGTGCCAAGTGATACCTACAAACTAGTAAGGATCCATAATTCTCACAAAACAGCTCTCTTTGTTTTTAAAACACCATTTTTTTCCCATTAATGACTTGAGCAACATCCTTTGTGGAGATTAGCAGCTAGGGGACAGCTGGCTCTTCCAACAGTATCATCTCCATAAGTCTAAGAGCATTGCACAAAAGGGTTTGTTTTGTTATTTGTTGTTTTGTTATTATTATTTATTGTTTTTTGTTTTTTTTTCCTTAAGAAAGATCTGGGAAATGAGGGAAGTGAGTAAAATTTTTAACATTGGCAGATTGTTCTCCTTTATGTAAACAGCCTCAGGGGATTTGTTAGGACACAGTATTCAGACAAGCAGATTTTATTTCATAATAAATGAACTTTTAAATAATTCTGGCATATTCAGTCCCACAAACAAGTTGTTTCCAATTCAGAAAAAGCTTCTCAGAATTTTTTCAGTTCTTTTTCCTTGCCTCAGAAAATAACTTTACTTTTCTCCCCAGATAACTCTTACTTGCTTTTTTCCTGAGCCTCGTGTCCTCATTTTCTTTCACATCACCAGCCAGTCCTAATTAGGATTTAGAGATTTATTAAACATCTCATTATAATCTTCATAACGTATCGGTTATGTGTTGACTCTGTTTCTGACAAAGGTTTGTTTTAAAGAAATGTAAACAAGAGGGACTTGTTCTCATCTAATGCAATTTGGCAGCAGAAACTCCCATGGAGAGGAAATGAGCTGTCCCACAGGCACTGTACTGGTCTGGAACTCAGAAATTCCTGGTTTAGTTCCCTGTTCTGCTGTAAACTTCCTGGATGGCCTTAAATAAATCTCTCTATTCCTCTGATCCCTATGTGTAAAATCAAATAATACCTGTTTCCTTGTTTACAGATGGAAAATGAAACAGCTGAAAAGTGTTGCAGCTCTCAGCCTAGATGAGCCTTTCTTGTTCAAACTGGATGACTTCATTCTGCCATCTTATCTCTATCTGCAGTTTTCTTGTATGAACAGACCTTTAACCATTTAGCAAATGCCTTTACTGACCTTTTTTCACCCCAGTAATCTTTTCTTGTGTGTCCTCTGTTCTTTATACATCCTTGACTGCCTTATTCCCACCTGTTCCCTGTGTCTTCTTTCATCCCTGACATCTGTACAAAAGGTACAGGTATAAAACCAGGCTATTTTATAGTCTAATCAAAGCAAATTGTTCACTCTGCTGTTCTTCATAAGCTTCTAGAAACTAAAACATACATAAGAAAAACTTAAACCCTTTAAACCACTCAAATTCTACCTAACACAACACACATTTCATCCTGGATGCTAGGATCAGGTTGTTCTTTCAAAGACCACCCTGGACACAGCACTTAGAAATTTACAGTTCACAATGTGCTGTGATAAAAATGTAAACAACAGTACTTTTGCATTTTCAAGCAATTTCATTTGTACACTGTTAACCATATGTATGCTATTCATAAATACAGGATGGTTTATAATGTAACATAAAAAGAGTTCATATAAAGGGTCACCACTGAGAGAAGATCAAATATCTGGAGTAATTAGTTCTTTCAAAAGTATTCTTTGAAGGAAATCAAAGGAACTTTTATAATTCGAACTACAGAAAAGCAGACTGGTGATTTAAAAAAAATAAGCAAATCAAAAATTAATATATTCATTGTAACAGAATGTGAGGCTATTCTTCATCAAACCAGCTACTTTCATTCTGAGATAACTAGGGAAATACAACACAGATCCTCCAACACCTACTTTGTAAAGAACAAATGGAAAACCAGACTCAAGAAACACATAATTTGTTCTATTCTAGACTTTGATCAATGTCCACGTATGACACAGCTTCAAAGCATTGTATCTGTTGGATCTGTCAGCCAAGCTTGCACCAAGGGCTGCAGTGTGTGGTTACTGCCAGTGGAGTTCAGAATTGTACTGGGAAGTGATGACTCAGACCAACTGTTAATATTTTTGACAATCCCATCACATTAGATTAATATATTCCAGCTTCTTGTCTCAGGACGATTAAATTCTTTTTACAATATATTCTTGATGAGAAATATCCATGGAAGGTTTAAGGATAATGCCTTCCAGAGTTTTAACAGTTACATTTAGGAAGAAATACTTTAGCATGAGGGTAGTGAAACACTGGAACAAGTTGCCCAGGGAGGCCCTGGCTGTGCCCCCCCCTGGAAGAGTCCGAGGCCAGGCTGGATGGGGCTTTGAGCAGCCTGGTCTGGTGGGAGGTGTCCCTGCAGATGCAGGGGGGTCAGAACTGGATGATCTTTAAGGTGCCTTCTAATCCAAACCATTCTGTGATTTATATGATTATGTGATGCATATGATTCTGTGATACAGAGGTGTGAATATAAATAAACATAGCTTGCCAAGAGTCTCTTACAGTGGTACAATTCTTATTCGCCTGCACTGTATGAAAGGGCACATTCAGTTTTCCTGGTTCATTTTCCATAAGAGTTGCATATGTAATCATTCTGTATTTCTATTTTGAAGACTTATGAACTCTCATCCTCTTTTGATAAATGAAATTTACCAAAATTTACCAATTCAGCATGTAATGCCATGCAAAAAACCTTAAAAAAATCCAAGATATTTCACTGAATCAGTATGAAAAAGAATTTCAGCTCCCTTACCTGCAGTGGTTAAGCACACAAAAAAAAATTTTCTAATTGTTCCCTCTGCAAAGAGACATCAATTCTATTCTGAAGCTCACATTTTCCTGACCAACATCCCACTGTGCATATTCTGCACATCTCACTATAGTAGGCAGGAGGCTTATATTTCATTCCATGTTATTCTTCTCTCAGCAACATTCATACTCAATTTCTACTTTGGTATAGGATTAAACCTTTGCTGCAGGAGGCAAAGTTTTGAAAGGAAACTATCCATATTCAAGCAGTAGGAAATAGCTTATATTGCTCACATTTAAAAAAAAAAAAATTAAATATGCCGGTTTCAGATGACAATTAATTAGACAAACTATGACAATAGAAATTTATTCTGTTTTCTGTGCTATGAAATCTACTGGGAAAATACATAAAAGAGAATATGATTTTTGGTGTGCCTCAGAAATTTTGAGTGGATCAGACTGCACTGTGGCTGAATTTGGTCAATATGCTGGAGGCGTGTAAGCCTGGTCTTAATTAAGTTAACTATGAATGATTTCAAGGAATGACCAAGGGTTGGGATTGCACTCCATCACATTTCTGGTATTTTCAGTTATATTATTTATGGTAAGAAAGTGGGAATGGTGGCTGTTATCCTGTGACCAGTGAGCAGATGAATCCCATATTTCAATAGGAAGTAAATCTATAAATGACACAGCCAGATAATGATGGCTTGATAGAATATCTTTTGTAATAAAACAAGATCCATTTGTATGGGCTGCAAAACAGCAATTTGGAAAAAGCTTTGAAAGATTTTTATTTTCTTCTTTTAAATATTGTGCTCCTGCAACAATATCTAGAAAGACATAGGGACAAATATGCAACATCTGTGTAACATTTCTTTTTCTGAATAGACACTCAGCATTTTCTCTACACTATAGAGGGAGTAGAGAGAGTATTCTCTTAGCTGACAAATTTTTTTATGAAAGTTTTTCCAGAAAGTATGGCTACTGACTCACTCACTATTTTCCACAGAACTTAGGCATCAGGTTTTGTTTTCTTTCAAAAAGATTCCAGGCCTTCATTGCTGTTAAGAAAACCTGAGTGTGATCTGACACTGTGGGCTTGGAGAGACTTAAGTGGGTCTGAAGGAAAGTCTGTATCATATCTTGCAATGGTTCAGAAGAGTAATTCAGGCTGTTAGGTTTACAGTGCAGCCTTCACTGCTAAGACTTCAGTGACACCTTGAGATAGTGGAGGGCTTGAAGAGGAGTAGTAAGAAGGGGGAATGAGTGCATCCATAACTACACCTAAGCAAGCTCTTTCTATCTCCCCACTGCCAGAGCAGATAAAAAAGCAAAATGCAGATATTTAATTTGTGCTTGGACAAAAGAGAATAGATTTTTTTTTTTAATTATTTTTGCTTTCTGAGAACCATCCACTTCAGAATCAAATGCACCATAAGGGGCAAAAGAAACCACAGCTTCTGTTTGGCTCTATAGGAGAGGTGACATGGGTTCTCCATCATGTATCTGACTCCTTTCTGCAACAAAATACAACCAAAACTCTCATGCATCTCCCTAAATCATATTTATGTTGGATAGCTTCTACCAGTGCTATTTCCATTCCTATTCTCCACTACATTTTCCTAACACAAGCATAAAAAATTATTTGTCTATCTGTCATCCTGTCTTCTCCTTCTCCACATTATATTTTAACTTGGCTATAGACACTTACCTGGAAGTCCAAGCTGAGGTTGCAATGACTCGAGGTTGTAACTTTGATGCTGACTTAAAATATGAAGCCCTAGTCCAAAAAACTGCTGACTTTTAACAAGTTTAAAACCTCTCATAATGTTCTGATCTAAACCTGCTGCTCCCATTATTTAGTAGCAAGTGAATACCATCCCAAACCATAGAATGTGTGCACCAACTGAAACCAGATTGTGATTCATATGCAAAACTGACCCTCTAGCTTTATTTCTATACACACGCAAAGGAAACCCTGAATCCCAAATAATATCAACCTTTAAAAGACTCTGATATGAATTCTGATTGAATATAAGTGTATCTGAAAAAGAAATAAAGCTAGAGCAGCAAAATGCCCTCTCTATCCTGGCTGCTTCTCTGACTTTCTTTGATTTTGATCTGTAGCTTCACATTTCACATTGATTTGCAGGTTCATACAGAGGAACAAAACCAAGCTCCTCTGGAGCTGATGTTAAAATGGACACCGTGTAAATAATTGATTTTTTGGTTCAATAGCTAAGAGAAAAAATAAAGTTAGTGGTTATCGTTTTGGATGCATCCCAAACTTAAATGTTTCCACATACTCAGCCAATTAAGATAGATCATTTGAGATTAAACAAAGCATTTCATTCAAGCAGAAAAAAAATCAGACATAATTAATCATGACAGCAAGCCTGTCAGAAAGCAATAGAGAAAAAAAAATGAGAAAAAAAAAAAAAAGAGAGGAAAAAAAGAAAAACATTTTCTGTGACCCTATATACCAGAGGTGGTTCTCCTGTTGCTCTTGGATCACAGAGGCTGGCAGGCAGTCCAGAGGCTGCTCCCGTGCCAGGCCTGGGTACATGTGGGAACGTGGCCGGGTTTTGCGGGAAGGTTCTGGCTGCCTCCTCTGAACCCTTCTCCTGGAGAAAGGAGCCAGCTGTGGCCAGCACTGCTTGTCTGGATCAGTGACAAGTGACATGTTCAGCCTCACAGAACTCTTGTCAGCTTCTGCCTGTGAACTTCTTTCAGAGTTTCCTCTCCTTGGCTGTTGAATTTTGGCGTTTGGGTCACTGATTGTGTAAAATAAGAAATAAAGCTCACAATGAAAAGTTGCACCTTTTTCTGTTGGAAAATCATCTGAAACATGGGTTACCTGAGAATTAATACTGCCCTGTTCCTTCCAAGAAATTCCACACTAGGTCTTCACACCACAAACAGACCAGGAAAGAAGGCCAGGACATCATGAGAACAAATCCTCTTCAGCAGCCTTGAGTTTTATGAATGGCATCTAAGTCTCTTCGTTAATATATTCAGATACCAAATGTGGGTTTTTTTAAATATTACAATAGTTTTCTGGGACATAATGTTCATCATTTTGTGTTGTCTGGAATAGTACAGTTTTAGAAGTAAATTGTCCACAAAAAAAACCCAAAGTAATTCAAAGATTTTTTCAAAAAAATTAAAATCGTAAGACTCTCAATTGTGTAAACTAATGTAATTCTGTAAACTAATATGAGAGTCCAGGTTTTGTCAAAGGTTGTCTTCAAGATATTTAAATGTCTAAATGATTTTATGCCTTTAGTTTTTTTGAAAATATTTTGAAATATTTTAAACATTGTGGAAACTCCCCACTCTAAAAATAAAACAAAAACAAGCCTTAAGTATAACCTTGAGACTGATCCTCTTTCTTCCTCTTCATATACAGTTTTTCTGGAGAAAAAAAGACTCTAATTTCATCATATAAATTTATGACCACTTAGACAAAAAGTAAAGGGAGTTAGTAAGAGCAGTAACGGAACCACCATCCACAGAAAGTGCACATGTGTGAGCCACCAAAAAGACAAAAAAAAAAAGTTAATACATGTGTTTTTTCAGTACAATAAAAGCCATCATTCTTTATTGGTCACTCCTTTTAGAAGCACTCCTAAGAGCCAAGTTTTGTCGAACATTTGAATTTAATAAAAACAGCAGAAATTGCATTTTCAAAGTTCACTTAAAGCTCAAAGGGAAATGCAGATGTTTAACTCACCACAGATATCAACATCTTGTTTATTCAACAAGGACCTTGAAGAGTTCCTGTGTCTCTTCTGCAGTCACATTGTTCACTCCTTTCTGAGACAGCTCCAGCTGATGTCAAACTCTCCTGGCTTGTCAAGCTGGCTTGACATGAACTGCCCTGCACTGACTGAGAGGAGGACTCTGAGGCTACAGGACTGTGAATAAAACAAGGTCTGCCTTGACATCCACAGTCAGTGGTTGCTTGAAAAATAACAGGAGGTAGATGAAGGAAGGAACCAGAATTTCTGCTGGAGGTTAAATATTCTGTTCTTGGTACAAAGTAAAAATAATTTTTTCTCCTTCCAAAATAAAATTCATAACAATTCAGAGTTATGATATGAGTTATGACCAGATATATATGAGTTATAACCAGAGTTATGGTAATTAGAATTACCCAGAATCAAAATATGTCAAAAAGCTTTAAAAAAAGGTGACAATTGTAAAAATGACAGGCAAATTTTCCATCACATTCACCAACTGGAATCTTTGTGATCCTTTTCTCCTGTAGATTTTCTCTTTATATTTTATGCAGGAGAAAGTGAGTCCTATTCACCCAGCTTTCTTGGAAAAAGTGCTTCTGTTCTGAGGCCAAATGTGTATGAATCATGCATTGTACTTTTTTCTTTTATTTATTCCCTGTGTCTATCTTCAGCCTTAAGCCCTGAGCTACCAAAAATAAATCCTAAATCAGAAAAAATACTAGTGGGGACTATAAATGGTTCTTGATCAGGAAAGTCTCCAACTACCCCAAGTGTTTCTACATTAGTGTATCACACTTTTTGAGTATCAGGCATTAATCCCGCTGAAATACATGAAAAATATTAACAAGGTGATAATGCCACTTGAGAGCTGTGAAGATCCATCACCAGGATTATTCTCCTAATTCATATTCACCTTACAAAGGAGCTGGGAGCAAAGCAGACTAAAAAGAAACTCTCAGTTACAGCAGCAAGTGAATGCATGCTGGAACACTGAAAGCTTTTGGTTTTGCTTTGCACATAATGGAAATGTTGCTTAAGAGTTGTTGAGCAATGTCCTGTAATGAAATTTGTGATTATGAGAAACCTTTTCCTAAGGGATATTCTATGTTTTGGAAGATGCTACATGCTTTGATTTGAGAGGTGTTTGAACTTGAAAATGGTTGGGGGTGGGGGTAAAGGTTTTTTTGTTTGAATGTTTGGTTATTTTGTTCTTGCTGTTGGGAAATTTTTCTACACTGTAAGCCAAATAAACAATTATATCCCTAATTTTTTCTCCCAGGGAGAGGTAGCTCCTGTTTTGTTGTGACCTCCTTGACCACAATTACAATCCAAAACACAGAATAAGGTGCATATTTGTACATTGCACAATTTCAGGCATTTTTGGAATGCCACCAGACAGCAAACGATTTGAAAACAAATGAAGTCATTGGGAACCTTTTTCCTGACCTCACAGGGCTTTGGGAAGGCCTGTGAAGATCATTCCATTAAACTAGTAATTTCCTGTGAGTGTCACCAGGAAAGCTGAAGCACACAGCTATCAACCACCTTTAATTTCATAAGGGCCCTAGAATTGACAATTTCACTAACAAGAAAACTAAAAACCTAAAAGGTACAGAAACAGTCAGCATTTCTTATTCTTTCTCCAGTTCTTCATGTTTTGGAAAACTAGTTATCTTTTTTGGGAGTTTGTTTAGATGTTTTTGTCACAGGGCAGTCTCTTCTGGGAATTATTCAGCATGGAAGTGTCTAAACACATTTCTATTTGTTCTAACAAGTGCCTCCCCTCAATGGGGTTTATTCCCTGCTTCTTGCATCCTAGCAGATTAACAGCAATTTGATAAAAATTTGAAGTTCTGCTTATACAAGACTGGTGAAGAATTTTTTACCTGTCAAATTGCTTTAATCACTTTTCTGTAACTCCCTTCCTTTCCAGTAGCACAATAGAGCTCAAAACAATAAACAGACTCAGTCTCTTGTCTACTTGGCAAAGAAAAAAAAAAAATATTGGAGTGCTGCCATCTTCTGGTTACACTCTACCATAATTGCCATCAATTAGAGGTTGTTTACTAAACCAAACAGAGGAATAAAGTATTCTCAAGACATTTACGAGTTTGTCGTAACAGAGGGAAATCTCTAAATAAGTACAAACCCAGGAACATTTTCCCTGTAGTCACTGAAGAGTCAGAAGCTACTCTAGTGTATTTGTACAAGGATCTATAGGAAACTAAACTAAACAATACATTTTAGTTCATTTTTTTAATTACAATCTCATCACAATAACTTCTGATCCTTGTTTTTGTGTTTTGCTCGTCACTGTATAAAACTATTCTATACTTCACACTTCCATGAATAGATCCCTTTATTTTTCTGAATTATCAAAAACCATGAATACTGACTTCTGTGACCTGCCCAAGTTAAATGCCAACACGTGGGCAGAGTGGGAGACTATAGAGAGAGCAGCCTCATGCTCCCCTTTGTCTTTGCCTTTTCATCAGCCAAAGAGCAATGGCTAAAACTGCAAGCTGCTATCACTGCTCCAGCTTTCTAGGATGGTAAATACACCCCCAGCAGTTTCATGTAGGAGACCAGAACACAATCAATGCAGTGAATACAGTTTACAAACAATATAACAGCAGAATGAGTATAGCTTGCAAATTATCATGGCAGCTGGAGTGTTTCAGAAAGTGTTCAGGAAGATGAACAGAAAATTATTTTTCTTAATTTCAGTGAGAAATCAGGACAAGAGCCTCCTGCTACCTGGCAGTCCTTTGATAAACAGCAGAAGAGATAAAAAAAGAAATGATTGCAACAAAGCTCTGGTTTCCTGAGATTCTGTGATAATTCCTCTAGCCCATACTATCTGCAGATGGAATTTCACAATATAGGGATAGAACATGCCTTTTCATGCTCAAGGTGAAGAATGTTTTCCATTTAGCCTTTAGCAATACCTAGTCCACCCTGCACCCAGCAGGTAGCTCAGACTCACCTGGAAAGATAGGTGTATGGGATACATATATCCTGGTTAGCTAGGTAAGGTAAAATTAACCCCAGTTAAATATAGGTACATGTGGCCACCAGATACATCTTTAGCACCTGAAATCAGCAGGAGGACAAGTTAACATCACTGAGTGCATAAAAACATTTATAACATTATGGGGCAGTTCAAAAAAACCTGATTATTGCCAAATGCATTTCAAAGCTACCTTTTTAATATGCCTGGAACAGGATAGAATTGGTTTTATTAGTATCATTTAATAGATATGTTAAGTTAGTGCCCAAAGGTGCTCATGTTTGGTAGTGCATAAACAGGGGTTACATATATATATATATATATATATATGTATGTAGGAGATTATATATATATATATATATATATATATATATAAAATAACAACATATAATAAAATTAACAATATGCATTTATATAAAAAATAACAATATATATTTCCAGTATTTCCAGGCTTTCAGTCCATTTGATCAGGAGATTTTTATTTCACTCATGACAATGTATTACCATGTACTCATCACAATGCATTATGCTAACTAAACCCTTATATCACTGATAAAGAACCTGTGGCACAGAGGTCTGAAATGACAAACAGTGCTACAGACCATGGTATGTAAGCCCAAATGCTATTATCATAGCTGTGGAACAGCCTCTGAATAAAAAAAGGAGCAAAAGTACAGAGAGCGACCTGTAGGTCACTCATTACTGATTAGTTCTCTTCCATCTATCTGGAAGCTTTCCTAAAAGTGACCATTAAACTCAAGGCCCAAAACCCATGTTTCTTTGTAGGTAACTATTCTCTCTAGGTAACTATTTTAATAAATTTAGATGCAGCAAAATATCTTTAAATATCTGAAAAAATTAGGAGGGAGCAGTCTTTCATATATGGCTTTAAATACAAAGAACTGCCCTATCCCAACCCTTGCGGAGATACAGAAATTACTCAACTATAGGTATTGTACAGAAAAATGCCAGTACATCTTCAAGAAAACACAGACTGAAAATATTTGCAATGTATATTACAGTCCTATAATATGTTAGTTGCATATACACATATATATATGTTTCAGTGTATATAAAGTCATTTATTAAAACATATAACTTACCAGACCCATCTGATGCCTGCACCCTGCCCCAGCCAGACCAAAGTGGTTGTTGATGACAGGCAAAGAGGAGAGAACTCCAGATGCAGATATCTGTGACCAATAGCAACACTACATGTTAGAAAATAACATTTTTACCCTTTTGAACAAGGCAAAATATGTTTTATAATGATTAAGGACGTGCCATGGAATTTTCAGGGGCACTTCTCGGGGTAAAAGTGTGCTTTGTGTAACTAAAAAGGAGTTCTACCAGTGAAAGAACACAAGTGTAAAATAGCAGCTTGTGACTCTACAAAGGAATAAAGAGTCCACACACGCTGCCAAGCCATGATGTGTTATGACAACACACCACACCCAAAGAGGAGAAACAGATTTGCTATAAATTTCAAACTGTAAGGAGAACAAGTTGAATTCTTCTGAATGGATGCTTTAATGATTATTTTCCTCCTTAATTTCAAGGTTCTGGGAAAGACTTCTGTGAATTTTCACAGAAAAGAGAAGAGGCCTTTTGACATCAAAGTGCCCTTTATTTTGAAGTATTATTTAAGTTAAAGTATTACTCACCCAGCACTGCAGAGACTACATTTTCTTTAATATAAGAAAGTGTGGATGTGCCATGGATTTCCTTAGTGCCATTCTGCACGCCTGCAGGGCCCCTGCTGGCCTTAACTAGTGCAACAAACTAAGCCTTTCAGCATAGAAATGAGCTTGATGTATGATGAATACCAGAAATTAGACAGTTCATACAATTAATACTTCTTCAGACTGTTCAAGTGTTGCCAGCATCATCTTTTCTCCACAGGTCACCATGGTCGGTCACTGAGGCAGCAGCACGAGATGGCTTTGTCACACAGCTCTGAACTGTCAGGCTCAAACACTTTCCCTCAGGTTACCACAGCTGCTGCTGCTGCACTGGCACTACTGCTGCCCAAATGCACAGCTTTAGGAAACACTGAACACACTTCAGGATAAACTGGGTGGGAAAAAAGAGCCACTTGCAAATCTCCAATGGGATCTACATTCACATTTGAAGCAGTGGTCACATTCCTCTCCCTTACTCACACATCCCAGACTGGGGTGAGGAAAGATATGGTTTAAGGCAAATTATTCTGGTTATTACTGTGTTAATTACCTGTTACCCCAGCTGAGAGATCCTATCAACTTTCCAGTCATCACTGGCACAAAGGACTGGCTGGGGTTCCCAAGAACATCTCAGGACTTTATAAAACAAACAAAAGCAAAGAAAACCACACATTTACAACGTTATCCTTCTCAAGATCACCCATATTCTTACCAGCTCAACAAAAAAAATTAAGATCTAGACACACATGCACTGCTGCAAGTGCTTTATCTGTTCACTGGCACTCGTGGTTTTCCTGCCAAGTGACTTATCTAATACAATCTGCTTCTCTGGCACATAAGCAGTAATTCAGCTCCTCCCCCACCTACTTTCCTCCCTCTGCATCTAGATTTTGCAGATGCCCTTGAACAGTTTGGCTCATTTGCCTGAACTTACAATAGAGCAAATACAAGTGTGCACCAGTTATATGTGTTTCATATGAGAAGTCCTCATGCTAAGGACATTTGGACCTCTAAAATTTGGGTTTCTAGTGGAAACTCTCTTCTTAGACAAAGGAAGTTCCAAGTAAGAGCAAAGTTTGACTCTGTAGACTGGGATATTTGAGGCTGTTTTGTTCAGTTTTATTGTTTTCCACCAACCTGAGAAAAATAAGTGGCATCAGAGTCTAACTCAACCTGCCACAGCAGACAGCTGATGAGTAAAACTACTCTGTTGGTTCCTGGCCAGGAATAATAAGGAAAATGAAAATTACTTCACATCTTCACCTGTGCCCCTCAGAGTACTTTTTTTTCCCCTTTTAATGGAAATACTATCCTAGATGAGATTCTTTCTTCTGCTGATTTATTGACATTAAGCCACAAGCACTAGCAAAGTGGTTTATACCATGCTATGAAATCACAGGCATACACAATGGTACAGGAACAAAAAGTTGACTAGGAACAAAAAGCATCATACAAACTTCAGAGATCTTACTGATCACAAATAAAAATGTACATTTCTCCCTAGTAACCACACTGTTATGCATCTGTATTTACAGAAACGTGTAAGAAACAACTGTCAGATTTGGCTAGCATTGAGGCAAACACAGGAGAGAGAAGAAACACCGAAACATCTTTAGCTGCTGAAAGTAACATAAATCATGATTCTGTTTCCTCCTGAAACACTCATATGGCCTCAGTTAATAGGAATGACAGGAACTGGAGCCTTAGAGGTCCACAAGCAGTCATCTTGACCTTCACCCTGGGCACCAGCTACACAGTGACTGAGTGCTGTGTCTCACCCAGCAATGCCTTCCCAACACAGCCTGAATCAGATCCCTGCTTCCTAAGGACATGCCTGTCATGATCTATTTAGTTCTGAGCTCACTAATTCTAAGATATTTTTCACTGAAGTGTTGAGCTGCAAAGAGCAGAGTTTCATCAGGAAACTGAATTATATCTTCCTCCACCAAGCAAATCTCTTTTTTTTAACCTTCTGTTTTTTAAAAGCTGAGGGCTTGCTGACCTCTGGCAACCAGTTATGTGAAAAAAAATGGAATGAAGCTGCAAGTGTGTTACTGAGCACAGCATGCAGCCCTTTCACAGAGTCAGGGTTGGTTCTTGTGTCAGCTTGAATGAACAAGATTTTTTTTTACACTCCTGTAAACAAACTATATTGACAAATTCAAAATATCATAGAGAATGTTATTGTGTCTAAAGGTTACCATTAATATGGTACTACAAGAGTAAAAGAAGAGAAATAAAATTAAGAAATAAAACTGCAGAACAAACAACAAAATAATATGGTATAAAATTACTATCAGAGGATGAAGCATTTTGTATTAGTAAATCATGCTCATTTTCACTTGCTTCTGAGCAAAGCAAGGTCTTCTATGCTCTGTTGCAGCAGTGCCAGCAGAACTGCAGTGCAGCTGCCAGAACTGGGCTCCTTGGTGATGTTTTATATCTTGGGTGGGAACCCAAGGCAGCAGAATGCAAATGTGGGAGTGATGAGCATTGGCCAAGCACCCTGCACTGCAGCAACTCCAGACCTCTGAGGAACCCCAGCTTGAGACTTCATCTCACTCCAACCAAAGGCTGCAGCACCCTAATTTTATTGTTTGCAGCAAAGGATTAACCCAACTCTTCAAAAGCAGGCGTGGGGCTCACACACCCTCTCAGCACCATGTAGCAGACGTCAGGGCACGGCACTGAGAAAGAAAACTGCTTGAGACCATTGCACAACAATGTGCACTTCTGTGGTACTGATCAGATGCCAATTCTGTATCATGAAGAACTGTGTTTGGATAGTGAATAGGGCAGACTCAGCTAAAACAACACAGTTTGTTTTACTAAGTCTTTATGTAAATAGAATTATTGTACTGTTCCTACTCCATACTTTGCGCTTCTCCCTATGGGCCAGATTCTGCCTTCCCTCTACTCAGTAGAAACCAATTTCATAAGTTTTTCATTAGTTTCACAATGTACATTTCACAACATAAAGTAGTCACAAATTTGACCTTTCTCCAGTCATTTTCTGCAAAACTTCTCTGATTCTCTGCAAAATACAACCATTTCTTCATCACTTTCCCTGAAGGCAGAATAAAAAGACACAGGTCACATGTAATTTACTTCTATGCATCTGAAATATTTCTGCAACTCCTAAATGCCATGTGTGACACATCAAGGATCCAGAAGGACTAGTGATGCTGTTTTGAGCTATCAAAGTGCAAATAGAGTCCAAAGTCAGTGCAAGCTGTAGATATGTGATATACCAACCAACTTTGTAACTGAACAATTAGACATCAATGGCAAATTAAATTCAAATAAATTTAAATTAGGAAGTCACTCACTGATAACTGTTAAGCCAAGAATGTCTTCATACATTCCCAAAGTATCAACAGGCATTCAGATCTAATTTTTGTACCAACCACAGTCACCACTGTCAAAAACTGGAACATAAGCATTGGATTAGTATCACTCAATCTATTCCTAAACCTCATGATAAATGAAAAACTGAAACAACCACATTTAGTCAAAACAGATGATATTTAAAAGATATATTGGGGTGCCTCCAGTACACCTTTGGATGTACTCTTCAAGCAGAAGTGGATATACTCATGTTCACTTTGCTACATTTTTTGTATAGAGAGCAATACTGACAGAGGAAGTGTAATAGATTCCATTTTCACTCATTCTATGCCAGGTAAAAAAGCTGTCTCCCAGACAACTGCTCACAGTCCTATAGCAATTAAAACAGTTCATAATGAGCAATAATTGATGCGTTTCCAACTGTTCTTCGTGCCACTTGGCAGTTAGGAGCTATGGAATCACATATTTCAGGTCATTTCAGGGATTTCAGACAGACCCATAATTCTGGGCTGCTCTTAGAGATTTCAGCATATCACATGTTCAGATGTAACATTTCTAGCAGAGATGATGAAAACATTCCATTCCATTTTAAAA
The DNA here is from genome assembly GCF_036169615.1 of Heliangelus exortis. Classification (NCBI taxonomy): domain Eukaryota; kingdom Metazoa; phylum Chordata; class Aves; order Apodiformes; family Trochilidae; genus Heliangelus; species Heliangelus exortis. The sequence goes on along the minus strand of NC_092429.1, from coordinate 12,302,280 downwards.
TATGGTGTTTCTGCATTTTGGACATTACTTTGTAATCTGAGCCATGTCAAATTATAAAATATATGTTTTATGAAGAATGTGGCTGAAATACTTGTCTCAAGGAGTGTAAATACTCATACGTTGCCCAACTTCCAGAGAGTTTTATCTAGCTTCTGCAGTGGTTCAAAATGCTTATTTTAGAGCTAGGCAAAGAATCCCATTGGCGTTTGGAAATAATATCTGTCCTTTAAATATGTTTTCATTTTGTTTGACAAACATAATCCTCCTGTACTCTTTTGTTGTAATGAACAGATTAAACTGGTGGACCAGAGGGAGACTATTTTCATTAGGAAGCTTGGAAAAATTTGATCAGGAAAAAAACCAGTCATCCAGTCAGGATAGTTAAGACTTGTTTTCAAAGGACAAATAAAAACAAGAAACAGAAAATGTTAAAATAGAGTTAAAACCTATTAGAAAAGTTCAGAATCACTATTTTTAGAATATTTATACAATATATATGATGTATGATATATATTATATATGATATTCAGAGCTTTTAAACAATGCTGTACAGCCATGTAAAAATTTTCTTTTACTTATAGAACCTTGCTTTCAAATCCTTTCATATAGTTAAAAGGAAACAGGACACTTGGAGATTTTAGCTGCCCCTTAGAATAAACAGTTCTGTAATTTTTTCCAATGTGCAACTAAATTTTCAGTTTGTGCCTCTGTTCCCTAAGATATAACATTCTCACATAATATTTGTGCCAAATCTGATGAGTTGTATGAGCCTTGTGTTCTCATGTGCTGAAAAGTTTAGAGAGCTTGACTTCAACAACAGAAGAGGCACAAGAGCAACAGGTTCTATCCATACCCACCAAGAATTGGATGCATCAGTAAAAGGAGCTCTTCCCATGATCCACTCAAAAAACATGGCTATGAAGAAGTACAGACTGATAAAAAAAAGGTAACTTCAAATTGGGCTACACTTTTCCTTTGCACATCTCTTCCAGTGAAAATAATGCGTGCAGCGTGGGACCTTGTCATTCTGTCATGCTCTATGAAGAAAAAACAAACAAAAAGAAAAAAGCAAAAAACACACAACCACAAAATTATGTGAAGTTAATTCAAATGCCTCATGCAGGACTGAGAAAGAGCATGGTGATATTTCTTCAGTAAGGCACCTGTAGGACAGAAGCCTGATTGCTATTCATTTGCTTTGCCTTGTGCTTCTCAGCTCCATGTTTTATAGTGGTAGAAGAGAGAACTCATTCCAGCAGGCACACATCCCAGTACATACAACTTCTCACACTATGCTCACTGCAGCCACCAGGGGAATAAATAAAAACTTGTTTGAACATGGAACAAACGTAAATTAATATATAGCAGCCAAGCACAGCAGTGACACACTAAAAGCTATCTGTTTTCCTGTCCCAGTTACTGACTTCCTTAGGGCAAGCAAAATAGCTTAGAGCTGATGGAGGTCTGAAGGCTGCATATGAATCATTCCCTGTCTCTTGAGCATCCTGAGTCATCTTCATTGTGAACAAAACAATGTTATTTATTTATTGGCCATCAGTATAGCATCTGGGTGCCACACACTTTAAAATCAATATGCTGGCAGGCAGAGCAGGCCCTAGAGTATGTCAGATGGTTGTTAGATGTCATTGTTGTTAGCAGCAGCATTTTTTGGGTTTGCTTTGTCTTTTCCTTCTGCTGCTGTCACTCTGGCAGTCACAGTAAGTTGATGAATTTGTCCTTGATTTCCCATTGTTTGAGACTCTGGATGAAGTCAGTGACTGTGTAGAGCTGGGACCTCAGCCTTGCAGATAAGCAGAAAGCAAAAGCAGGGGATAATGGGATGGGATTTGTTGGTAACATAGCTCCAACTGCTGTCACATTATCAGCTACCATTTTTTTTATCATCAAAGCCAGTTTCCATTTTATTTTGTTCCTAGGTGTATCACTGACATGTATTTGAATGGGAACTGAGTTTTCAGACAGTGATTTCTAATGCATTTACCTCTCACCAGATAATCCCACTACACTTTTAGTTATTCACATGATTATGTGAGTAGTTAGAGAGCTGTCCCTCTGCATTTCCTTTGGCAATACTTCTTTCCTACATAAACAAAGAAAGCCATGTAGAGAACATTTTACTTAATAAAAATAGGCAACACACCATATCACAAATGAATTTCAGGACTTTTTTTCACTTTGACACCTTACTAATTTTTCTTTGTTGGAGTTAAGCTCTTCAGCCTCCAGATTTCAAGTCAGTTAAGGTACAGAAATCAAGATAGAGATGTATTAAAAAAACCCATTCTAAGTATCTGATAAAAAACCAAAACCAACCAAACAAAAAAAACCCACCACACAAAAAAACAAACGGAGAAAGAAACCACACAACCAGGCAGCAAAGAACAATAGGACAGTAACCTTTATAACATTTCTAATAGTTCTTGCTTCTAGCAAGTCTGAAATTTGATAGTCTCAGCAACTTTCAGTAGCTCACATACTTGGGGTATCTGAATCTTGGAGTGCTCTATGTGAATATTTATGATTTGTTTCCAGAACTTCTCAGTCCTGCTGAGTTTAATGGAAATCTGTAAGTATTACACTCAAACATGTCAACAGATATCCTACTTAATCATGCATACACACATTAAAAAACTCAATACACTCCAGACTGGAGGATACTCAAAGACTTTTGATGCAAAGACATCCAGTCCTCAGAAGAGACGCTGACAACCCACAAGTATGAGGCCATTGTATGTGCTGTATATGCAAGTAATTATTCCCCACATAGAAAACACAAGAAATCTTACTCAGTGTTCTCTGTGATTTTGAAGCTTGGAAATCAAGCAACTATTTAAAACTGTTGAGCAAAACCAAAATTTCAACAACAAAAGAAAGATTCCCGTGAGGTTCACAGTGGGAATTTTTTTCATTTTTCTCTTTAAATTTTCCTTACTTCCTTGCTTTAAACAGCATTCTCACCATGATTTATTACAAAACCTAAGAGCCAAAGGGTTATCCTGGTTATCTTGGTTAAGAGTTTTAAAAGGGCACCCAGAAAAATCACAGCTGAATGAGTCCTAAGATTCCTGTGGAGAAACTTCAGCAATTTGGAAAGGGACTGCAGTGTCAGATAGTTCCATTAAATCATTAAATCTTTCTGTTCCCCATGAATACATCATTGTTCTACTTCTTGCAACAGAATGGAGGACAGGGTCCTAGTTGTAGGATTTACTCATTTAAACAACAGCTTCTGTCTGCATTTAATTATATTATCACACACAATGTACTATCACCTGAAGCAACTGTCACCCTCTCTGTTGGCCCTAAAGGCAATATAGGAATAACTGGTTGGAAATAATTTTTTCTGTAGCAAGCTATTAGGCAAGGACATGAGAAATAGAGATTTCTCAAGAACACAGCTACATTTTGCAGTTTTTCCAACCTTCCAGCAGCATCTCACGTGCAGGTGAAACAATAAATAGAGAACACATCAAATCAATATAATTTCAGAAGAGCCTTCTGACTTAAAACCAGCTGTTTCACACCATGAGCTCTCACTGTCAGATATTAAAAAAAGGGATACCACTCTGACCCTAATGCCAGATGAGTAACATCAATAAGAAAAGCTTTGTCAGTATGGCAAAATATAAAGCCCCTCAAACTTCAAACTAAGGTAGATGGGATTCTCTCTTTGCTTGAGATGCAACCAGTCCATGTTCCCACACTCCAAAGATTGTCCAAGGAACTGGGGAAAATGGAACAAGTTAGAAAGCATGGTAACACAATATGCATGCAAAGAAAGGATGCTATGTTTTCCTGATGATTCCCGTCAGTTCTATCAGTAGTCCTTTTCTGATGCACAAGCCACTAGAAAAATTCAGAAGAAATTTGACCAAATATATATTATTTGGTGGAATGTCATTTTATTTCTCTTTAATGAATCTAGGGTTTTTTCTTGACTACTTTTTCATCATATTTTTAGTATTAAAAAAACCCACAATCCACAGAATAAAAAATTACAGATACTGCAATTTAAATTTATCTATTAAGTTACTTTAGTTTCAGAGTTGTATCCCATTCTATTATACACATAGTAGCAGATAAAAATTTAACTCACTGATTCTGTGTAGTCTTCAGACACCTAAAAAAGAAGCAGACGACTTGAAACAGCAATTCAAAGTTTTCTTTCCAATCAGTTTCAAGTTCAAATTAAGGAAACCTCCTATTAGGGACATCACAAAGTAAACTTTTTCTTTCTGAGAAAAAAACTTCCTGTTCATGTTAAAATAAGCCAAACCTCTGTAATTCCTATATCCCATTCTTTCAGTTTGGAGAACTTTTTCCTTACTGTCACTTAGGAATTAGTTTCAATTGTTTAGTTATATTCAGAGGAAACATATTTTGGCAATATTAATTCCCTGGTTTCTGGAGTAAATTCTTACAGGGCATCCTCCTAAAGGAGGGGAAATATTATTATTTTTTTTTAATGCAAAGCACATCATTGCCTGACAAAAGTTAACACGTAGAAAAGGGAATTTCTGCTGAGCATGGACATAGGTAGACCTAGAGGCACTGGTAGGAAAGTTAATGTAATGAGACATTATTTAAAAAGGCAGGTGGTCCTCAAGAGCTTGAAGACAGCTGATGGTTCTTACTGACCTGATGTGAATCTTCAAATGAAGCTCTGTTGGGCTGTTTCTTGGTGAAAAATTTCCAGGGACAAAACTTTGGAAGGTAAAGATTTCATTCCAATTTCTAGAGAAAAACTAATGATTGGCCAAAAAGTAATTTTCCAATCATGTGAAACATGATGAAGTATCCTAAGAAGAAACAAAGAGGCAAAACAATTGTATTATTTTGCAGAACAATATTTTAATCTTGTGGCTTGATCTAAAATATTCAGTTTCATTTACATCTATTTAAACTTGGTAAAAAATTGTATTCCTCTTAACAAATCTAGAATTTCCATTTCAATAATTTTAAAAAGATGGCAAGCAGCTACATTTCAAACAGTGAATGCCACTCGATTCTTAATTGCATGTAAATAAATAAAAAAATACCTCATTATATGCACCTCTGAATAAAGTGTGCAGTTGCTGTGCTTGCATATGTGCAGTCACTGCACATGGGAATTATGAGAGCAGAGCAGCTCTATGGCAGGGTGCTCAGTTACTCACTGCAGAAGTGGGATGTAAATTGGGCTGTGTGAGCCACATGTACCAGGAACTTGGCTCAGACCACATCTCCCCTTCAGGCACTGTTTGTACTGAAACATAATTAGTTTGTTATATTGTTCATCTTCTGAACACTGTTTGTCCATTATAGAGTTGTGCCCCCTACACTCAGTGTTCTCTTATCTGTTGTGCTCTTGTTCTTTATTACCAAGTCCTGAGCACTCTATTCCAGCTGTCAGCACCAGATACTATTTGTGTTATGTGCACCATAAAAACAGGTTCAGTCCTTTCTGCATTTACTGTCTGTATTCCTGTAGTGATTTGTGGATCCACCCAGATGTGAATTACTGCTGAATAGGTCTGTTATAGAACTTATGGTACCTCTCAGGGTATCCACATGGATATCTCAGTATGTAATTTGCAAACACACCTAATAAATTACAGAAGATAAATACTTTTTTAAAAAGGAACTTAAAGGAAGGGTATTCAACTGGAAAAAAAAATTATATAAACAGGCTATTTCTATTTCAGCCAATAGTGGAAAAAATATAAACATATGATGCTGGAATTTCTCTATACACAGAATTATAGTATTTGTACTGAGCAGTACATCTCAGGCTGCACAAAACCATAACAGAATCAGGATAGTGAGGAAGCCAAAGGTGGGCTTATACTTTCTTTCAGCTCAGAGAGGTCAGTGTAACAGAGAACTCCCCCAGCTGCCCATTGGAACACGACGCTCTGCAGTGGGCAAGCTCCAAGTGCTCCATGGCTACCACCAAGCAAAGCCAGCAGCAGTTTGAGTTATCTTGGCAAGTTCGATTTAGTAAGACATGAGAGCAATTACACTACCTGCTTAACTGGCAGAGAAGTTAAAGCAAGAATAAAGACTTTGGTCTGAAATTTTTCTTTAATTGACAGAGTAGGACCCAGGAAAGAAGATTGTCTTATGCAGGAGCAGAGATGCCCTTGCTCCCTTCAGCATTTGTTCCTGTTAAGTTAGATCATAAATCTCATTTGAATTTAACATTTACAATTTCCCTACTGTTCAAACCAAAGTCTGAAATCTGCTTGAAGTCCAGTGGTAGGCTCCAGATGTATCACAGGGAATAACTCAGACTCAGTCAGCAGAGGAGGCTGTGTCAGCCCTGGAAAGTGTTTTGGTTTACCTGTGACAAATATGGAGCTAGTGAAGTAGCAATAAAGAACCCAACCATGGGAAAATATATTTATAATATATGTAAATATATTACTAGTATTAATGGGTGGCTCAGTCATTATTTAGATACCACATTTTTTATTATAAAGGTGCCTTCTTAAAAATTAATTTTTTGGCCAACTTTCAAATACTGTTGTATAGTAAATAGTTTATCCTTTCCTGTTATCAACTACATCAGTTTTATTTTACAAATAGTGCTCTTATATATTACTAACCTACTACTTAGCTGGTAATAAAAGAACACTGTGTTCTGTAGTCCTGTCCGCACGGAGTAAAAAGTACTTTAAATATGAAAAAATAGTTAACCATAATGAATGCAAGCCAAGAAGTGCGTTGGAGATATGGAGAGAAATATAGGGTTATCATTTTGCTTTTTAAATTTATTTTTTTAAAACTTGAAACATATTGGAAAAGGGAGTATGCTAAGCTAATAAAGAATTCACAGTGAGACACCAAATGGAAGAAGCAACTCTTTCTATTCCCAGAAGGCACTGGGTATGAGACAAAAGCAAACCTAGAAAGAAATTTAGGGTGGGACATACAGCAGGAAAGCTGACAGCTATTTAAAACAAAGTTTTGGTTTTACACTGTATTTTCAAAAAGAGAAAAAATAATTCATTGTCTCATTCATTCTTTGTTAAAAATTGGGTAATCAGAGTAATGACCTCACAGTTTTAGCACTAGCAGAGAATAGGTGTGTGCACAAAAGGGCCAATGTTGTACACATTGGGTTTGGGCCTTCAGATACTTTTTTGTCTCAGTTGGAGACTGGAAATTTTATTACAGCCAGTAAGTGTCCATTTTGCTTGGACCTTTAAGTGATTAACATTTACACATGGTTCAAAATAGCAGAATTAAGATAGAGAGCTGTGATTATTATGAAAAAAAGCTTTTCACCTAGCACACCTAGCATGAAACCTGCACAGCAATGAAATATAATTCAAACCATGTAAAATCACAGGAGCAAACCACAATAGATCATGCATCATATTAAAAAATTCAAATCCTTTTATTGGCCTCATTTCTACTCAGAAAAACGTAGCTGAGTTTCTTAGAATTGCTTAATCTGACTGTCACATCCTTGCAGATGCAGCCACAGACATCAGTATGAGCTGGCAACTCTTAGACAATTTAAGCTCTCTGAAAGTATTGAATCCATAACTTTGTACTGACACGTGGCAAAGCATGTGTTACCACATCTCTGCTCTTATTTTGTAACCCTGATAATTAGATGAAACTACTTGTGTACACAAAGCCTTTTTACCTCACACCATTGTTTTACTGGGTAAGCAGCTCCTCAGACTGATTATCTGCAGTTACACTGCCTGAAGCACTCACACCATCAGATGCTCCTTGCTTTTGCCTGTAACAGATTCCAGGTGTACTCCTGGTATTATTAAAGTTTCCCCTGCTAACAACCACAGGAGGACAGCATCTGCAGGATGAGTAAGGACAGTGGAAAACAACCAATTTTTTTACTGCAGTATGTCAGCAAGGACTTGTTGGTTCTGTTTGGGTTGTAAAATAAGGATCCAAACATGCGATGTCACTATTTTATTTTATGAACTAACTGGATGCCACCAAATCAAAGGATTTTGCAGACCCTTCCCAGAAATACCACCTGATTGGAGCAGCTGAGTCCTTTTGGACAACTTACTTCACAACCCTTGGCACAAAGCTAACAAAAGATAAGCACTTTACATGCCACAGTTTAGTCATACTAACAAGTCTTTAGTAACAGATTCATCTTCCACCTGTGAATTTACGATGTCTCTGGGAGAAGAATTATAATAGATACTTGCTTTTCACAAATGTCTTCTCCTGTAACAGAAGGACAGTGATGGGATGACAATCACCAGGCTACTTTACATCCCATGATGTCTTTTAACAGCTTAACATCCACCAGTGCAGACATCTTTAGGAGGCACTTCACTGGTTTCTGTAATGGGTCCCAAGATCTTTTCAACAAGATTTTTAATTGTCATCTGACTTTGGAAGCAATTTAAATTAAAAAAACGTTCACCTTCTCACTTTATTAAAAAACATTTTGGCACATCTGGCCATACTAAAATATAAATAGCATTCTCATGGCACATTATACATTCAAGCCAGCATGAAAGTCTCCAACCAAAATCTCCATGTTCCTAATGGCTTAAACTACACTATGTTTCAAAGTCTTTCTAATTAAATTGTTCTGAAAAATTCTACTGTTCACCAGTTGTCACCAACTTGTATAAGTGTATTGTTTGTGTCTCTGATATCAGTGCAGACAATATCCTGTAGCCAGGCATCACCACCTGAAATTCCAATTATAAAAAGCAAAATAAAATAAGAGTTTATAGATCTGGATTCCGACAAACCAAGGACAGAAATTATGGGAACTCTATGGAAAGTTTTCAACCAGCTGTTTTCTCTCTCAGAGCAAGGAAGTTCCAAATCTCCATTTCCCGTTGTCAGTGGATCATTCCTGCCATTGAACACAACCTTCATGACTATTGGAAATACTATATGCCAGGTTTCTTAAGTAATTCCTGAAACCTCATTGTCATTTCTTCCTCACTCCCTCCCTTTTCTCCACATACTATGGGAAGTGCTTAGCTTCTTTTAGGTTATGATTCATATTTAAATTATTGCATATTGGTTTTAATATTTTTTCTTAAAATAATGGCTCCTTGAAACCATAGTGAAAATTTGCCTTATCACTGGTCTAAAGTGTTCTGCAAAAAAGCTAGATGTTGTCTCTTACTGTCTTACAACTTCCTACTAGTTCTTCATTTTGCCATCAGGTTCCTGGATAATGTGACATTTTTTTCTAGGCACTCCTTCTCATTCTATCCAAATATTAGGGACTCTACATTTCCTCCATCTTAACATTTTTGATTCTGGGGACAATGGCAAAATGTTATGTTTGTCACCACTTGTGTTTCATACCTTGATCTTCTCCTGTTTCTGTTCCTTCTTCTGCTTCATCAGTTCCTCTTTCCATAGGTATTTCTGGATTTCTAGACATCAGAAAAGACAGATTAAAATAGTAATGCTCTCAATGCATAAAAATAAAAGTGTGGTCATAAAATTTGTGTAAGCAAGGAGAACAAGAGCCTTTGAACAAGCTGAAGTAGATAGCAACTTACACATTTCACAGGAACTGAAAAAAAACAAAAACCCACAAGATTTCAAACCACAGTAATCACTAAAATAATGCAAAAAAAGAATTGCAACTATATTTTCTTCTCAAGCAAAATTGCCACTTAAATTGGTGGAAATATTCTCTGGGGAAAAACTTAAAGTACTGGAATAAATTGAGTACATATTTTTGAAAAGCTTGTTGAGAAAGCAAGAAATTATTCAGTATTTTCAAGGTACCAATAAAATACTTACACAGAATTGTTTTGAAAGCTTCGAATTACTATTTTTCCCCTCTTTCCACAGCTTGCATAAGGAAAAACAAAGGCCATAATGACTAATTATGAAGATTGTGAAGATGAAAGGATAAAAACAGGTTAAAAAAAAATTGTACTCTCCAGTCTAAATAATATTTTTAAATGAGGACTCACATTTGAATTCAAATGCTGTTAAGGTACAACGAGAGCATTCCCTTGAATCAGAGCTTTAGAATAAATTTGGCCCTGAAAAAGGGTTGTGAGAGTAAATTGAGTATTTCTGTGGAACCCAGACTGCTGGAACCCAAGTGCAGGAACAGCAGGCAGCCAGGGATGGGACACTTCAACTCTATACCATCAGCTCCATGGCTCAGTAGCCTCAGATAACCCATCTCATCAGATCTAAAAAAAGGCAAAGCAAAGGTTTCCATCCATCCATCCATCCATCCATCCACTCATCCATCCGTCCACCCATCCATCGAGGAAAGTGTTATCAAGCCATGCCAGAAGTAGAGAATTAACTCCAGGCACTTATACATTCACCCTTACTTTGAGCTGGTCCCCCAGATGTGCCTGCAGCAGGAGATCTCTTCTCATCCCCAGACTTGCCAGCTGTGCCTCTCCTTCTCCATGCTGTAAATTTCAAGTTTTTAACCTGCACAGCACAACATTTGCTACACATAGCTAAGGGAGTCTGCAGGAAGGGGCACTCTCCTCACACCTTCTATTTTCTTGATTCACTGGCAATTTCATTGTTATTTAGATTCAGTCCCAAAAAGCACAGTTATTTACATTGCTTTTTATCCACTCACTCCAATAACAGTTGTGGCAGAATTCCCAATTTAATACAGACAGACAGGTGCCCTGCCTGTTTGCTCTTTTTTTTCCTTTCATAGGTTGACCTTCAAGAGAATCACTAGGGTCTTAAGGCTGTAAAAGGACAGACCAGCACAGTATTATGTTGTTAACAATTCCATTCCAAATTCCCATTCTTGTCACAAAGCAGCAAAATGAAATCTAGGTACCTGGCAACTGTCTTCTGGTGAATATTAAAGAAACCTAACAAGGAGAAATGTAATTCTCTGGTGTCTTGCTAACCTCTCCATATGTCTTCTCCAAAACTGAACAGTTGCCACAAATGTGGGTAAATCCAAAGCTAAATAATAAATTCAACCAATGAAAGGGGACCACTCACTCTCAATTTAACACATGCAGTTATGAAAACAGGGAATTTACATTTATGCCTTTGTTAAAGAAATATCACCATAAACCCTTGCAAGAGTAAAATAAGGTTATTAGGATAAGTAATGCAGAAAATCCACCTCTACCTTGCTGATACTCATAGCATAACCTCAAAGTGAGCTCAGTCTTTTATTTTCCACATGCACAATTATCTTGGGTAATCAACCTCTGTAAGGCATCATAAACAGATGAGTAAGGCACACCAGCACTTTGGTAAGGAACATGAACTGAAAGCTTCAAGAATCGCCACTGCCAAAGAGAATTAAAATGCTTCAAAGTCACCCCTAAGTATCCAAGGCATAGCCTGAATGAAGTGTCTGATGTACAGCATTTGACTTGTACAGGATCTGGTTTTGATGAAACCATGCCTCTTCATCTGCTTCATTAAGTATTTTCATTTAAGAGCTTTCTAGTTTTCCATTACAATCGCCATGGAAAAAAATGTGCTTATAAACGTGCTTATCTTCAATCTATAAAAATCAGTTCATTATATGCCTGATGTTAAACATGTATAAAATATTTGCAGGATTAGGGATTTAGAGAACCACTGGATTGCTATAAAAATAGTTTTAACACTTAGTGAAAACTTAACTTTAGCAACAAGGTGAAAAGGAACAGTCTAGATAATGGCTTATTGTTTTGAAATAAGAGATGATAATTTCCATTATCATTTTATGAGACAACAGCCTGACTTTTGAGACCATGGGCTTGGTATTCTAAATCTGCATCATAAAGCCTCACTTCTACAGCTGAGAATTTGCTTTCACTTCTTTTTCATTCCCGTGTTTTTTAAAAAGAAATTATTTTTACTTAACTAAAATATCCCCAATATTAAAAAAATGTTTATTTATTAGACTAAGTAATTTTTTCATCTTTAAATTTTTCCATGGAGCTGTAGTTTGATGGATGCAGTTTTTTCTTCTAGGACAAACTTTTTCTTTTACAACCAAGATACATGTTTCCCACTGTTTCAATTATTTCATACTTTAAAACTAAAAACTAATACTCTCACTGACAGTAGCTGTACCACTGACATCTTGCAGCCCATCTCAGCAATGTTGACTCTCATAATTTCAAATTCAGCATCTGTGACATGCAAGCTGTCTTTCTGTAGCTACAGAGGACTAGAAAGACAGGGGAGGGATGGCTTGATGAGTGCAGAGAACACCCCTCAACATGGGCTGAGGCAACAAAAACAGTGGCCACCCAAGCCGAGGAAATAAATCAATGTAGCAGATGGAGGGAGCAAACCAGACCTAAGCACAGCTACTATGTGCTTTCATGCCCTTTCCTCATTAAAGCATCAAGTGTGTATTCATGTGAAGACATAGTCAGCAGTAATTGTGATGCTTTGCAGAATTTAGCTTATAATACATAAAACAAGACTTTGGGTCACTGTCCCGCAAGTTATTAAAGCTCCTTATGCAAACATGGAAACAATTAGGACTACCAGAGAGCACCCAGAACAACCAGCAAGCTCTGAAACTGGCTTCTTGTGTAGCCAGGAGGAGTTCCAGGAAAGATCCTCCAGAAAATCTCCACACACATGGGCTGGATAATAAAATCTGTTCAAGAGAGAAAGAATTCCTCGGAACAGATGGCATCAAGGGGTCAAAGATTTAGGCCTCTGGAAAGCAATGAGGAGAAAGCAGATGGATCCATGCCCTTTCTGGATGCTGCTTTGTCTCCTCCAACACTGTTGCTGAGAACAAGGCACAACCAGAAGGGCTGTGTCAGGGCTCTGTGCAGGCTGTGATCTTGAAGGAATAAATTGTGTTGAGAAAGCAGAGACTGTCACACACTGAGGAGGACAAGAGGGGCAGGAGGTGCAAGAGGTGAAGGCAGAGGTGACTGCTGGCCTGAGGAGCACAGCACATAAGGGTCATACCTTTTCTGCAGAGTCAGGTTTCTGTCAGACATTCACTATGGTAAATTCTCCCAGAAGCTGTTCTAAATCAAATTCCAGGACACATCAGTAATGTCCTGCACTTTATGCAGCCAAGGTCCCTTGGAACCATGCCCTGAAGTTACTCATGATAGACACGTTATCTATCAAGTTTTGTATCCTGGAGGAGAAATAGCACTACTTAATCTGTAGCTAATTAAGCAAATTGGTTCCAGAAATTATGGTCACCAGAAATGGATCTAGTACAGAGGGGCTAATGTTTCCTGCCTAATCAAAAAAAAAAAAAAAAAAAAAAAAACTATGAAAAGAGAAAATTAAAAGATGCAGATATTAACATATGCAGGATTCTGAAGTATGCACCTATATTCTACCTTAGTCCCATTTTAAGAGGACAGACCTCTGTGGGGATTCTTCTGTATTCCCTAACAGGTCATAAAATATACATAATATTCCCCAGCACCAGGTGGCTCAGTAGGAATGCTCAGCCAGGCTTCTCCCAGACAAAAGCCATCCTCATTTGGCAACATCAAAGTGCTGAATGTATTTGTGCAGTCTCCCTTTCAGATCAGTACACTGCAGATCCAGGTTGTGGAGTCCATGAAGATCTTGTTCCAATGCATGAAAACCCAACATAGTCATATTTCTGCATCCTAACCAGTGCTTTATGAAAGCACTGGGTTTATACATTTCTCTCAGCAGAGTGTGGATGATAAGCTGTAGGACAGCAGGGCAGCAGGCACACTAACTTGGGACAGGTTTTCAATAAGGCACAAAATTACCAGAAATATATTGTTTGTCTCAAAGAAAGTGGAACCGTGGTCATAAAAAAACACTACTTTAAACTGAAAGGCTCTAGGGAAAAACTTCCCAGAACTGCTTAACTGAATCTTAAAGTTTTCATATTCAAACATACCCAGTACTTATAACACAAGATAGTGACATCTTCTTGGAGCTAACCCCAGCCTCACCCAGGCACAGGACCACAGCATTGCTCTCCCTCTCACAACAGCTCTTGGACTGGATCAAGTCCCGGGAGCACTGAGCTTCTCAGAATACAACATGGTGGCTAAGAAAATGCATCACCATACCTTGTTCCAGGAACTCAAGGGTTGCCCCTTTTAAGTACTCCAGATTTTGGTTAAGCTGTTACCCACAAACCTTAATCTTTCCCTACCACTCAGACGTATTAATGTGGCACCTGGATTTTACAACAGGAATGTTACAACATCACTGAGGTCACAGCTTGTCCACTGAAGTTCTCTACGCTGTCCTCAAAGAGAGTGTAACTATAGAAATGCATCTTAATTATGACTCTAAAGTAATTTTTTAAAATGCAGAATTTGTTCTGAAAAAGCTACATCTCAATAATAACTTGTCTACCTTCATTCAGCAATGTATTTTCTTTCTAAAGAAGACCTTAATATTCAAGAAACAATGCAGTTTGGGGTGGATCAGGTTCTACCAAGGGTTTTCTTTTTTCTAAGAGTTGAAAAACATTAAATGGAAAAATTCTCATCACAGTATTTTTAGTAAGAAATACTGACAGAGGCCAGTCACACCTATTGTAATTCCTTTGTTGTGTGAACCTTATTACTCCATAACATGAAAATGGTATTTGATAACTATTCTGCTAATTCAGGGACAGAGAGCCACTACAAATATCCTTTCATTTTTCTGACTGTGAAACTTTGAATTTTACAGCAAACCCTATTTGCTGCTGTCTTTGTCAGCTCAGCTGTACTCACTGTACACTCACGTGCTAGAAATTAATTACAACTCATCTTATACATTGCAAATTGTTCTTGTTCATTGCAAATTGTTCTTGAGCTTCACCAGAATTCAGCATCATGGCCACACTGTCATATTCAAAACACAGTTATGTTTTGGACTTATTTTTCACATATTCCTATATTAGGACATTCACAAAGTAATTATCATTCTCACCTAATCACAGCTTGATATCTAAGAAGTTGGAAAAATTCTTTAGATAAAACATTTTTAAACTGTACAAAATGGTAATGACTTGGAGCAATGGGATAAAACTTGTTAGAGAAGCACAGTATAAAAAGAAATAAGATCTTCTTAAACTATCATCACAACAAATAAACCATTTTTTCCCCCATCTGGATGGTCTAACAAGGCTCAGTCCAGCCTACACTGAACTGCAGAGTACCCTCACTCTAGCCTGGGTTAAACAAGGCCAGATATAAAAATACCATTTTTAAGGCACCAAATATGGCTCCACAGGGGGAAGAAGCTTTGAATTTGAAACCCCAAGCCTCATGAAAAAAAGTTTCTTATCAAAATCCTCAATCAAGATGCAAGAAAATAACATAATTCTGCTACTTATGAGCACCTGCTTTTGCACATTCCTGTAGGGTAGGTATAGTATAGTTAATATTCACTGTGCTAAAGCAAAAGATAAGCACATAAACAATTTTTTTTTTCAAATATAGTTTGCATTTTAAATATAGAGTATTAGTTTCTGTTTTTAATTGTACAGATGTCTGCCCTTAACCCCTGGAGATGAAGGATTTGCACCTTTATATTTTAGAAGCATCGTCTGATCTTTAAGTTTATTGTCCAAGGATTTTGCTCATCTGAGCCAAAAGAACAGGATCTCAAGTGGTCTTGCACTTCCTGATATCCTTCTGTTATCACAATTGAACTGTACAAAATAAAGCAGGGTTTCCCTTTACACATCACTTCCTGCAAGACTATTCTTTAAAGCATTTCATTACTCCTCAAGACCATTTAATTTGAGAGCTTTGGCTTAATCACTGTTCATGGCAAAAGAGTAAAAGATAGATCCCCTAAAAAGAGTCCTGGAGGATTAGTAGAGGCTTTGCAGATTTGTAGATGCTCTGTTCAGAATCAGTTGATCAAGCAGATGCACTTTCACATGGACAGCAGAAGCATTTTAAGAGAGGTACTGTTCTTTCTGCACTATTTGAGGAAAAAAGCAACCCATCATGTTTACCACCATCACTCTAATGACATTCAGATGGTTGAACTAAAGGGAGCTGGCAGCTACAAAACCAGATGGAAACCCAAATACATCTTTTGCAGAGCCTCACAAAACCCCTGCATTTAAAAACAAAAAACCCAAACATTTCCCTTTCTTATCAGCATTCTCTCAGCAGTAGTTAACTTTTGGCATTTTTCACAGGCTGACTTTGAAACAGGTACTCCCTCCCATGATAATTTGGAAATGCCAAAACAGAATCCTGAATGTAAATCCCAATAAGAATATATGGCAAACCAGAGGTTGCAGAATACCTGCTTCTTTACTGCATTTTTCTTCAAGAGTGAAAAAAGGAACAGTTTTTCATTATTAGGAACATAGAAGAGCTCTGTCTTCCAGTGTTCACTGACCAGATAGGAAGTCTCTTCCCTACAGAGATAATAGAGGATTAAAGGAATAATCCACCCATGAAGCTGCAGCACTTAGGTCACCATAGCTTTGCTGATCCTTTTTCTCCAGCTCCTGCTAAGCCACAGCTACAGGGAGGACATTTCCTAAGTGCTGGACTCTGGCACCCCTGACCATGAATACCAGGGAAACTTTCGCTCTCCTTCCTCTTACCCACCTCTGTCCTGCAAGGGACTTGGTCATCTGATCACCTAGGTCCCTAGATGATGACAGGAAAGATTTCCTTTGTGATTACACTTTCTTCAAGTTGTTATCTTGCTGAAAATTTTAAAGCAAAAAGCTTTCTCCTTTCTTCATCCCCAGATGCCTCTTATATACAATTTAAAGAAAAAAAAATCAGCAGCATACTAGATTCCACATTTCTGATCTGGTTTTGCTTAAAAGAAAGTAAAAGGCACATACTGTGGCTTTCAGACACAGAGGAAGCTGCCAATTATAACCATGCACAGTATTATATCCAAGGATTAGCCTATTTGAGGCTTTATCAGGAAACTACACAATAACTAATTGGTCACAACACTGAGTTTTGAAACAGAGGTTGGATCATGTTACAAGAACGAAGGCAGAGTTAGTTACTGCTCCAGAGAGCTCTTAAGTCAGTAGGAGACTTTAGATCCTTATTCCTTTAACATAAAACTGATTTCCCACAAGTTGTATATAGACTGTTCTGTGAAATTAGTGGTCAGAGAGTATTTATACATCACACTGATATTTTCCAGATGTAGACTTTGATATTCCCAAGAAGAAAGAAAGAAAACCCAACTAATTCAGAGGATCCTGCACTTATTTTCTGTTGCATGCTTTTTGGCAAGGCTAACTTAAACTCATAAACAATGGGGCAGTATCCCAGAGAATGGCATCCTTTCAGCCACAACTGGAGAGCATGCTGAGCACCTGGCAGGAAAAAGCCCTTAATTAGTACCATTTGGAAAGCCATGATATTAGATCACTCACTCTCAACTCTTAAGAAAGAGTATGAGGTGGCCCAGAACTGAAAATGTACCCAAATCAAATGCAGGTGTTGGCATATACCATTACCCTGCTGATTTAAATAAAAAGTGGAAGAATTCATTCCTGAAACCATTTTATAACTACTTTCGTTCAGTTGTACAGATTATAACCATGGTACAAACTGGGTCTCATTCTAAAAAAGTCATTGGTTTGAATTGAACATCCTTTTAAAGTTAATGGCACTGTTTATGTTCTCATGAAAGTAAGAGCCAAAAATGCAGAATAATTTGCAGAGTCACTGTGCATAATGAGATTCCCCTTTCTTGTCAAAAAGAGAAAAATAATTTGAAAGGAAGAAAACCTTAAACAGATAATGTCTTGTATTTCTCCTTGTAACCAGTTTGTTACTGAAAGCTTCCCAAACATGATAGGCTGCCCATATTCTGAAGAAACCTCCTACTGCTCTCTAGCACATGGTATGTATCTCAGTGAAAGAAATACCTTCTACAGTCTCAGACCCCCTCTTCTGCTTCATTTTCAATTATATTTCATTTGCATTGAGAAACTGCTTTCCATCTATTTGCTGGGACAATTTATTCCTCCTTTTAGTCAGATCTCAACTTCTTCCCAGAAAGGGAGCACACCAAAGCTCAGAAGTTACGTGCAAGCATTCATCATGGCAGTTTAAATGTCTACTGTTCAGTTCTAGTAAGAAATTCCAACATCTCTTTCAACTTATTAAAGCGTGTATTTTGTATGAAAAGTACTTGTAAATAATATTTACCACTGACCTAAAAGAGGGGTGGGAAGATGAGAAAAAAAAAAAAAAAATTTAAAAAATAAATAAATTAAAAAAAAAAGGAAAATAAAATGGGAACCAAAAATCTCTGCAGAGTTTTACCCAAAAGGTAGCAAGAAAATATCTTGAATTTTCTGCTTCATTTAAATGTTCTTTTA